>NW_017729033.1:104170946-104198051 GCF_001723915.1 Gavialis gangeticus
AAGGTCCCCTCTCCCCTCCTCCAGCCCCCCAACCCCCTAATTTCCTGGCAGTGTGCTTCAGGACTGGGTAACGGGCCAACCACAGAGATACTCTGGTTGCCTATGGGTGGCTGACCCATTCCCCCTCCCCCTGGGTATTGCTTGACCCCTGGATATCCAGGGGTCTAATTTTGATCCTTCTCTGAAAATTTGCAGTGTGGGGAATTTTTTTTTTGTTCCTGCATGTGCTTCTTGCAATGTCTCAAAGGGGTTTGAGACACTGCAAGAGGCATGTTTGGGCTCATCTGGACACACCCCCTGTATCTTAGTGCATAGATAAACTAGCCGTATCCATATAGCACATTCTCTGGTATAGAACACAACTTGCATGAGATGATTTAGTGGTTCTTTTCCATCTTTATTTCTCTGTTGCTCTGGCTCTATAAGAATGTGTGTGGCAGAGTTTTGTTTATGTGTGGGGCCTATGGTAAGAGGGGTGTTTGTTTGAATTACTCAAAGCAGAAAAGATCAATGTTTAAAATCAAACATCTGGGTATGGCCAAGATGACATTTCCTAACAGAAGATTCAGAGTTAAAGGTATATATTTATAAATACTGGGGAAAATGGGACATGTAGATCTAGCCCTATTAGATATTTATGAAGTGTCAAGGTTTTATTTGGACAGAAATTTGGTAATTATCAACACTACTGCCATCTATTTAAGTTTGAAAGTAAATCAATAACAAATTGGAATGCCATTTATTTAGTGACCACTTTGCTGCTGCCGAACATGCCAGCTGAGTGTAGCAAAACACACCTCCAGAACAGCTGCACATACCAGATAGGTCACACACATTCTGTTCCCATTTCAGTGGCTTGTAGACAAACTATGCTGCAGTACAGGATTCAGCCAGAGGGGTTCTCCAGCTGGGCAGATACCATCCAGCATGATACATAAGGCTCAGCTATTACCCCTACTGGGAGTCACATGGTGAAATACCTGTGTAGTGTTGTAACCAGAAAGGACAATTGGAAATAATAATAAATTGTGATAAAGAAATTACATACCATAAAAACAAAAGCAAAATAAGTGAACCAGAATTCTCTATTACCCATCTGTACTCAGTGATATGAATTAATCACAGTTACTGGGAGAAAGAATTGGAGAGGGGAAAAAATTGAAGCCTTAAACAGGATAGGTGGTTAGGACCAGATTCTGCTTGGGCATTTTATTTGTGTAGGTTGTAGGGAGAGAGTGCTTATCATGTGGTCTGTGTAAGTCCTAGCCAGGATTTAAGTTATTCTGCTTAGGAGAATGTAAAAACTTCTTCTGCTCTCTTATGTATGCTCAGTATCCCAAAGAAGTGGAGAAAGGGAAAAATGGTTCAATCCTCCTGCACTGGTCAACTGCTCTGTCACACAAGGAGATGGCAGTAACCTCAGCATACAACCCCTTCCTATGGACTTTTCCAAAAGTGCACAGCATAAGCCCTTAAAATATCTGTCTTTCTGTTTACAAATGCATCCAGGTTTGATCTAGTGGTGTGCTGTAGGCATTTACATGGGTATAACTTTTACTGTGTGAATAATTATTTAGATTAAGGCTAGGGCAAAGACATGAAGCAACCACCTACACCCCACATAGTTCTTCAAAGACTCAGTAATCTAGGCCTGGATCAGGATCCAAACTTTGTGGTTGGCTTGCTACCTCAATGTGTTCAGCTAGAACTCAAGAAGTTGTTCCTCTTGGAAATTTATGGATTTTATGAACTGCATCCAGAGGTGAATTCTGCATTTCAGTTTGATCCCTAATAGATTTGTGTATAGCAGAGATTTAAAGGAAGGCAGTATATTTAAAAATAATTCCATGTTAACTTCCACAAGAAAAGAAATAGTATGAACTACTAGTTAGAAGGAAAAATAGTAGGGCTGTGCGAAGCTTTGGTCCCTGATTTGATTCGGCAGAGATTCGTACAATTCAGTGGCCAAATTTCCAAATCTGAATTGAATCAGAGGACCCTTTAATCTCTCTGAATAGAATCGGAACCCTCTGAATCAATTTGGAGAGATTTGGAAAGATTTGGCAATTCAGACATAGACACAGTTTTAAATGTTTGTTCTACGTACCTATGGGTAGCAGGCAGCTCATGAATGCTGTGATGTTAGGGTGCATGGAGTGTCCCACAGAAGCGTGGAGGGCTCCTCAGCACGCTTGGCAGCAGACCCAGAAGTGGATGAGAAGCCCCCCCTACTCCCCCCCAGGTCAGTGACTGGTGACTCCTGGGTCTGGGGGGGGGCACCCAGGGTCTCCCCTGTGACCAATTGCCAAGCTGGGGGGTGGGGTATAGGTGGGCCATGCACTCCCCTGTGGACCCAGAAGTGGACTGGAAGTACATCCAGTCCACTTCTGGGTTCTTAGCCAAGCATGTGGGGGGCCCCCAAGCTTCTGTGAGATGCTCCATCTGCACCAGCACCACAGCATTCATGAGCTGTACCTGGTACCTTGAGGTATGTAGAAAAAACATTTAAAGCTGTGTCTGAATCGCTGATTCTCTAAATCAGCATTGAATCTTCAGGTGCGGATTCAGCTGAATCGAATCAGGGACAGTGATCTGAATCAACAAATTGATCACTGTCTCTGATCTGGGCTAGATTTGAATCCGAATTGAATAGGGCCTGCTTTGCACACCCCTAAAAAATAGGTAAAAATAAAATTCATCTTCATTCAGTGGACACAATTCTTAAGGTTGATGCAACTGTTGATTTGGTTCCGACCACATTAACTACCCGCTCTTCAAAATAGAGGGCCTACATTATAGTCTGCATTGTGGATAGTGGTTCTTGTATGTTGGATACAAAACATCATTTTAGCCATGTACCATACGGTACATAGCTAAAATGGTGCTTGTATTTTTGATACACTTATATTTATTCAACATCAGAGATGAAAGTCTGTCTAATAACCTGCTTGAGAAACTTTCCTGGGGAGGTTTGGCACTTCTATGATGTGTCTACCTAGCAGTGACAAAAACTGGATATTAATAGCAACAGTTCATAAGCCTTTTTCTGCGGGCAGGGGGGAGATCCTGTATAAGCATAGCAAAATGTTTCCTTTTTTTTTTTATGGAAAGTCACATATCAAAGGGGTCATTTTTTAATTAGTTTAAATTCTCTTTTTGAAGGCCATTAACTCTTTTTTTGAAGGCCGCAAATCAATAAATAACTGTCATTCTCATTATGGCATTACCATTATTGGCATTACCAATTTTGTCTATTAAATTGTATGTTTTCTAAAAATTGTGCAACAACCAGAGCTTTGGAGTGGTGATTATATCAGTTTAAATACATACATATAGAAGTACATCTTTTTGTCCTTTCTGTAATGAGATGAATTGAAAAAGTAAGCACTAGAACCAGTTTTTGTGCTATTGTGTCCATAGTGATTAATGTTGGAGTCCTTTCTGGATATAGGAAATAGTTCCACCTTGTCTGTTATTGTTGGTTAGAATATGGTCAGAGCCAAATACTTCAGGGAAAGTGCATGAAAACTAACAAGGAAAATTAACTTCTTCTAATTCCAAATAATTGTTAGGCATCGTCTGCCTTGAAAGATGAGGGTATACATCTGTATAAAACATTGTATCCTAGGTGTAATGATGTTAGTTATGTAAATGTCAAATCCTATGAAGTTCAGTAACATCTTGTGACAATGTATTCCACAGGTTATGTGTTGTTTTCATTGCCTATAAGCACTTCTTTTGCCTTTGGAGTTCATTGTTTGTGCTTTTTTTCTAGGTTCCTGAGACAGTTAATAAACTCTAACTTTACCCATGGGTTCAATCTTACGTTTTTATTGAGTGAAGACTCCCAAAAACTTCAATGGGAATTTTGGCTCACTGAGGAGTACATGATCAGGCTTCCTGCCTTTAAAGTACCAATGAGATGGTCAGTTAATTCCAACCTTAGTGTAGATTAACAGTCCATCTGTTTGGAAGAGGACTGGGTGAATGATTCCCTCCTTTTCCAATGTTGTTGTGTCTTAGCACTGTGTAACATCTAGTGCAATATGAAAATACAGATAGTTCTACAGCTAATAAACCATTCAGTTGAAAATGAATGAAAAATAAATATTCCCCTGTTATTCAGGCAGGATATGTTCTGGACCTGTATTTTCAGTGACCTACAAGGTTTTAAGAGAAGAGCTTCCAGAATTTTATTGGCATTGCTACTATTAGACAAACTTTCCTTTCTCTTTTCCCCAGTCTGGGGGTCAGCTTTAAAGATAGCATTAAGTGAATAGCTAATGGAATTAAGGGTATAATAATAGAAGGATATAGTGAGACAATTGTATTAACAAGAAATAAATCATGTTGAGTGTAAGGTAAGTGTTTTTTAATTGATTGATGGGAAGGATGCTCCATAGGTTTTTTGAGGACTAACAGCCATTTACCTTCCCATCTACAGTAAAAAGCCAAAGGGAAAAAGAGATAAGAAAATTATGCAGTGGGGAGATAAATTATTCAGAGAAGATGGCCATTTGCGCTGACATTACTAATGTGAAAAAGCATTAAATCTTTGACACTAGCAGCATTCCTTGGAGGTTGCAAGTATTAGAGATGAAAGCTGGAATGCTATCTCAACTTCATCGTGTGCCTAAGTGGCATCCAAGGTGATTTAGTAAATAGACTTGGCAAGTACCGTGGGTTTGAAATTCAATTCTCAATGTTGAATTTTTGAACCTGGTGACTCCCTCCTTAAAACAGTTTTTAGGTACTACATATTAGAGTAGGGGCAGGCAATTATTTCAGGTGGAGGGCCACTTACTGAGTTTTGGCAAGCTGTTGAGGGCCACATTGGTAGCCCCGCCCCTTGACAGGTACCCCACCCCCTGGTCACCATCTTGTGACTGGAAGCCCTGCCCTGCAACCCCTGACCTTTGCCACCAGAAGTCCCTGCCCTTGCCCCCAGAAATACTCCTTTCAACAAGCATTTTTGCCATCTTGGAACCACAAAAATACCAAATTATATTCTAAAAATCGAACATTTACAACATTCATTAATTTGATTTCAAAAAATATTTTTGTCCTGAATTTCATGTGTTTGTGTAGTGTACATAGAGGTGATTGCACAATAGCTTAAAATGATGTCTTACTCTTGTATATGGTGGGTGTGGGGGGCATTGGGATAGGTTTGTGGGGGGTTGTTACTGTGTGTTGTTACATGGGGTGTGGGGGAAGGTGGGGGTGTGAGTGTGAAGTGAGGGAGCATGTGGGTGTGTATGTGAATATGTGGGGTGTGGGTGGGTATGGGGTTTGTGGGGAGAGGGTGGCTGCAGTGTGTGAGGGGCTGTAGGGATGTATAGCAGTGTGGGGGTGTGTGGGTGCATGTGTATGGTGGGGTGTGCATGTGAGACTCTCCCTATGAACACACACACACACTCTCCCTCCCTACACACACAGACACACAGACTCTCCCTCCCCCTCACATACAGTCTCTGTTTCTCTTGCATACACATTCTCTCTCTCTCTCTCTCTTTTTCTCTCTCTCTCTCATACACACACACACACAGAGTCTCTCCCTCCTTCATTGCTTTCTGTCTGTCTCTTCCCCCCCTCCCGCATTGCATGGAGGGACACACACACATCCCGTCCTGCTCCTGACCCCAGGGTACCGGCATGGCCCCATGTTCCCATGATCCAGCTGCAGCCACATGGTGCTGGAGCAGCCTGAAATCTGCAACAGGTAGAGACCTTTGGGATGGTGGGGTGGAGGTGGGAGGGGGGCAAGGCGGGGTGAGGTGGAATGGGGATGGTCTGGCCTTGTTGCTGGCTCCTGCCAGCTCTCCCTGGGTCCTACTGCCTCTGGCTCCTGTCATCTGTCATCCCACAGCCCATATTTTGTCCACCCCATGTTAGAGCCTGGGGAAGATATGTCACCAATATGAAGGCTAATGACATGTGGAGATAAGTGTGTATTTTAAATGTGAAATTTTAGTATTGACTGATATTGGTTTTGTGTATGTCTATGTACAAATACATATACAAATCTGATCTCCTGCTATCAAATTTTGGTGCCACACCACAAATTTGCAGTGCAGCAAATGGTTGCATGGGCACTGCATGTGCTTTGTGACATCACAAACCACATGTACATGCTTGTCTGGTTGCACCCTAAAAGTGCACATATAAAAGTCAGTGAATCCCTCTGAATGGGAAATCCTAGCTCAGTTTTACTGATGATGTTGCTAATGTTCCACTATGGTAAGTCTACACAGTAAGCTTAACAATGTTAAGCATCAGTGGCATCAAGCATGCCACTCTCTTCTGGATGGGCTGCATCCTAAACTGCTAGCTCTGTCCACACAATGCTTTGGGATAGCTAATTAGTACTGTGAGTGACTATTTTGGTTAGCCTGCCCTCAGCTAATTATCTCAGCTGTATCACTGCTATATAGTAGCAGCATCTACATGAAACACTGACTGTGCAGTAGTCTGATACTACTGCACAGTAGCGTTGCATAACAAAAACTGTGATGCAGTGCTACTTCACAGTAAGTAGTATTAGGCTACTTCACAGTAGTATCACAAAAAAGGCATTCATCGGTGCTACTGCGCAGTAACTCAGGTTACTACGCAGTCATTTAGTACTTTTTTGTCTAGATGTGGCCAGTATCTAGTTTAAGAAGCAGCCCATATGGACAGTGCAGTGTGGCTGAGAATGCTGCTGTCTGGAATGGTAAGTTAACCATTTTTAGACCCGGCTCACATTGCTGTCTCAGCTTATGCAATTGTATATGATTTTTGCAGTTAGAGTAAGGGAACATATTTTTTCTATAGTCTGAGAGGCATATTTATGCCTCCACTGCTGTAAGATATGGTCTCAATGTAAGAAAATATGCTGGAAAACTCTTTGAAGGGTGAAATGCAAATTAAAATGTATGTCTATATTTATCTATATAATTAATCTAACAATTGAGAGGCAGTTTGTCTCAGTATACAGACAAGTTCACCATTTAAGAATGTCAAGCATTTTCCAGAGTTCATTTATAGTGTATTTATACACATTGCTACAAATGCAATCTTTAAGTAAAAGAAAAACACCTAATGCACAAAATATAGGTAGTACCTGTAAAGAGGACAACAAAACAGAACAGAAACAGAAAAACACCAATTAGGAATGACAGCTTGGCATATGTAATGCTTAACTTTAGAATGACAGACTGTCCCAGCCACCAGCGGAGGGTTCGGGATTGAGAGTGTGGTCGGGGGTAGAAAGGTAAGAAAGGTTTATTAACTTAACAAATACACAACTACGCTTAGTAATAATAAGATAGATAATAACAGACAATAATAATTTGCATCAGCAATTTATTGGCAGTCCCCTCTGATGCCTGATGTATGACAAGTTTCTCTTTCCACAAAGCTCAGCGAAGTCAAGCATCCCCAATCAGCGCTGTCCGAGGGGTACTGGGAAGGACTCTGGTATTCAGTCCTTGGGCTCCTCGAGATCCATGGGCTCACTGAATCCAGACCAGCAGCTAATCTGTAGATCCTTTCACAGAGCTGTATCTTCCTTCTAAATGATTTCTGGAGGTGCCAGCCAATTTATAACTTCTTAGCTATGCTGATAACTTAGAGCCATTTAGATTCTTTTTACTTCAACTGTCCTTAAACTGGCCAATAGCAGGACAAGCCTTGCATTTTTCTGATAAGGTTAATTTTTACTACACCACAGGGCCTACTACCACTACTTCTATAAGGCTTTGCTAAATTTACTAGGCCTCATACTACATACAAGGCCTCACTACATCTTAGACTTTAATTAGGTTCTTAGCAACAACATATAGCTTAATATCTGAACAAATGATAGAAAAACACTTGGTCTAATTTTCATAGAGGCTTCAGGAAGTACCTTTATCACACAGACATAATTTTCAGCTGTCGCAATAGACAATCTGATTTTCAGAGGTTTTAATCACTTGGATTTTGCATTCCCTAAGGCCCCAGTCTTCTGAAGATTTTCCCATGTTATGTAAGTAGTCCCACTGAAGTCATTTGAAAAGTTAAGCATATACATAAATCTTAGCAGGATTGGGACTTTAAATTAGAGCTTTCAGCTTCAATGAAAATCAGGCCCAGAATATGTATTACAATATGGCATATATTCTAGGAGGGCCAGTTGTGACCCATCCTTGCTTTTTCACAGGAAAAAAGTATCGTTGGGGAAAGTGTTGTGATTCTGGTAAGGAAGGAGGATGGAAAGGTGATATTTCTGAGACTTCTAAAAGTTAGAATAAGTATGTTTCTAATTATATTTAAGAACAAGTGATTACTTTTTGGAATGCAAACAAAGAAACCAGCCACTGTATGTTGTGATTTAGAGCAGCTGCTAGGCTGCTTCAGATTGCATGGGTCATAGGCACTGACTTCTATCTTTGTTGGGGGGGAGAGGGAGGGCCTAAGATGATGGACGTGTAGAAAGTTTTACACATTTCAGGTTACAGCCCTCTTCTCAAGGGGGGCCAGGGCCCTTGGGTCCCCATGTACTACGCACCCCTGGCACCAGTAATAGGTGATATATCAATGAATTATAGGGCTGTGGTAGCCCTATAATTAGTTTTGGTAGCTGATTAGATTCAGAAGAGATTCAGCCCAATTTGGTGGACGAATCTCCAAATCTGAGTTGAATCGGGAGACCCATAATCTCTCTGAATTGAATTGGTAGACTCTGAATTGATTCAGAGAGATTTGGAGATTTGGTCATAGACTGAACAGGCAAGCATTAGGTACTGCTGGTGGGTGCAGCTGGGGGAGCAGCTGGATGAGCCCCAGCTTGAGCTAGCAACCCTGGGAGAAGTTGCGGCTCCCCCAGCTGCTCCCCCTCCCCCCACTAGGGTGAGGCAGGCAGTGCTGGCAGCCCTGGGAGAAGCCTTGGGAGCTGGGGAGAATGATTGGGGAGATGGGGAAATGACTGGGAGCTGGGGGATTGAACCAGAAGCTGGTGGGAATGATCGGGGGCTGGGGGATTGAACAGGGGCTTCCCCCCAGCTCCTGGCTTGATTCCCCAGTTTCCAGTTTGATCCCCCAGCTCCCAATCATTCCCCTTGCTCCCCGATCATTCCCCCAAGCCCCCACAGCTTCTCCCAGGGCTGCTAGGATTGAGTGCCTTGACCCAGCAGGGGGGCACCTATGAGAGTGGGCAGACGAGCCGCAGCTTGAGCCGGCAGCCCCAAGAGAAACTGTGGGGGCTGGAGGGAATGATTTGGGGCTGGGGGAATGAACAGGGGATTCTCCCAAGCTCCCGGTTTGATTCCCCAGCTCCTGGTTCATTCCTCCAGCTCCCTGATCATTCCCCCCAGCCCCCATGGCTTCTCCAAGGGCTGCCAGCATTGCCTGGCTTGCTCTGCCAGGGGGAACGGCCAGGGGAGCAGCCAGATGAGTCACACCTTCTCCTGGGGCTGTCAGCTCAAGCCAGGGCTCATCCGGCTGCTCTCCCAGCTGCTCTTGCTGGCACTGCCTCCCTGTATAGTCTATGGCTGAATAAGATTCAGTGCTGAATATCTTTGTATTTGGATTCAGCCAGATTGAATCAGGACAGTGATTCGAATCATTGAATTGAATCACTGTCCCTCTGAATTACCGAATCCAAAGCGAATACTTTCCGCTTCGCACAGACCTAATGAATTACTGACAAAGTAGCACTCTGTTCTGGCATAAGCCCAGTGTTCTCAGTTTTAGATATAAGGGGCAGTAGTTTGGGCAGTATTTAGGTTACAGTCTGTAAGGATGTGTCTGCTGGGCATCTTATTATTTCACTCTTTTCCTTAGAGGTGTCACCTGGGAGCCCCTGTTGTGGACCAGGACCCCACTGTGCAGAGTGCTGCTCAAACAGAATAAAATGCCTGAAGACTGTAGTCTCTTTGCATCAAAGAGATGCCACACATTGTAGACTTCAAACCTTCCTCATTCAGGATAATTTACAAATAAAGGACTGGGTCTTCATTTCATTTAGATCAGTGCATAGACTCTGGGTTTTAATAGATCGAAGGGAATTTATCATATGTGAGGATCTGGCATATATCTGTTCAACATGTGCGTGTGTTCCCTCAAGGCTCAAAAAGGGGTGGGGATAAAGTGCTAGATGTTGTACTGAAAATGATCTTAAGATGCAGCAAGGGAAGTTTAGGTTAGATAGTAGGAAACGTTTTCTCACTAGGAGGGTAGTAAAGGAGGGTAGAACAGATGAGCTAGAGAGGTTGTAGAATCTCCATCCTTGGAGGTTTTTAAGACCTGGCTAGACAAAGCCTTGGCTAGGATGATCTAGTTGGGGATGCCTTGGAGAGGCATAAAGAAAACTCACTTTACAATGTAATAAATAGGGATACATTCCAAGACCTTGACTGTACTGACCCCCAGAAGCATTTCTACCTCTTTTACAAGATAATTTTGGTACTCACCAACAGCAGACAGCAGCAGACATGCAAGCACATGCACCAGCTGCCCTGAGCAGTGGCTGTGGGTGCTGCTGCCAGGAGGCTTCATGGGTCACAGCTCCTGGGGTGTTCCACTGACTGGGCCAGACCGGGCCGGGCAGGGGCTGGCGCTGCAGAGAATCTGGGCACAGGGCTGTCCCTGGGCTGGGAGCTTCACAGTGGTGCTGCACAGTGGTGCTGCCCTTATACCGACCTTATGTGGTGCTGGCACGGGGGTGGGGGAGCCCAGGCTCTGATTGTCCCACCACCTGACTCAGCCCCCCCAAATAATATTTTCTTCTTCTGCCTATGGGGTCACTCCTACAGTGCACTGCACAAAGCAGCTGACTGCAGACATCCACCACACCAATCGCATAAGAGTGAATTTACCTTGCACATAATTAATTTTTTATATAAAAAGGTTCATTGCATAAGAGCAAATTTGCACATACAGAACCTGCATACAACAAGGGAAACCTGTAGTGCTAACCAGTCCTAGTGCTGTAGTATATTAGCCCTTGAACCTGGAGAGAAACAAATATGACACCCCACAATCCTATATTGTATTAGCCATTAAAGCTGGGTATGTTATTTCAGTAGGTCCTTTATTTGATGCCAGTGACATTTTTGGGCAGCTGATTTTGGGTTAAATATAGTGAGTAGTTCTGGCCAAAAAAAGTATTCCAAAAATGTTAAAATGGCTTATTTTGTCATTTTCAAAGTGAGTGTTTCACATTTGGGGCCAGATTTGCCCAATTCATGAAACCAAAGAGAACAAGGAGGTGGTGGTGGTGCCCTCATCCTCACAGCCTGTCATCCAGTCAATAGGGCTCTTACTCTGGTCTGCTTGATTTGAAGAGATGTAAACAGAAGTTCCACCTCTCTTATTTCTTGACACTCAAAAAACAATGAAAATGAAGAGCTGGCATTTTCTGGGATGCCATGAGTCTAAAAAGGTTCAGAACCACTGCTCTAGTGGAATCCTGCAGTCAGTCACTAAATTGTCAGCAGCAGATCATACCATTTCTGACCATATTGTAGTCTCATTTGCTGTAAATTAATTTACCTTTGCCATTAACTACAGGTGCTATGTGGTCAATTCAATTTTGTCCATTAAAGACAATAACCCCAGCCAAACTCTCTGATGCTATTCTTAGTTTGTCCCATGGGACTACTCTCTTTACATCTCTTGAGGAACTGGTAAATTTATACTATCATTTCTTGTCTAATATTCTTGATTTGTTGGCTCTCTTTCAGTACTTGCACAGTTAATTCTAAGTGCAGGGATCCTTTCTGAGAGTAATGATCTCAGGCATATGAAGGCTTTCAGGGGAAAAGGTGGAACAAGTTGAATTGGAATGCTTCTATATTATGGTTACCTTACCCAGGTTGGAATGTACTGTGTACTCTCCTGAGGAAAAGTAGGTAGAATAGTCTGCTTATTAGATGATCAAAGCTATGTCAAAGACCTTTCCCCCCAATGTCCTAGAGTTTAAATTTTTGACAACAGGTATAAAAGATTTTTTTGGAGAGAAATGAAGTAAATTAAACTAAACTGTTGATATTTCTGAAACTGGACTGAATACAAATGGAAATTTTGCTATTTTTCTTCTTTCAAACTATAAATTCGTATAGTCTCTGAATTAAATTAGAATCTGCCAAAATAGAACAAGTGGAAGCTGATTCATGTGTTCAAGTGCTGCTGATGCTACAAGGCACTTTCTCCCTGACACTTATTTCAGTTCAAACGGAGACTGTAATTATGGCAAATGCCACAAGGTGGCACTCTTCTGAACCAATGACAGAGCAAATTCTCAGTGTTCATCTTTCCTTTGCCATAGCCCATTTCTGACAGGGAACCTGCAGGTAATACCAGTGAATGCATGTGCCATTTTCTGGTCTCACAGAAGTGCCAAAAAGCAGCTTCAGAATTCTTTTATCTAGATGTTTATATGACCGTGAGCCCTTTAGAAAGCAGGGTAGATGCAAACGTTTATAGACTAAGTAAGATATTTTAGATAGATAGATAGATAGATAAACTCTAAGCATGCTTGAGGTGAAGGAAAAACTGTGGGCTGCTCACGTCACCCAGCACCATTTTTGTGGTCTTTTCACAGCAAGCCCCTCTCCCCCCCTCCGCCCAATGATATCTCCCCCACTGCTGATTGGTGGAGAGGGCTGCCCTTCCTGCAGCCCCACCTCACATCGCTGATTGATGAAGAAGGATAGGGCTGTATGAAAGACTACCCTCTCGGCCAATCAGTGGTGGAGGGAGCAGCCACCATCTTGGCTGCTCCCGTTAGTGCTGGTGGCTTCCTACTGGCTCCCACTGGGGAGTCAGCATTTTATTTTTAATAAGTTTTTTTTTAATTCTGTGCAAAATCACAGAAATCCCCGTTTTTAGTAGTTTCCATGGAAATTGTGAAACCAGGATTTGAGTAGGTCCATTTCTATTGTCAGGGGTCTCCTGTAGCCTATGAGAACATTGCAAAGTACTCCAGGCAATTGGAAAGTAAACGGATTACTACTGCTTAAATGTTAAAGGGCTCAAGAACTTGGGTTCATATATATACATGTAGAGTGGTGATGCATAGGGGGTGCATGTACACCCCTGAGA
This sequence comes from Gavialis gangeticus, assembly GCF_001723915.1. Lineage (NCBI taxonomy): Eukaryota > Metazoa > Chordata > Crocodylia > Gavialidae > Gavialis > Gavialis gangeticus. The sequence goes on from NW_017729033.1 coordinate 104,184,015, forward strand.
GCACTAGTGCACCCCCTAACAGGTCGCGCTCCCGGCTTAGGCAGTGGGCAGGGGGGTCAGATGGGCTCTGTGAGTGCTGGGTGAGGAGTGGGAGTGCCAAATGGAGCATCGTGGCCACTTCTGGGAGTGCTGTGGCTACTTCCCAGTCGGTGAGTTTTGCCCTGGGGGACACCCCCTTCCCAGTCGGTCAGTGCGTTTTGCCACGGGAGACTCCCCCTGGTTGGTCAGTGAGATGCAGTCATTAGAATCTGATTGGTTTCTGCAGTTATTCAATAAATAGCAATGATATAAATGATTTAATAGATTTCATAGATGTTTGGGGCTGGAAGGGACCTCAGTATACCATCAAGTAGAACATCAAGTCTGACCCCCCTGCCCTGGGCAGGAAAGACTGCTGGGTTCAGGTGACCCCAGCCAGTAGGGCAGTGTGAAATGTTGCTGGCTGTTTCATTTTGACACTGTTTTGACTTGTTTTGAGCTCAAAACAGCAAAATCAAAATGAAATGAAGGGTTTCAAAACAGCCTCAAAATGAAACAAGGGCAGTCAAAACGTTTCAAAATGTTTTGAGTTTTGAATCTGAAGCTAGGCTTGCCTGCAGGGAAACAGAAAGTAAGGAGAGGGAGGGAGAAGTCAGGGAAAGACACAGTGAAGGCATGTCTTATCACTCATGCTGGAGAAGAAGATCCTGCAGGAGAGGAAAGAAAGGCTCTGTTACAGTTCGGCTTCTTGAGATGCTGATGGTGCTATTGTGCTGCTTACTAAGTTATTGCCTGTTATTATTTAAAGTGATGGACTGGACTGAGGCTGTAGGGGTGGAGGAGACCTTATTGGGGCACACTACCATGTCATGTAGAGGCCCCAGTGCCAGTGAGGGCATGCCTTAACACACATACAGTCATACATATTATGAATTTTGCTTGTCAGCAGCTTAAGATGTAGTTTCCCAGAAACCCCTGCACTTATCTCCTTGAAACATGGCAGACTTCATGGCCTCAGAAGGGGCTATGATCCCTGCAAATTTCATCCAAATTAGGCAAGAAATGCAAAGTTATAGGCAGTTTTGTGCTTCCCCATTATAGCCTATGGGTGAAACAGCGAAACAGTTTTGATGAAACTAAATGGAACAGGGGTTTTGAAATGAAATGAAACTCAAAATGAAACACTATCCCATTGAAATGGTGAAACAGAAGTAAAAACAAAATGGTGCTGTTTTGCACAGCCCTACGAGCCAGGTGCTTGTCCAGTCTCCTCTTGAAGACCTCTGTGACAGGACAGGAACTCAGGGTCGCTGTGCTCTCCCTTAGTTACCCTCTCCATCGCACCAAGCTGCCTATCCAGACCTCGCAATCTCGCCTGCCACATCTTTGGTCTTATTGTATTATAGGGAGGCTACCTTTAGTCTTCCTGGCCACGGTTCTCCTGTCCTATACTGGGCCTGTTTTCTGGAATGGGGTTCAGGTGCACCCCAGCCTTATGGGCTCTGCGTGGCTCCAATCACCCCAAGCCTCGTGGATGTACCGGATGTTCTTCAGTCTTATTGGATGCCTTCTCACGGCCCACTCTCTCTCTGGGCTTCCCGCAGCCCACTCTCTCTCTCTGGGCTTCTTGTGGCCCACTCTCTCTCTCTGGGCTTCTCGCAGCCTACTCTGTCTCTCTGGGGTTTCTCGCATTGCCCTCTCTCTGGAGTTTCTCGCACTGCCCACACTCTGGGGGCTGGGACATCCACTCTGTCGTGGTTCCCCTATGAGGCCGCCCCCATCCCCTTATAGCCTCACCTGGTCCTCCGGTGTACAGCAGCAAACAAAGGACAAGCCCCCAGGCTATAACACAACTCTAAACAGCATGGCTAACCTCCTTCAAGTCACACTCCGCGGGTACTCCATCCTTGACCAGTGTAACAAACTGCTCGTGTTCAGGCCTTTCCCCCTTTCTTATTTTGGCAGCACTCTTTCTCCTTTGGCCGCCAGCAGAGACCCCTCTTTCAAAACATTTTGACTGCCCTTGTTTCATTTCAATTTCATTTTGAGGCTGTTTCAAAGCCCTTTGTTTCATTTTGATTTTGTTGTTTTGAGTGTGAAAAGAGTCGAAACAGCATTGAAACGAAACAACCAGTGAAATTCCACACTGTCTAACACTCCACCTAGTCATTAAAGCATTGTGCTTATTTGATATTTATAATAAAGATCTAGATTTTACAGAAGACTTAAGGTTTCAGTAACTGCTATACTGGAACAGACCAGCTATTGATTTAGTTCAGTATCTTGCCTCTAACACTAAATAATACCAGTTGCTTTATAGGAAGGTACAAGAAATACTACAGTAAGTAGTTATAGGTTAACCAGTGGCCAGGGACACTTTTACACTTTGTCTTCCATTTATTAGTTTGGCCTGTGCCCTGATATCTGAGGATTTATCTCTCTTCCAAAACATTATTTTCAAATATTTACTACATCATGGGGAATATTCTTGTTACCTGTATATATTTCCCAGTTTACTGTGAATTGTGAAGTTTTGGCTTCCATTTTGCAGCAATGAGGTCCTCCAGCCAATTGTGCACTGTGGAAATGCATATTTCTACATGTGTCTTAGGGTGTATGAAGCTTTGGTCCCTGATTCGATTCAGTGGAGATTTGGCCCAATTTGGTGGCCAAATCTTCGAATTTGAATCAAATCAGAGGACCCTTTAATCTCTCTGAATCAAACTGGAACCCGCCAAATTGATTCAGAGAGATTCAGAAAGATTTGGCAATTTGGACATAGACACAGCTTTAAATGTTTTTTCTACATACCTCTAGGTAGCAGGGGCTCGTGAATGCTGCAATGCTGGGGCTCAGCATAGAGTGCCCCACAGAAGCGTGGGGGGCTCCCCAGTGTGCTCAGCAGCAGACCAGGAAGTGGACCAGAAGCACTTCTGGGAGCCCCCCCCGCCCCCAATAGGACGCTCCATGTGCCCCAGCATCGCAGCAATCGTGAGGCATGCCTGATATCTCAAGATATTTAGAAAAAACGTTTAAATCTGTGTCTATGTCTGAATTGCTGATTTTCCAAATCAATATAGAATCTTCAGATTCAGATGCAGCTGAATCGAATCAGGGACAGTGATCTGAATCAATTAATAGAATCAGTGTGCCTGATTCAGGCCGAATTGAAATTGAATAGGGCCCACTTTGCACACCCCTAGTGTATGTTTGGATTTTGCTGCTTCCCGTTTTTTTCATTGCTTTCCCCTGATTTCAACACAATGTTATTCCTGCCATTCTCTATACTATTTATTATATTGTATGCCTTGACTTTGTCCTTTCTCTTGTCTTCTCTTTAAGGTAAACAGCTCAAATCATTACAATGTCTTCAGATGAATTTTTTCCATGAGCCTAATCATTCTCTTTATTAGTCTCTACAGACCTTCTTTTTTGCCACTGTAATATAATGATGCATTGTGCTTTAAAATAATTGAACTATTTCATCTGAGAGGTAACTGAATTTTAGTTGCATATGAAGTTGATCTCTTTGCATAATCTATTTCTTAGCTCAGAAGGTCTATAATGTGCTTTGGGGCCCTTTACAATGAAATGTGTATGATCATTGTATTTCAGTTTTGGCTGCGTTTTTTGGTTTTTTTACAATATTAACCAGATAAACTTTAAAAGCTTCGGAGTCTTTTTGACCATACTTATTTATACTTATTTAGTAGGTATCTGCGAATGGTTTAGATATAGTGTCAGTTTTATTAAAATGGAACTTTTGGCCATGAATTTGTGTTCTTCTAAAATGTTATTTGCAAGCTGACTAAAGTTTATTTGAAGAAAGATGTGTGTGTGTACATGTGTGTGCATGCATGCATGCATGCACACGAGTGCACAAACACACACACTGCATGTATGGAGACATTTTGCTGAGTAAAGGTTTCACACAGTTTATTTTGTGTTAACTCATGATGACATTGCTGAAATGGCAGGGACTAGCTTAGCTCAGCTGAGCAACTGCAGAAGCATCAAGGAATAGGCTATGTAGAGGTAGAATTACCTGTCAGCCTTGCAGAAAAAGCAGGAATGCCTAGAAACTCTCTCGAGTGCACAGGTCTACATAGATTAGAAATCATGAAAGAACCAGGTGGCATGTAAACAGTAGCAAACAGAAATGTATACTCCTGACAACTTGGTGTAAGCCCTGAATAGCGGTGAACTGGTTAGTGAAATTTGACCAGAGTTTTTCTAAGCCCTTCCACGCTCCTGTTTAGTATACGAAACTGTTGCAGTGCTGGACAAGCTTCCCCCTTCTGAGCTGATATCAGGTTGGTTGTGATAGACCCAAAACTTGGATTCTATGTGCTTTTAAGCTTCCAGAGTTTGAGCAGCATCCAGACACTGACTTTTAAGTTGGGTCTTTCAGGAATGCTCCTGGGCTGCAGATTCCAATTTTGGTAGCCTGATTGGGATGTGGACCACTTAGAGACCTCCCCCAGGCTTTTCCAATAGACCATGGTTTTAAGTACTCTGATAGAATGTTTCCCCTTCAAGCACCTCACAGCAGGTAAAGAAAGTCAAAATACACTGATTTTATATAGGAACTTCTAAACAACTAACACCTTATATATCAGAACATAGAAAATTTATGGAGAAAGTGTGTGTGTGTGTGCGCACGCACGCGTGCACACGTGTTCGTGTGCATGCATGCATGCAAGTGCCTACATACAAGACCCCAGCTCACTGTTCTCATTTCTCCTTTGAGTCTTAGAGCATGCTTACACTGGTGTGGGATTTTGCACTGGCTGAGCTACTCCTGACCTTGCCTGACCCACCTGTTTCCATTTGCATACTCCAAACTCAAAAATAACACCAGTGAAACTGCCCAAGGGCATCTCTCTGTGGGCATTCAAACGCATGCTGGAGACCAAGAATGGCTGCAGGAAGGATGTTGTAGAATAGTTTCACTGGCATATATTGGGGTTTGGAGTGTGCAAGTGGAAATGGTTGGATGAGGTGTGTTCAAGGGCATCCGGGCCATGGTTTGGTGTTGTAGTGGCGTGGACAATGTTCTCAGCATTCCTCCAGGAAGACCTGGTTCTTCCTGCTCAGGCTTCTCTTCAGGTTCTGGTTTTACTTTGTTGGTGAGCTTTTCTTTTAACAGCATGCTCTTGTGATCCTCTCATTTCTGGGCCTTTTCCTGGGTTTTTCAATCTTCCCGTCATTCATAACTGTTGCAGTGGGTGAGAGTCATTGATGAGTCAGTAGACTTTGGCTCTTTGTGCTCTTCTTGGACTTGGATAACAACTACAGCTCTTGAGACCTGCACTGTCTAGTTAAGCATCAGTGATGGCACTGATTACCTCTATCGTCTGCTTTCCTGTAGAAGGGTAACCACTGGCGATGTGTAGGGGGTGCATGCGGGAGCACATGCAGGCTTTGAGCATGGAAGTGCACCCCCTATAAAAAGGCGCCACCTGCGGGTGGTCACCTCTTGCCACTGCCCCCCCCGCCGCCTCCAACACTGCCGGCAGCATCTGTGGGTGGTCAGTGATTGCTGTTGGCTTCTGCCAACACTGCCAGCAGCATCTGTGGGTGGTTGCTAACCCCTGGTCAGTGCTCCCCGCCAGCCTGACAGTGCTGGTGGCATCAGTGGGAGCTCCTGGCTGACCACCGCTGCACTCTCACTGCTGCTGTCCACCCCCAGCTGCTGGGGGCACACGTTGTTCATGGGATAACTCTCCTTTACCATTAATTCTTTGTATCCCTGTTACAGGCATCATGGTACTAAATCAAATAAAGATTTGTACATAACATTTTTATTAAAAATAAGATCTCACCCATATTATTAGGTCAACTGCATTGGAGATTGTCAACCATCATCTTTCATTTTTCCATTTTCCGTTATGTATAGGCCAAATTCCCAGTGGGTAATAATGTTGCAGTTCCATCAACTTCATTCAAATTGCACTAATGAAAGGTAGAAGTACTTTCTGAAATAGCAGCCTAAAGATGGGCCTGCTAAACCTGTATGTATGTACATACAAATATGTATGTATCTCTGCTTTATTTTGAAATGTGCTGAACTAGGGAGCTAAGATCTTTGAAGTCAGAAGTTGCTTTTGGGTACTCAGGCTTCTCACTGGGTGCATCTACACATGCCAATGGTGCTAGAAGGGTTTGCTCTATAGTAATTTACTGTGGAGTGAACCTATCCTGGGCAGGTGTCTACACATGCAAGCATTTGGGAGCAGATTTGCTCCCAATGGGAGCATCCCAGAAAGGGCTGTTCCCACCCTGCTCTGCCCCCCTACAGCAGCCAGGGGGAGGTACAGGATCCCCCTGGGTGCTAGCCTAGGGGTTGGCAGGGAGCACAGGGCCAGGAGACAGCTGTCTCTTGGTTGGGGGCTGGGGTATTGCTCCCTGCTCCCAGGAACTGCCTGCTGCTGGGGCAGCCAGCCTCTGATGGCAGAGCCCAGGCTGGGACAATGTCCCCTTGCTCAAGCAGCAGGGAGCTCCTGGCTCCAGATCCACAACTGGGGGTAGGGGGGCACTGGCAATGCATAGGGGATGCACGCACATGCACGTGCACCCCCTGAGATTGGCTGTGCACCCCCTGGAAGCACTAGCCGCAAAACTGGAAGTGCTGGTGGAAGTGCACTTCCGGTTTTCCAGTTTCGCCACTGGTGGTTCTGTGCTCAGCGTTCAGCCACTGGGGGACTCGTGCCCTCTGCCCCCAGTCTGTGATTGGCCATAGCAGGACCCACCCCTGTCAGTGATCTGGTGACCCTCCAGACTTGGGAGGCACCAGTCTCCCATGCCAGGGGGCTTGCAAGGAGCTATGGGGAAGGGCAGGTCCCATCCCCCTGCCCGAATCCACTGGTGGGACAGTTGCAGTGAGGCCCTGGCTGGGCAGGGATTCCCTGCTCAGCTGGAAGCATCCAGGAGCTGTTCCACCAGTGGGGCTGCTAGCAGTGAGCCCCTGGCTGGGTGGGGATTCCTTGCCCAGCTGGGGTCTCACTGCTAGCTGCCCCGTTGATGGATCAGGGCAGGGGGCTGGGATCTGCTCCTCCCCCACAGCACTTTCTAAGCCCTGTGCCTCAATCATCTGATTGAGGCATGGGGCTGGGAAAGAGCTGTGGGGTTGGGACCTGCCCCATACTGGGACAGTTTATGGCCAGCCTTGGCCTACATGGGTAAGTCTTCACGTGAAGCCCAAGTTGGCTGGGGCATTCCCAAAACAGAACAGTTCCCAGGCAGCTCCAGGCTATACATGCAGACTTCCCTGTGCAGCCCAGGGCTGGCTGGGAACTGTCTCAGTCTGGGGCAGGTCCCAGACAGCTCTAGTCTGGGTGGGGAACTCTCCTCATGCAGGAAGCTTCTGGCCCCAACTTAGTGATTGGAGCAGGGGCTGGAAGATTGCTATCTGCCATGGCAGGGGGACATTGTCTTAGCCTGGGCTCCACCCTTGGAACTTGCCCTAGCAGCAGGCAGCTCTTGGGGGCAGGGAGCAATATCCCAGCCTCTGCTTCAATTGCAGAGTCGAAGCTGGGAGCTCCCTCCTGCCGGAAAAGGGGGACATTGTTTTAGCCTGGGCTCTACCACCGGCATCTGTCCCAGAAGCAGGTAGCTTCTGGGGGTAGGGAGCAATCTCCCACCCCTTGCTGACTGGCTGAACTGGAAGAAATTCACTCCCAGTTGGCTGTCTAAATGTGTGTTATGGCACAATAAAGCACTCCACAGTTAAATGCACAGTAAATATCTGCATGTATAGATGGTGACGCTTACTGTGCAGTACACTGGTCTACTATGCAGTAAAGCATCTCACGTAGATGTGCCTACCGTCAAGTATATGAATATTCATATAAGTAAGTAAATATTTAGGGATCTGATTTTAGACACCAACATTCAAAACTTGGCTTTGTTTTGTTAAAATATATTAGTAAAAATGGGCCAAAATCTGCTTGTGATGTCTCTGTATCTAATGTTGGCATACCCAACATTTATGCCAATATAAAAGAGCAGAAATTTGATTCTAGGCTCAAATACATGTAAATGATAACACTGCATAGGGGATTTCTTGTATAGTTGCTTCTTACCAAAAATCATGAATTACCTGGCTGCTCTTATGAGTTTGGATTTAGCTTTGTCTGATAGTATTCTTAAAATAACTTAATCCCTTTTCTCATCCAGAAAACATATGTTTGGGTGAAAAGGAGCTATGTTGCCTTCTTTTAGGCTGAAATTGAAGTATTTTGATTTGCAGATTCAACGGGTCTTAAGTATAATAATATAATGTGTCATTATTTTACCTATTTTGTGGTGGTGCATACAATTGGAATGGAAGTATAAAATTTAGGATTGCAATAAGCTGAAAAACATGCTTATGCCACATACAGTAAAAGATGTAAAGAGCAAGATGCAAGTGACTTTTTCAATTGGTGTTACACCACCCTTTTATTTTGACAACTTTTTGTATTAAATAGGTATGGTTGTTCAGAATTACTACAAAATTCATTGATGCATGGAAGATTGTTTCCATTAAACATACTTTTCCTGTTGCAAGTTGATTTTCAGTGGATTCAAGTGTGATAAAATGGAAGCTCATGTAAATGTTTGTGTGTTAATCTCCATGCATGATTTATCTTGGATCTGGGTATGTGGATGGCTCGGTAATTAAAAGATATAAGCATTAACTAGTTTTACTGCATGTACTGTAGTACATACTAGAGATTTATTCTGAATAGCAAGAGACTGAGGACAAGGAACTTGATCTGCTAAATTACTTCTGCATCAGCACTCCTATTTGCTTACTTGCTATTTGTGCTGAATGATTGTTTAGCTAAGTTGCACTGGAGGTGGTCTCTGCTCCTCCTTTAGAAAAGTGAAAAATAGAATAACTGTGCATGCCATCTAATGGGCATTTGCTCTTGCACAAATATGCTTCTTTGTACAGAAATGTAGTCAGTTACAAAGAGGAACCATTTCCCAAATGCTTATGTAAAACACCACTGGTTGGGTTTCTTTGCAGGGTTTTGAACCCAGGAATTTACCATATGAAAATGATGATCTGCTACTGTTTGAGCTGAAGGACTAGATCTGTTAACTTAAAAGTATTAGCTAATTCCTTAACTTCCTTATGTGTTCAAGCCACAAAAAAGGGACAAAAGCCCCAAATGGAATTAGTAAGAGTTACAGTCATGTAAAAAAAATGGTCCTCAAAGAAGGGGAACAAGTGTTAAACCCAGCAGTCATGTCATTCAAGTGGATATTTACAAACACTAGATATATTACCTTTAATCAATATATTTTGGAGTTGGGGGACAAATAAAAAGTGGAAAGGAGTTATTACAAGTGAATTGGAAAGCATGTTGTGCATCCCTAGAATGGTTTGGTACCAACTTTGTGTAGAGAAATATCTGTCTTCCATTTTGTCTCTGAAGATCAAAAGCAGACTTGTTCAAATCAGGCTAAACCTACAGGAAGGCTTTATTAGATCATGGGAAGGAATGATCTATTAATCTTATTGGTTAACAAGGAAGCTAGCACATAAATAAAAACCCAACACAGTTTATATGATATTTAGACAACATAAAGGACAGGTGCTGAATATTAAGTCGAAACGTGAACAGTCAAGAGACAATTGGAAAAATATCTCCATTTCTTCGGGTTAATGCAGTATGCTAGCTTTTCTTCCCTTGAGACACTAGGATCAATTCAAGCTTGGATCACAAGTAAAAATTAGGTTAGTTATCTCAGTTTAATCTTTTGAAGATGTTTGTCTACATTACAAAGTCATGTAATTTGACAGGGATACTACTTCAGCTGAGGCTTGTAAAAGCAATGGTGTTTGAAGAAACTTGCTTTTTTTCGCTGCTACACTATACCTTGCTCCAGAGTTATCTCTTCTTCAGCAAAGATTGTTAAATCCAATAGCACTGGTTTCCTTAGTTAATAAGTTTAATGCTGTAATGAACTGTAAAACTAGACCTTGCCATCAGATGTGTGCACAAAAGAAACAAGTTAGTGGTAATTGTTCTTTTAGTACAAAATGTGGCTCCAAGACTATAATTACTGGTAGTACCAGAAATAGTTGGTGCTTTTCATATGGAAAAGAAGGCAGAGATCTTGCGCCACAGAGCCAACACGTCATAAAAGAAGAGTGGCCAAGGTTGTAATTCACAATATATGACCTCTTCCCAAATTACTCGGCAAAATTGTGACTGTTTGAAAGACATGTTTCCTGACAGACAACACAGCAAGAGATTATTAAGAGGCAGTTGGAATGCTTGTGGGATTGTGAGTGAGCTTAGGAAGGGTGTTCCTTTTATAAAGAGCACCATGGAAGAAGATTTTTAGTAGACAAGGTTACCATTTTTTGTGGAAAAAGGAACAAGGAGAGTGAGGAGACAGCTAAGCAGGCAGGAATGGAGGACAAGTAATTTGCATACAGTGGAGGGATGCAGTAGGGCTGTAACAAGGTAGATGATCTTGCCAGTGATATTTTGCAGTGACTAAAGAGAATATGATGTGAATGAGAGGCTGGCAAAATGGAGGTTGCAATTATCAAGAAGAGAGATAAGGAGAATATTTTAGATGATGATTTTGGCTTTACACATAGAAAAAATCTTAAATGGTGCCTGGGAAGTAGTAGGGAGAGCTGAACATAGCCTTAGACATGAGAGGTAAGGAAGAGGATTAAGTAAAAAATAATTCCCAGGTTAGTCCTGAATGACAAAGGCCAAAGGGGCTGTAGTGCAGACCAGCTAAAAAAAATAAAATGCGGTGGTTTCTTGTAGTACAATATTTTTATTAAGCATTTCATTCTCAAAATTATCCTTATCTAACAACTTTGTTTTATGATGTGATGCTGTTGCCTGCTTCATTCTTGGAGAAAATGGTTTGAAATGCAGTAGTTTAACAAAACATAGGAAGGCAAGGGGAGAATAACTATTCGCACATTTACTGAGACTTTAAGTTGCTTAAATGTCCCTATATGCTATCTGCTCCATTACTAGGCCTCTCAGTTCATCCTTCCTTTCATCTGTCTACATGGAATTGCACCCACAGCTTCCTCAAAACCCACATGCTGCTATGCTATCCTTCCTGGGGCTTTTCTTTTTTATGTTAGCTGCTTTACAAAAATGAGGAGGAAGTTGTCTTCCCAGGCATAAAGAACCATGCTGCCTAGAAAAAGTGTTTGCCACTGTGTTAAATTGCTCACTCCCTGCCCTCTTTAATTTTTCTAAAACGAGAACTGAAGTGGAAGCGCAGCAGGCTGCCCTGCACCAGAAGAGGGTATGACAGTGTCTGAAGACTATGCATGTTCCTTCACTAATGGCCTCAGTCATTTAGCTCAGCTGTCTGTTCTACAGAGGCAGCCATAGTCAATCCCCTATGGCTGAGCGCCACAGGTACAATTGCAATATGCTGGCTGGGAAGAGAAATGTAGCCCCTAGGTGGGAGGTAAAGATTAGGTTCAGAGTAGTGTTCCTATGGTGTTTTGCACAGCGTTAATTTGTGGTAGGTTTGTCTGTGCAATCTGTTGAATTTCTCTCCTCTTTCAAAGTGGTAACTCTGATTGCCTCTGAGTGCAGAGCAATGACTGGATGTCCTGTGCCAAGCATAAGTGCAAGGAGTTTATCTGGAGCTTATTGCTGCCAGTTCATTCACAGCAAACTGCTCAGGGTGCATTTAAGAACTCCAGCTTCCTGTAGCAAAAGCACTTACAGCCAGAGTTCCAGACTAAATGTTTTCAAAATTTATGTAAAAAAACAATGATAACCCTGCAGAAAGGCTGCAAGTTGCTTTCAGATCAATTGGGGTGAAAGATGTAATAAAAGTGTGAAGTATTATTATTCTCTGAGAATGACTGTGCACATGTTATTTAAACTGTATAAAAGTACACATTTGCTCTTGACCTCCATTGATACAACACACCTCCAATGTATATTGAAAGAGATTTCAGTGCTCAAATATATTTGGAATAGGTGTGCTGGCCGCCCAGGAATCAGAACATCTCAACAGAGCACTGAATGCTCTTTCTATGTCCTTCCTCAAAGTGACACCTCCTAAAGACAGAAAATCAGGGTTTCACCTGTTGGAACATTCTGTTGCTGCTTCTGGGATGTCCTTATGGAATTGCTGCTAGCAGAAGTGATCAATTTAGATAGCTCAGCAGCTACAGTGACATGACTGGATATGGGCAGAAAGCGAAGAGTATCAAACTATCAGTGACCTTGTATCTCTAGACCGATGGTGAAAAACCCCCAGTATTTGGCTTTACTGCTTGCATTCTCCTCTCTTAATTGTCAGTCCCATTAGCACAGGGTTTGTTATTCTACTTTCTTCCTGTCTCCTTTGCTTTGAGGGCCTCTTTTCATCCTGTATAGTTAATAGCTAACTTCTCATCTTTCAAACCCTTGGCAAAATTAATATTATTCTTAATCTATCACTGGAAGAAGCACTTCTATTTACTTAGGAGTAGATAGCAATCTACCTTTTCTGTGGTAGTGGCTGTGGATACTGACATTGGCAGCACCCTTGATCATCTTCATCTAACTCTAACTTTTTAATATAGTAATATTGTTTAGGTTTTATGAAGTTATTTGTGAGGAGTGGTCTATGATCAATATGTAGGGAGGCTTTTATGTTCATTAATCCTACATTCATAAATATACAGCCTATTGGTCTCCAAGGAAACACTGATTGTGATTCTCCTGCCTCTCCTTGATTTACAGTGAAAGGGATGGAAGTAACTTCACAATATAGTTCACCTTCCTAAGTGTCATGGGCTGGATTATATTGTCATTCCTCTCATAGGTGACTGCTTTATTGCATATTATGTTTGGGTTCTGGTCCTAGCTACTATGGTAATACAAGTAATATTCCAGAGGTCGTTTCATTGGAGTAAGTGGGGACCAGCTGAAGAAAAAGATTTTGTTCATTATGAGTAGGGATCATAGATTCTCTCCCCATGTACCTGAAGAGCTACACACACATTCACACCTGCAAATGGTATTTGCTCACACTTAGATTGGATGCATGCAACTTTTTTATTGCAGGGGTTGTAGACATTTATCAGTGTAAATGAAATTCCACTTAGCACAATGGGGACCTATTTATGATCAGAGCCTTGACATGAAGGTCCCAGTGTGCTGGCCATTGTGCACACACAATAAATGACAGTTCTTGACTATCAAATATATCACAACTGTCTTTGTGCAAATGAACTTGAAATCCCTAATACTAATCTACATCAAGTGGAAACTTTAAAAAACTGTTAAAATACACAAGATTGAAGTTTTGAAGCATATAATAAAATATGTTTTGAATATCTTGTAGTACAAAACGTAGAAGTGCCAAGGTAGGCAAGCCTTGTGGTGGTTGCCACTGCAATATTAATAAATAATGTTATAAAATAATAAACTCATTATAGCATCTGGCCTACAAGACATCCACAGAGAAGAGATGTTTGTGTGTGGAAATAAATCAATACATTTCTCATAAATGTCTGTACCAAATCAGTTAAAAAGTGGGCTACTTTTAAAGCATGAGTTGCTCACATTTTAGTAAAATATACAGATTTTTGGGGTGGGATACTTATTTTACTAGAATTTCCTACAGATTCCTTTTGGTGTCAATTCTAATATTATTATACATTTTAAAACACATACTAATTAGTCTATGGAGACTGTAGGATTAAAACTGAGCTAAACTTTTATTGCAGCAAACACTGTTAGTGCAAAGCTCCCAAATATTGCATAGCAAACTAGATAATCAAAACTCACATTAAAGATTCATTCAGACCTATTACAAATGAGTTGACCAGGTCAGTTCTAAATCAGTATTTCTTCTTCTCATTGCTATTAATAGTTACTGTCTTACAGGCCCTTTTCTGAAACTTAAATATATTGCCAAACTGGCTAATTGTTATGTGTACCATTGCTGTTTACTGGATAGTATAGTAGTAAAAGAGCATATACCTTATGCCAGTAGGAGCAGAGGTGGATGGGGGGGTGAGGTGGGGTGGGGTGGGGGGAGGACATGCAGTGGAGCAGTTGCAACCACATA
>NW_017729033.1:104198330-104199952 GCF_001723915.1 Gavialis gangeticus
GAGGTGGATGGGGGGGTGAGGTGGGGTGGGGTGGGGGGAGGGCATGCAGTGGAGCAGTTGCAACCACCTTGCAGTTTCTGGTCCACCCAAAATTTAGCAGGAGCAACATTTCTATTCAGGCAACAATGAAGGAGTCAACTGGCTTCATGGTTCATTAAAATTTGCCTGCTTCCTTCTAAATTCTTCATTCTGTAAGTGTTAGCAGCCCCCTCTCCTCTTTAATAGCTCCACTAATCAAGTTATCTTTTCTTCTCCAGTTCCACTGTCTGTTAGCTGCTCCTGGTAATGTAACTCCTATTTCATAGCCCTGAAGATTATTTTTAACTCTAGCTAGAAGCATGAACTCAGGTGTGGAAATAACTTTCAGTGAAGCATTGCACTGTCAAGATGCTTACGAAGGCTACATTATGTTTACAAATCTGAAAGAGATGTACATTTAATTCTAATGACTACTACTAATGAAGCTACATCTTTTGATTACTTTTGTATTTGTTAGTTTTGTTTTTGTACCTAATATATGATATAGCCAATTAATGTACATTCCAATACTTTTTTTTCCTTTAAAGGCTAAGTACAGACAGTCAAAAAGCTGGAGGCTGAATCAATTCAGTCTTTGCAGATTAGTCTAAACTGAAGAGATTAAACTGAGAAAGAAGTGGACAGATATTCACTTTTGATTCAGGGCATGCAACCACATACTTGCAATGGCTCAGGCCAGAAGCTGCGGGTGCTAGAGCACAGCCCTCTGGCACATACCCAGCATGGGCTGTGCATTCGCTGCTTCTTCCTGTTGACCCTGAGGTCTCTGGGATTTGCAGCCCAGAATCAAAACAACAGAACTCTGCAGGGCTGCTCATCACTTCCTCTTCATGCTTCCAGGTGCCTCTGGGATTTGTAGTCCACAGTTGCAGCCAGCAGTAAGTTTTTAGCAGGACAGGGCAGCTCTGTACTGGGGGAAGAGAAATTTAACTCCCCTCTGTGGCCCCAGACCCAAGCTGGGGTTTGCTTGGGGACAGCAGTCCCTGCCTCCCCCCTCCCCCCAATCCTTTCTCTGTTGGAGCAGACAGCCCAGCCCAGGTCTGGAAAGTATGCTGGGATGCTGGGGGACTGTGATTTATTTTGAACCAGGAAGTGGTCTGGGACAGAAGTTCCATAAACTGGTTTTATCCAAATCAGTTAAGTCTGATATTGCAGGCCCCTGGGTAATGTGGGGCCCTTGCAGAACACCTTGGGAAATTTGGTCGTCACACCAGATGACAAAGCTAACATGTTTAACGATTTCTTTGCCTCCGTCTTCCTTAGTAGGGACCAGAACAGCCACCTCCCTGCTGGGCCCCCCTCGGGCCCGGGGGGAGGCACACCTGGGCCAAGGGTTAGCGAGGATTTAGTTAGGGAGCTTCTGGAGGTGCTGGATGTTTTCAAGTCAGCCGGTCCGGATGATCTCCACCCTAGAGTTCTAAAGGAACTGGCTGAGGTCATTGCAAGTCCCCTGGCAAGGCTTTACGAGCACTTGTGGTGCTCTGGAGAGGTACCAGAGGACTGGAAGAGGGCCAACGTGGTTCCCATCTTCAAAAAAGGGAGGAAGGAGGACCCGGGAAACTATAGGCCAGTTAGTCTTACCT
>NW_017729033.1:104200482-104205676 GCF_001723915.1 Gavialis gangeticus
AGGAGGCGCTATTTCACGGTCAGGGCGGCTAGGGTCTGGAACCAATTTCCAAGAGAGGTGGTGCAGGCTCCTACCCTGGGGGTTTTTAAGAGGAGGTTAGATGAACACCTTGCTGGGGTCGTTTGACCCCAGTACTCTTTCCTGCCATGGCGGGGGGTCGGAGTAGATGATCTGCTAAGGTCCCTTCTGACCCTAGAAACTATGAAACTATGAAACTATGCATTCAACCAGATTTATCTTAAACCGGTTTCAGCCATTTTGAAACTGGTTTGTATGCACCAAACTTCTGTTCTGTTACAGGTTTAAATCACTTTTTGATGACCTAAATTGGTTTATGTGTAACTTCTGTTCCTAGCTGAACTGAATAATCTAGGCCCAGGCTGGTAGCTTATTATTAAAGATTTTAGTTTATTTTTAACTGGATAAAATTTCATTGCGTTATATGTGATGATGCTCCACACCATCTACACCCCCTTTTCAAAATCCTAGATCTGCCCATGAGTGGGAGCCAACCTTTTTGGTAGGTGTGCCATATATAAGCCCTACACCCTCCCTGAGTGTCACTTCTATCCTGTTTCCCTGCCCAATCTGCTAGTTGCTGCTCCTTGCCCTGGGCTCCCTGCCCAATCTGCTGCTCTACTTTCCACTGCCTGCACTGTCTGCTTTTGTGCTGCTTTCTCCCTCCCCGATCTGCTGTGCACCACATTAGAATCTGCATGTGCCACTTGCAGTGCTGCCAGCTCTCATGATTTTTGGCATTGTTCTTAAACTGTATGCTTCAGGAATGTGAAAAACTTAGTTTTTTCTTGTATATATATTTATATACATATATATAAGAAAGAGCTAAGTTTTTCACATTCCTGAAGTGTAGACCTTAACAAAAACATAAAAAAATGAGAGTTTGCAATACTGCACTTGTATTTGTGCTGCAGGTTGGCCATCCCTGCCTTACGCTGTGGGACATTCTTGTGCTTTCAGAGCATTCAGGTTAGGTATAGCTCATCTCTCTGCAGTTTCTATGAAAATCTGAATTGTCAAGTTGAGCACTGCAACAGCAAGTGTGAACCTGAGGCTGCCTCAGATCTAATTTTACACCAAGCCACTGAAAAGACAATTTTGTTTACTGGAGGCAAGATGAATATATTTTCAGCTATAATGATTGAGTCCTGTTCCAGGTTTCCCTAGAATTGCTGAGTGATTGGTGCTGGGTTTGACAAATTTAACAGTAATCCACACAAGGCTACTCTTGGCTTTCTGTATAAGATTTGCATCTTGCCACCAGCAAGATCACCACTTGGGATCTGGCTGCCTCTCTAATTGGATGCCCCTGTTAATTTTGCTGAGCGTTTTCCTAGTATATGATCCATGCTGATGTTCAACCCAGGTTAGCTGTGGATGGCACTAGTTGTCCTATATGCATCCTTTCTTCAGTTCTTCCTATTTAAAGCCCCACTGAACTCTGAGTGAGGAAAGTGAGATAAATGTGAGCAGTTCAAGGGAGCAAGCAGAAGAACAAATCTACATTTTATAGAGATTCAGCCTCTGAATTCCTAGCATGTCCTGGATCAACTTTCTTCAATTTGTTCCTCTTGTCCTGAACTCCTTCCTCATTCCTCTCTCCTGATCTCATAACTTCACGCTCACATGATAATCATCAACCCCCAGCTATTATAAGCAGTACAAACAAATGACAAATCTCTGGGTGCAGGAAGGTAACAAGAGTCTGATCAGTAGCTTTAGTTATCTTTCCTTCATGTTTATTGCAGTCTGCCACAGTTATTTCAAAGGCTGTGACATTGATCGACAGCTTCTATTAAGGCCCATCCAGGGCAGCTGGATTGAACAGATACATTAAATAAAGCAGTTATTGCTTTTCATTGCCCTTCCGTAAAATATCACTGCTAAATAGCTTCTGCCATCGGATGCAGTTAGGTACATGGTTTTAATTTGAGGGACTGCTTTATAACACTGCACAATTGACACTGGCCTTTGTTTCTTCTACAATAATGATTGTGTACATCCTGGAGAATTGATGGGCTGTCTTCTGAGGTTGGAAGGGGGATGAGGGGAAGCAGCCTTTGTTGTTCTCTCAGTTTTTTTTTTATTCTTGCCATGCTTGTCAGTTGTTTGCAGCACAGACAGGAATAATGTCAAGCAGGGCCCCTTATCTTAGGATGTTGTAATGTAGCTGCTGTAAGCCCTCGCCTGGAGACGAGATAAGAGCAACCTTACAAGCATGGAGGGGAGTAATGAGGGGGGATGAGAAGGAGGGGGCTGGCGGTGGTATTATTGAGACAACAATAGTAGAGCTGTCAGTTGCACATTATGGCTCTTTCTGGTGCCAAGAAAATATATGCACGCTGAGTGGTGAATAACAAGCATGAAAATAAAAGTCCCGAATGTTCATCTAATAATGATGTATTTGTAACAGGATTATGCTGCCCAATGATATTCTTTCTTTATCTCTGCACTAAATGGTGGGGCAGCTGTGTGCTTTGGCACGGTGTGATGTCCTTTCTTTTGTGTGCTGCATATTAATCCTTTATTGAAGTAATTAAATGTGTGCTTAATGGCAATGAGCTGGCAGAATGAACGTACAATTGAATTAGCAGTTATGATTGGGAGCATGCTACAAGATGAACTAAATGCAATTACTGTAGGCATTTTTCTCCAAGTTGAATCTGGCTACATGACATGACTTAATTACAGGTTGTTAGATACACTTACTCTCTGATCTCCTATTGTTGTAGCCTAAGCTGTAGCCGAAACCAAGTATGTACACACATAAAATACTAACTTATTAAAAGACATTTAACTTGGCAGAAAGGTTAATGTGGATAACTAATAAACAAGCTAAGTGCCAAAGGGAACTGTTCTCTAGCAGGTTCAAGTCTTTTGAGAAGCACTGACGAAGCACTCTGGGTTCTATCCTCTTATAACCAAAAATACAACATCAGTGCTCTGTTACTGACAACCTGGTCTGTCAATGCCTGAATGGCAGTGATCCCTCACTGCCAGAAAGCATGGCTCTGGGCATGTTGTGGCAGTGACTGCTGTGTATGGTAGCTTTTGGAACTTGAATACCTTGGACCAAAATCTCCTCTTAACTTGTCTAAAGTTGATACAGTATCTCTGGAATTGTACTGTCAGGAAAAAAAGAATTTGGCCCTATGTTTTTAAAGGCACCTGTTTAACAAGAATAAATATCAAGTCTATTCATATCACAACATACCTTACAAATGTACAAATGGAAATGCTTTGCAAGATTGACAATATGTGAAATCTTTGGAATGCTTGATCCCACCAACACCTTGTGGTGGAAATAGGGGAAACTCATTTGTCATTAGACAAAGATTCCAGTCATTTTCAACAGAAATTTTAATTAAACATGGGCTTCAGGATTTGGCCAGTTTGAAGCAGTCAAGGATTCATAGATGTTAGGGTCAGAAAGGACCTCAGTAGTTCATTGAGTCTGACCCCCTGCCCTGGGCAGGAAAGAGCCCTCATCCAAGTCATTGATGAAGACATTGAATAGCACTGGTCCAAGGACTGACACTTGTGGTACTCCACTGCCCACATCTTTCCAGGTTGATATTGACCAATCCACCACCACTCTCTGGGTGTGACCCCTAAGCCAATTTGCCACCCATCTGACTGCGTAATCATCTATATCACAGCCTGTCAGTTTATTTACGAGAGCAGAATGCGATACTGTAATAAAAGCCTTCTTAAAAGCCATCTATCTCGACTCCTGCCTCTCAGCATTTTGTGACCTGTTCATAAAAAGAAACAAGGTTGGTCAGGCAGGATCTACCTTCAATGAACCTGTACTGAATTCCTTTCAGCATTATTTCCCTTGCTGGGCTCCCACAAATGTGATCCTTAATGATTTTTTTCCAGAATTTTACCAAGGATAGAGGTGAGAGTAACTGACCTATAGTTTCCTTGTTCCTTCCTCCTCTTCTTCTTGAAAATAGGGACCACATTGGCCCTTTTGCAGTCCTCTGGGACCTGGCTGGAGGACCATGAGTGCTTGAACAGCTGTGCCAGTGGCTCTTCTATGACACTGGCCAATTCCTTCAGCACCCTTGGATGAAGTTCATCTGGGCCCACTCGTATGAACACATCCAGCCCCTCCAAGTGCCCCTTCACTAAGTCTACACTAACAGTTGGTGGGCTGGTGTCCCTCCTGTGTCTGTGTATGATCCAATTGGGAAATTTTTCTTAGTCTGTGTTTAGGAATATAAATGCAAAGAACTCATTGAAGAGCTCAGCTTTGTCCCCCCTCTCTGTCACCAATTACTCAAGTTTGTTCTGTAGAGGTCTTATGCTACATTGTGCCTTCCTTTTGCTCCCTGTATACCTGAAGAAGGACTTTTTGTTGTCCTTAATTTTTGTCATCAGCCTAAGTTCTAACTGATTTCCTGCAAATGCGAGCCAGGAGGTATACTCCTCCTTGGTAGCTACTCCCTGTTTCCACAGCCTGTATACCTCTTTCTTTGCCCTTAGGCTTCCCTGTTCAGCCAAGAGGGCTTCTTGACCCCTTTGCTCCCTTTTATGTGCAATGGGATTGTCTCCTTCTGTGCCCATAGGATCGCTCCTCTGAGGAACGACCACCCTTCCTGGATGCCCATTTTGACAATACTCTTGAGCTTTAATGCCTCACTAACTAACCTCCTGAGTACATTGAAGTTAGCTTTTCTGAAGTCTAGCACTTCAGCCCTGCTGGTTAGTTTACCCACCCATCACCAGATAGTGAATTCAATCAATCAATGGTCACTATCACCTAGGTTACCTTGTACCTGCAGATTCCCCACCAGGTCATCCAGTGTAGCTAACACCAAATCCAGTAAGGCATTTCCCCTAGTGGGATCGTATACCTCCTGCGTTAGGTGGAGGTCCTGTATGCAGGTTAAGAACCTATGTGAGTGGTTAGATTTGGCTGACTGCTCCTCCCAGCAGATGTCAGGGTAGTTTAGGTCACCCATGACAACCATCTTTCTCGACCGTATGGCCTCTGAGAGCTGTCTGGAGAATTTCAGATCTAGCTTATCCTCCTGGTGTGACAGTCTATAGTAGACCCCCACTACCAAGCCCTTTTCCCCCCAACCCCTTGTATCCTGACACATGGTACTTCAGTTTGCCCCTCTTCTGATTCCATCTTGATTATACGGGATGTATGTTTTTCCTTAAC
>NW_017729033.1:104210676-104220788 GCF_001723915.1 Gavialis gangeticus
TCTTCTGATTCCATCTTGATTATACGGGATGTATGTTTTTCCTTAACGTAGAAAGCAACACCCCCCCACTTTTTTTCCCCACTCTATCCCATCTATACAACCTGTAACCCTCAATGCCTACTGCCCAATCATGAGTAGGGTCCCACCAAGTTTCAGTTAGTCCAACCAGGTCAAAGTTGTTGCTTGCAAGCAGGAGTGCAAGTTCCTCCTGCTTGTTCCCCATGCTCCTAGTATTAGTGAAGAGACATTTAAATTCCCCAGTGAGCATCCTTGTTACCCCTGTTCTTGATGTCTGTTGGGCCCCTTAGTGCTTACTTTAGTGCTTACCTGGACCGATTCTGTGCATTGCTTGTGGGTCACTCATTCTAGGTTCTCCTTATCCCCTGCTTTCCCATCTCTGAAGAAACCTAATTTAAAGCCCTTCAGAGAAGATCAGCCAACCTGTAAGAGAACAGACTCTTACCTTTAGAAGAGAGATGAAAACCATCTCATCCCAGGATACCTTTCTCATGGAAGTGTGGATTGTGGTTGTAGAAGCCAAATCCCATATGATGGCACCAACTCCAGAGCTGCAGGTTGACTTCCCTGATGCTGATGGCAACCGATGATTGGAAGGATGGATGAGAAGACCACCTGTGCCTCCAACTTGCTAAGCCTGGCCCCCAGAGCCTTGTAGTCACTCATGATGTGGTCTAGATTACTTCTGGCCACATCATTCATGCCCACATGGAAAAGGACCATACGATAGTAATCAGAAGGCTGGATGAGGTTGGGAATCCTTGCTGTGCTGTCCCAGATCCTGACTCTGGGTAGGCAGCAAGCCTCCTGTGCCATGCGATCCAGTCAACAGACAGGCCCCTCCGTGCCTCTCAGGAGGGAGTCGCCCACCAAGATGATCTGGTGTCCCTTCAGCTGCTTGGTTGTCATTCATCCTGTCTGGTGTTTGTTGCACCTGCACCCTGAGGCTTCCTCTGCTGCATCATCCTTCAGTGCTGCCAGGGCTTTGTATCTGTTCCCCAGTTGCATTTGGGAGGTAGTCACAGCCACATGCTGTCTAGCTCTGGAGGTGACAGTCCTCCATTCAGCTGTCCTGGGACTCTCCCATGATGTCTCTGTGCCAGGAGTCTGGTCCTGCAAAGAATGAATCAGTCTCATCCTCTGCAGCCCTGATCCCCTGCAGCTTGCTCACCTCTGCCTGGAGTTCTCTCACCTGCCCCTCCAGGGCCTCAATCTGGGCACATATGGGACAGACACCGGAACCCCCACACTACTCCCAGGCCTCAGAGGTACCACCAGGCAACCACTGCAGACAGGGGACCAGGGCACTGCTGACCCATCCAAGGGCCCTGTCTGGGTGGGGGGCTGTAACACAGAACCATAGCCCTGTTACTAGAAAGCAGGCCAGTCCCTTTAAGCCCAGAAATTTCTGGGCACAGCCAGCTGACAGGGTAGGGGTTAAAAGCTGAGCCTGGCCAGCTAGTCAGGTGACTGGAAGGGGGCAGGCCAGAACTATAAAAACCCGGGCTTGGTGGTAGTTAGAGGCAGCAGCCAAAGGAGAAGGAGGTTGTACATGAGAGCTCCACAGAGAGCCTTAATTGCCAGTCCAGCTGCTGGGAGAAGGGAATTCCTGATGACTCTCAGAGAAGTGGTGGCCAGGCCACAGGGAGGGGTGCCACAGACAGTGGGGAAGCAGAAGCACCAAGCCATGAAGAAAACGTAAGTTGACATGCCATCTTCTTTAATTTCTTTTTTGTGTGTGTGGTTATAACCCATTGACTTGAATCTGTGAATCTATGACTTAGTGTTTATATATATTTGTTGATTGGTACTGGTGGTTTGTGGATGAGGCTGTAGGGGAGGAGGAGACCTCATTAGTGCCTCGGGTGCAGTCATAAAAGGCCAAAGGGGCATAGTGCACCAATGTGTGCAGGTGTATAGGGCCAGCCACTCAGAGCTGAGTGCAGGACTTTTAAGCTGGGCTCCAGTGGGGAACCTTGGTTAGCAGCGCAAGTTAAAAGAAAGGGTGTCCTGGGACAGTGGAAGTTCAGGGCACTGCCCAGCCTTGAACTTGTGGCCCGCTGGCTCCATGTCCAGGCCTGTGGGCCAGAGAGCCTGGGTTCCATACTGAAAGCAAAAGGAGGGCCACAAGCCCCAAGATCAAGGAGCTACAGCCTTGGAGTCAAACCCTACGTGGTGGGTTTAGATTGGTAGGCCTAGCTAGAGAAAGACAGGGGACAAGGTCCGTGGTGGCTGAGAACCCCAACGTAGAATTACAATAGGCAGTCTGCCACTTGTAAGAACATCTAAATAATATTTACATCAAGACATGGCAGGTGAGTGAAGGCGGGATACGAGATGAACGAGAGAAAATGAAACATCAAGGGACATCAGGGGTGCCCCTCATAGGCAAAAAAAAGAGAGAAAAAAAATTGCCGCTGAGGAGGGCAATCTGTTACATTGGTGCATTGGCCAGGAAACTTCCTATAGTAGTGTGTACCCTGAGATGATAGTTTGCCTGAATGAAAGAAAGAACACTTGCATCCAGAAAGAAGTCAGGAAAGCCAGTGCAGATCCTAGACCTGGGTTTAGGGGCACAGCAACAGGTATTGGGGCTGCTGTGTCAAGTAGTTCAAGGTCTGCAGGAACAAGCAGAAAGACAGCAGGTGTTATTAGAAAGGATGGTGAGAGGCATACAAACAAGACTAACACCCCAGGAGGGCATTTGTGCCAGGGTTCATTCTGAGCCAGAAGAGGAAAAGCCCGCACTAATGGTGGATGTGAGGCTTGAGGGACAGAAGATATGTGCTATGTTGGATTCAGGCTCATTGCACACAATAGTGCGGAGAGATGTGTTACCTGGAAGTGAGAGGGAAGTAGCAGATCAGATAACTATTAGCTGCTGGTGCGGCAAGACCCAAAGACTTGACAGAGTGTGGGTTAATCTGCAAGTGGATGAGAGTATGCGCTGGATGCTAGTTGGAGTAGCCGAGCACTTACCCTATCCAATGATGTTGGGATGTGACTGGCCAGAGCTATTGATGGTAATAGCCCATGAGAAAAAGAAAGACAAAGCTGTGATACATGGTTTGAGATGGGTGTGAGAAACTAGAAGGCCCCACAGTGCTACCCCACTTGAACTAGAGGGAAAGCCTCTGAAGAGGATCCAGAGGCAGGAGAAGGTCCCAGCTGGAGGCCACTGGAAGTAGGAATAAGAGGATGTAAGACAGTAGAGTCTGAGGCAGTACTGGAGTTTGATCTTATGGCTAAGGTATTCACCGGTGAGGCTGAATGACCTCCATCAGGTGAAGAAGTAGAACAGGAGGTGGATGTTATGCACTTGTGAGAGGATGAGCATTTCCAGTTGGAACAGAGCTGAGAGGAAAGATTTTGGTATCCATTCCAAGAACATCTAGCTCAGCAAAATGGGGAGGTGCTATGACCAGAGCTGATGAAGACAACTCCATGATTCAAGGTGAGGAACCATCTCCTATATAGAGTCAAGCATGGAAAACCTGGAAGAGAAGAAGTAGTACAATTTCTGGTACTGCAGCGATACTGAAGGGCCCTATTGAAAGTAGATCATGAATTACCTATGGGCAGATATTTGGGGCGGGACAAGGCAGAAGCTCGCATTTGGGAAAGGTTTTTTTGGCTGGGCTTAATACAGGAAGTAGAAAAGTATTGTGCTTCTTGTCCCATGTGCCAAAAAGTAAACCCTAGTTGTCCTCCTAGAGCTCCGTTAGTACCACTGCCCTTGGTGGAAGCTCCCTTTGAGCATGTGGCAGTGGATATTGTGGGGCTACTGCCAAGAAGTGCTGGGCACCAATTTATTTTGGTCCTCCTGGACTATGCAACAAGGTATCCAAAGGCCATGCCTATGTGGATGGTGTCCACCCCAAAGGTGGCAAACGGGTTATTGAAGATATTCTCCCGTGTGGGACTCCCTAAAGAACTGCTGACCGATCAAGGAATGAACTTTACATCTCATGTGTTCGAGGGAGTGAGTAAAACCCTGGGAATTAAACACCTAAAGACCATGGTATATCATCCCCAAACTGACAGGCTAGTGGAGCAGTTTAACCAGACTTTGAAACAGATGTTGAAGAAGTTTGTGGTAGAGAGCCCGCAGAAATGTGATCAACTGTTACTGCCCTTCTTATTTGCAATAAGAGAGGCACCCCAAGCCTCAACAAGGTTTTCCCCTTTCGAACTATTATATGGACTGCAACCAAGAGGAATCCTTGATTTGATTAAGGAAAGTTGGGAAGAACAACAAAGTAAAGATCAGAACCTGGTTCAATGTGTGATACAAGTGAGAGAATGCCTGGAGGTGGCACAGAGAGAAGCTTTAGGAAATCTTAGGGAGGCCCAAGGGTGACAAACAACCAATTCCAATAGAGGGGCTCAAGAACGGAAGTTTGAGGTGGGAGACCGCATATTAGTTCTCTTACTTGACCAAGACAGTAAGTTACTAGCATGATGGCAGGGACCTTATGAAATTATTTGACAAGTAGGGCCTGTAGATTTTGAAGTGCATCAGTAAGACAGGCAGAAGAAAAAACAAGTATACCATGTTAACGTGCTGAAGCCATGGCAAGAACGAGAGTGCCTATATTTGCCTCTTCAACTGGATGAACCGGAATTGGGATGGAGGGGGTGGGAGAAGTGAAGTGGAAGTGGCTCCGTGGTTATCTGAAGAACAGAGGTGATAGGCAATGGAACTAGTGAAAGAGTATGGGGATGTGTTCCAGGAGGTCCCTGGGGAAGCTTGAGGTGTGATCCACCGAATAAGGACCCCTCCAGGCCAGGTGATCTGTGAAAACTGAAGGCGGATCCCACAACAACTACAGGGGCAGATAAGAGATGAGATCAAGATGATGTTAGAAAAAGGCATAATACATGAATCCCAAAGTGACTGGAGCAGCCCCATCGTGGTGGTACCGAAGCCAGATGGGAAGATTAGACTCTGTATAGATTTCTGGAAAGTAAATGTGGTGGGTAAGTTTGATGCTTATCTGATGCCAAGAGTGGACGAAATGATGGAGAATATTGGGCAAGCCAGCTATATCTCCACTTTGGACCTAACGAAAGGCTATTGCTAGGTCCCCTTAGCACCCAAGGATCAAGAAAAGACAGCATTTGCCACCCCTTGGGGCATCTTCCATTTCCCCACAAAGGCAAAAAAAAAAAATGCCGCTGGGGAGGGCAACCTGTTACAGGGTCTCACAGGAGCTCTGGGCCAGAGGCAGCAGCAGATCAGGGTCCCTGACTGTGCTCCATGTCACCACCCACATAATAGCCCCCCTCCTCATTCACTTACCTGAAGTATCTGTCAGAAGCTCCCATGTACTCCTGCCCATGGACTGGCCTGCAAACTGCTCCCCTGTTCACAGTCCCTGGTCACCTGGGGAGTCTCCTTTTATACCTTTCTGGGCCTGGGCTGACTCAGGCCCAGGCAGCAATCACTCAGCAGTCAGCAATCCCACAGCAATCAACACTCACTCAACAGTCAGCACTCAGCACACACTCCCAGCTTCACAGAGCACACCCCCCACCTAACAAGCAGTCAGCTAAACCAAAGGTATAAGCAGCTGGATCACTTACTTTTGCTGGGCAGGATCTAGTGCCTGGCCTGGCTTCTTTCCTCCGTCCCCACCTCCTCTTGCCTCCAGCAATTGCCTGCAAATTGTTCCCCTGTTACCCCAAAGAGGAACAAAAATGGGATTACCCAAAGAGGGACAAAAATGCTCCCTTTAATACTGTTCCATTATTATTATTTGTAATGCAGTAGGTCACACAGATCTTAGGCAGGGTCTCCATTGTCCTAGGGGTTGGGCCCATACATAACAAAGAGTTGGCCTCTCCTCCAGCATGCTTAACTTGAGAATTTTTTTAAATTGTCATGGATTGAATCACATCTGATTGGACTTTGTATCCATGTTATCACATACCTGGCTAAGGGCATTTCACTGAGACAAGCCAAAATACTCTGAGATGTAGAATCACAGAACAGAAAGAATGATGATGTAGGGGCTACCTGTGGAGAATGACCTGTGGTCAATGTGGAGAATGTTAATCAACTGTAATTCAGTTAAACTGAAAACAACAACAAATTTTTTTTGTTTGCTTTATTTCTGCTCTCCCAGGGACATGTAATCTTGGGAGTTACTAGTTTTGGAGCACCTTGTACCTCTTTCCCTGGTAAACAGAAGGATTGAGGCAATTAGTAGTGAAGTTTACCAATGTCTTGGTCCATGTCTTGTGTTCCCTTCTAAATTCAACATGGCAGCCATTATAACTAAGAAGCCATGTAAAATGGTTGTTATAATATGCAGCAATTTATAGAAATGAAAATGTGTTTTGTTTTTATTTTACTACAATATGACACACTTTCTGATCAGAGGGGCTCCCAGGGTTTATTTTATATCCTTCATTCTCTTAGCTGGGGCCATAAAAGAAACCCTTTCAGCCCTAATGACCACAATGACTTTCCTTGATCATGTTATTGCTACTTTGGCACACTTATTGCTTTCATATGCACTAATGGATGAGTTTGGATATGTTAACAATCTATATATCATTTGATTCTAAAAAAGAACCCCCTCCCAACCAACAAAACTAACTTAGCCCTGAGGATTGAGTAGCTTTTAAGGAGTATAAATGTATTTAATGCTTTAGAAAGAGCTTCTGTAAATTATGAACATGACACCTATTACATTAAGCTGCATTAAGCATTAATACATCTTCATTACTGGCAGGTAGCCCAAACCTCCAAAGTTGAAAAAGCTGCTTGAAATACCCAATGTGGTAGTCACCTAGGCTAAGATTTATGGTCTTTTTTGGGGAGAGCAGCATTGACACTATGCTTTCTGCATTCTCCCATGAAGATATGTTCTTCTGGTACATCTTGTGCATCACACTTTCCAGGAGTTGTTCTGCCCTATCTGCACACAAGAGTATCCGACTCTTAGATAAAAAGGCATGGTAAATCTCCCAGCAGCTCTTACAAAGGTAGAAACTAGTTATGCTAACCTTTAAGCCACTGGTACTGGATTCCTACACAGATTTTCTTATCTAATGGCCAAAAATTATCTCACTGTATATAATAGTAATTTCTTATTGTAAATCATCTCTCAGATATAGCACCAGGAGTTGGAATTGCTGATTTGGTATTTCCACTGGTGAGGAAGAAAGGAAGTATGAAAAATAATCATAGTACATTAATGATAGCCTGCTATGTACCATCAAAGAAAGAGAAATAAAACTGATTTTAGTATCTTAAAAAGCAATATCCATTACATTCAAATTTGGCTAAAAGCAGAGTCAAAAGGGTCTTATTTTAACAAGATGTACAGGCACAAGGGAAAAAAACAAGCTAAACGCTTGTGACACATTGTAATTGAATTTATGTGGTACATTTATGAGACTGGCAATTCACGTTTCATATGGGATTCAGCACTGCAGTATTATTGCAACTTCTGAAGCCTTTATGTAGTGGTTCTTAAATAAGTGAGGGAACAATTCTGCATCCCCTCAGTTCTCTGAAACTAAGCTTAAGTCAGTAGGATGGAGTAGCACTTTAACAATGGATAGAAAAGTAGGGAGATTTGGGATTTTAATTTTTAATTTTTTTAAAAAACAGATGGAAATACTTAGTCTTCGGGGTTTTTTTTTTCAACAAGATACTGTAATTTGATTCCTAATTTAGATGCCACAGGCTAATCCTAGGTCTTTCTGAGCAGCTGCAGTATAAGCTGCAATACAAGTACAAAGTAATGTGGGCACTGTATGAGATGGAGATTTAATGGATATTGTTGATGGCATTGGACTATATGAAGCAATGAATGACTTTTGTGGTTGATTTAGTGCTGAGGCGAGGGTAAAAAGTTTGGTAACTGCAGCACTATTTACTGTTAATATACTAGCTCTACCTCTGTGAATGTAACTCCTATTATATCGGGGTGTACTTGGTAGCTGTGTTGGTCTGAGACAAGAAGATATACAAAAAACTAGAACTCTTAGTTCCAAAATAATATCTTTTATTAGACCACAGCTAATACCAAGTACACCCCTGAAACATGGAAGATGCCAAATTTTAGCTGATTTTGGATTTTAAACTTCATTACAGAATGACAAGCAAGATTTTTTTTTACCTCCCTGCCTGCCATCTGACACCTCCAGGGAAGGAATTCTACCTGATCTACACATCAAAGAGCTACTCAGCACAGCTCACAAAGACACTCTCATGGATCCAGAGGGACAGCCTTCCATCTTTAGCTCTGTCTGTGCAAAAATGAAGCTTATTTCTTACTTATGGGGACTTTTTACCATCTTGTACCATCTATACCTTTCCCAGAGCCTGACAAGGGACTTTGGTCCCAAAAGCTTGCAGAACAGGACATTTTTCTTGTGATTTCCCAGTTGGTCTAATAAAAAGTATCATTTTGGAACCAAGAGTTCTAGATTTTGTATGACTCCTATTATATTGCATTGGGAAAAAATACTTTACATTAAAGCAATGTTATTAAGGTTCAAAGTCTAGCATTCAAATGCTAGAAAATGGTGAATTTAAGGTCACCTGTTCAACTGTAACTCAGCTTCTTTATGTGTGTGCATTTTGATAATTTTTAATTACATGGCCATATGCTAATCTTTTCCAAAGGACCCTAGCTTCGTTCAGTGCACAGAATGGACTGTAGTCCAAGAGATGGGGTAACTGTTCAGTGCATACTCCTATCCTGATTGTTCAGTGTGGGACCTCAGGTCCCATTTACTGCATACTATCCAGACTCTGCACCAAACAGGGAATTATTAATTTCCTGATGGGCTTTTCTATGGCATTCATTATGACTGTATCTGAGTGTCTTCCAAATATTAATGAATTTATCTTTACAATTCTTTTGTGAGATAGCAGACTAATATCCTTGTGTAACTGAGGAGTAAAATGGTGATTAGTTTAACAGGGGAGAAAGCAGTGAGAGTAATCAAATGCTTAGAGCAATGCTTCTCAACCAGGGTGTCATGTGATCCTTTTAAGAGAACCACACAGTTTCAGATGTGTAGACACCTGTACATGACACACATGATCAACCCAGAGATCTCAAATAGTATCAAAATCATTCTGACTTTTGTGGTTTTTCTCAGTACTTTCCTGCAAAAGAATGCTTTTATTTTTCCGTAGTCAAGAAATGAGTGACGGTAAGAGCTAGTATTTTCCTAGGGGTGCCTCGAGCCTAATGAGGTTGAGAACCACTAGCTTAAATGTTTAAGCTTAGAATTAGATCAGTACAGGACTTGGCCCCAATTGCCCTTTTGTGTTAAATAAGCCAGAACCTGAAAGTAAAATTAATTTAAAAATGACTCCAAAACAGTTATAAAGCTGATTGTTCATTGACGAAGCTGAAGACAACTGCAAAATAAATACAAATACTGATAAGTATATTAAAAATATTTAATTTCCATAATTATTAAAATTATTGTAATTAGACTTTACACTCTCTTAATGAATACTTTATTTTATTGCTTGGTTTTCCTTTTTGCAGACGATCACAAAGTTGCATACATTTCGTGAATGGTCTTCCCCGCCTTTTTGCTCCTCTGCTTAGGTATGTAATCCAAAGACCATTGGCTATGGTAGGCTAACTCCATAGGTGGAAACCCTGGCTTCACTGAAGTCAATGACAAAACTCTCATGTGAAACAGGAGGCAGGCTTAAGACCCATGAAATCTGTGATTTGAATGAACTGCTGACTTCCCTCCTTTTAGAAGCAAGATTTTTTAGTCATATCTTTTATTTGACCAACTGCATAGTTTGGAGAGAGGTTAGACCATTTTTTGACATGAACAAAGGCACTTTCTACCCAAAAGCTTGTCTAACATTTCTCCCAGTCATACAGCTGATACAATAAGAGATATAACCAGAGAAACCTTGCTCCTCACACTTTCTGGACCATCATGGCTACAAAAACACTTCAACCCTATTCTGCTAGGACATCTCTGTAGGCAGACTGCAGCCAGGAGGCTGCACCTTTGCCCCACCACTGAGGACCCTACCAAATAATTTTGAATACCCCCCCCCCCAAAACTGGAAGCAATCACTTAAAGTCTCCCCC
>NW_017729033.1:104220857-104230900 GCF_001723915.1 Gavialis gangeticus
CCCCCCCCCCCCAAAACTGGAAGCAATCACTTCAGTGTCTCACCATGTGCATGAGCATTGCTTATTACACTGGGAACTCAGCTAGTCCTCCCATTTTCTTTGGTCTAAACAGTAATGGTTTCCTTCCGGACCAATCAAGAGCAGTAATAAAAGGACATTAATTATTTACTCAGTCTTCATTAAAAAATGAAATTGTAGACTATTGTGCTTTAAAGAAACTTAAAAATTTGCATTTTTTTCTACTTGATGTACTGGTTACTACTGACTTCAAATTTTCTGATAGAACCCACAGTTAAAATTGGTTTTCTGTCAATTGAGCATTCAAGACCAAACATTTGGTATCCTGGCCTATTTATGATGACTGAAGTCATGGATGATATTTTCAAAATTTTTAGTTCACTTGGATGCGCTGAGTTTCAGAGGAGCTGAGGTAATACAACAGTTGAGCTAAAATATATCATTTAAGCTGTTGAACTAAAAATTGAGCATTTGTTATTAAAGTAAACAACAAACCTCTGCTTTGCAAGATTATTTATGTGTGAAGCTTGAATTCTGAAATTTTACAGAAAGCAGAAAAAAGATTATGCACAAAAGTGTCTAAGGTTCTCATCCTGCAGATTCTTTTTTCTGCTATAGTACCATTCAAAACATTTATTTTACAGTACTATCCAGCATTGTGACCCCATGATATGAAATACTGGATGAACACAGGATTAACTTCTGGGTGCTGCACTTCAACAAGGATGTGGAAAAGCTTGAGAGAGTCCAAAGAAGAGCCACCCATATGATCAGAGACTTGCAAAGCAAGCCATACGAGGAAAGGCTGAGGGACTTGGGTCTCTTCAGCCTAAAGAAGCAAAGGTTGAGAGGGGATTTGATAGCAGCTTACCGCTATATCAGAGGAATACAACAAGGGCTCAGCGAACAGCTGTTCACCAAGGCACCCTTGGGGAAAACCAGGAGTAATGGCTACAAACTCCTGGAAGACGGTTTCAGACTTGACACTAGGAAAAACTTCTTCACAGTTAGGGTGGCAAGACTGGAATAAACTCTCTCCAGAGGTGGTGCAATCACCTACCCTGGAAATCTTCAAGAGGAGACTGGGTGGTCACCTTGCTGGAGTCACCTGATCTCAGTTGTCTTTCCTGCCTAGTGCAGGGGGGCTGGACCCAATGATCTTGCAAGGTGCCTTCCAGCCCTTTGCAATCTATGAAACTTTACTCACAGGACTGGTACCTTTTGAAGTCACTAGTATACCCACATAGGTGAATTTAAGCATGTGCAAAAGTGTTTACAGGGTCAGAGATTACATTTGTTTCTTTGGCAAATATTTTAGAAAAAATACCTATTTATATTGTTTTGTTGTTAATATAAGTAGGGAAAAGATAAATGTATGGGACTTGTTTGAAGGTTTGTACATAGTGAAGGATTATTCTTCTGAGTTCCTTGTAGGTAGGTAGGCTATACCTGGCAGGACTGTTTTTCTATCATACAGAATAAAAGACAGTTTTGTCTTAAAACTGGTGACAACTAGGGTCACTTCCAACATTTACCAACAGAAGAAGCCTTTGAAATTGACAGCACTTTGGAGGAAAAAAGCTGTAGGTTTCTAGCTTGGTTTTTCATATTTATCACACTCAGCAAAGCATCTGGACCTTGGGATGTCAATGACAATTTCATAATTTTACTTCAGCAATTGCTGTTACCTACAGGGGAATCCACCACCTCAACACTTACAGCCATGCATAGAAAACATGTTCAGAGATGCATGTGAGTGCAGGATATGGCCTACATACAGAGAATATGATGTATGTGAAGGGCATTCCTTTCCACCTTAGCTAGCATTGCTTTTCTCTGTATTGTGAGTGAAAGTTTTATTTCTTGCCAGTGTTTACTGTATTATGTTCCTTGTTATGAAGTTAAAGATTTTCTTCCAACCTCTAAATAGCAAATCTGTCTTGTATGTTACAGGAGTTGAGCATGCTCAATGTAAGACTGACCACTCAACAAAGTGAATGTCTCTCTATTGTTGTGTACACTAATACAGCTTCAATCATTTACTGTGGTATATTACTGGAGTAGAGTGAGCCAGTGCATTTCCTTGTTTTGAATAAATGATGGTATTAACTTCACAGTCTAGTTTCATCAGAAAGGGAGAATGGTTTGACCTGCGCATTCCTAAAAGCTGAACTAAAACTGTGGAGGCACACTTCAAAGCTCTGTAAATAATGTGAGTAACACTTTGGACACTTCTGGTGGGGGGGGTGGGGGTGGAAATTCACTGTATGAAGAACACCCAAGTATTTAAAAAGAAATGGGTAGGTTTAAATATCTCACTGTTTTTCTTTTCCAAGGCTCCATGCTGAGGATTTTATTTTCCTTTGCAATGCTTATGTTTCTGGAGCCCTTTTCTCAGAGGTAGACTGACGTTAGCACACTGAAGTGACTAGCAGGTTCACCAGATCAAGTTTATTTGTAGTGTGGCCTGCCTTGCATTTGAGGATTCCATTACGGTTCAGAAGGCTCCAAAACTGTTGAATATGAATGGTACTTCAAAGGGCCATAGCTGTGAATTAGCAGACATGCTCCCTTGTAGGCCCCAGAATGGAAAAAGAGAGACAGGTTCAAAGCTAGGAAATGGGTAGAATTTCTCCAAGGGCATTAATGGTAAAGTAGGCACCCCAGGTCTTCATAAATGTTGTGGAGCCTCTCCAGGATCAAGAGACTGTCATGATTGCACAGAAATTGCTCAGGGCAGCCAGACCAATTTCCCCACCACCTCAATTCTAATACAGCCAAGTGATGAGGAAAAAGAAATGTGTTCATTTTCAGCCTACTAGATCTTAAATACTTTGCTTTAAGAAAGCATAACTAGAAACTGTTTAATATATGGAGATTTTTTTTTTGTATAGGATGCAATATAGAATTCAGGACTCATTCCCAAGATACCTATCACTGTTTCTCTCTCAAACTTTCTCGTTCTTTTTAACAAACCATAATCTTGGTGTAATTATCACTGTTCTGGGTCTTAGTATTGAAATATTCTGGGCTCTTTCTCAATTTTTCTGATGGGAGGAGGGTATGTGGCATATGCTGGTGTTTGACGGTACTAGTAAAGTAATAGTAGCTCCTGGTTGAAATCAGGGCCCCATTATACTAGCTACTGTACAACAGCAGTCAAAGATTGTCAGTTCTGTAAAGAGCATCCAAGCATCCAGTCTATATAGGCAACGTGGTAGAAAGCCAGGACTGTTATCTTTAAACTAAAGGTAGAAAACTGAAGCACAGATATTAATTTGGTCAAGTTCACATAGGAAATCAGTAAGTGGGAGAGGAACTGAAATCAGATTGTTTTGTGAGAAAGCCTGATGTTAATGGTAACAACATTTACTTCCTGAACTAAGTGAATTTAATTATGTGTTTTTTTTTGTTTGCAGTCCCCCCCCCATTTTAATTTTTCTTTAAATGAATCCTTTCCCAGCATAGATTTTTGTGCAGGATGCTATAATGATCATTTATTATCATGAGTAGTGAAGGAGAATTTGCTTCATTCACTGGTCATGTTGAATATCAATTATTTTTGATTGTTTGTCCAACATACTTTTCTGACATAGTACTCAGAAATAGATTTTACAGATTCATGGCTAATATTGTAGAAACGTTTTATATAATATGTTTTGTATAGAAATTTGCGTGATCATGTAATTGAGGACTGCACATACAGAGGGGCAAAACTAAGATTGTATGCAAACTTAACTTTGGCTTTTTCTGATTTTAGGTGCTAAGCCTTACAACCTTAATGTCATGTCATCAGTATTTTTAAAGAAAAACCTGCAACATGTAGCTTAGGATACTGACATAACAGGATGGTACAGCATGGTATCAAAGGACTGGAGATCACTAGGGATCTGCTTAAAGTGTGTGGAGGTAAACTAAAAATTGCAGGCCACTCATGGTGCCCAATGTAACTTTCATGGTCTTTTCATGGTGAGCCACCCCCCACTGCTGATTGACAGGTGGGGGTCACACAAAAGGCAGCCCTCTTGGCCAATCAGTGGTGGAGGAAAGGGGGGGGCAGCTGCCATCTTGGCTACTCCCCTTGTGTTGGAAGCTCTGCCCCCAGCCCCCAATACACTACAAGGCCAGGCTGCAAAGGCTGCTGGCTCTCACTGGGGAGCCTGCATTTTATTTTTAATAAGTTTTTTTTCTTTAGCAATTCATGGAGAATGCCAATTTTCACAGTGATTGCAGAAACTGCCTTTTTTGCAGTTTCCACAAAAATCGTGAAATCACAAATTGAGTAGATCCCTAGAGTTCACATGAATTTGGAATGGCTGTGTTACTGAGTTGCCTATGTAGAAGTTTTTCAAATTAATGCAAATAAAACCTTCATACCTTTTAAGCTTGAAGCTTTGGCTATCTGGAGATTTTATACAAGGTATGCAAAATCTCATTTTGCATCTTTAATAAAAATGAATGGCCTTATTTATATGCATTGAGAGAGGCCCAGAATCTACTGGAGAGAGGTTTTCTTTTAGTTGTGTTGTACAACTAATTAAATAAACTTCAAATATTAAATAGTTTGTTATTGGTTCATAAAGATCTACACAATTCTGGTCAGTGTCAGCCCCTCCACTTTTGCTACTAAGCAATTAAGATTGTTTAAAGATGTCATATATGTTCGCAAACCTAACTGAGAATTCTAGTATGGACACTTCTCACATGTTTCTTGCTAGCTGTGTTTAACAAAGGGCTGCTAAGATCTCATGATATTTTAAGTGACTATAACTCACTCTTCATGGTAAATTACATGACTAGTTCCTCATAATCTACAGTTTACTACAACAGCATATAAATACAAAATGGGCTTTATAAGCCTCCAATGGGAGTTTTCAGAGTTCATCTATATGTATTTCTATGCATATAAGGGTTTTGGAGGCTTGGGGGACAGCCTGTGCTCTGTCCTATTTGCATTACCCTTATGGAAACCTCTTATAAGATCAATAGGAACTGATCACTTTGCAATATTTTTTCAGTCTTTCCATAGTTTTTAATCCAGAGTATTTTCTTCACCTAAAGTATATAGGATGGTCCCAAAAACCTCCAGAAAATAGACTGGTCTTCATTATACTGTAGTCTATAGGCTTTTGGAATAGCCTCTATAGAGTTCCTAGTCTCTGTTGGAACCCCATTATTTATATTTCTATTCACTTTTATAGGACCTTTCTCAAAGAATTGATCGTGCAACACCTGAACCAAACCATAAAAATATTTGAAAACAACCAGAGTCCAGGATGTGAAGCAGCTATGGTTTGTTAAAGCAATTTTAGGATTTTTCAGTCTATCCATAGGAACTGCCTGTTAACTTTTTCTGTTCTAAAGGCATAGCTTTGAGATTTTCCAGGCCACAACTGATGCTACAGTTAAAATCTGAGCCTGACTTGTTAGGACAGGCCAGATTTCCTTGAGTTCAGCCAGCCAGTGACAAGTTTCTGGATCCAAGAGGATCAGTCAGTCCAGATATACAGAATCACATTCACTTGAGTTGTTTCATTAGAGGTGAAGAAAATATACATTTCAGTTCCAGTAGGAAAAAAATTCTCCTAATTGTAGCGCTTGTCTCTTGCTGTCTTACCCTCGCAGAAACTTGTCGTGTTTATTTCCTTCTGTAGTTATTTTTGGAGCTATCCTATTTTTCATTACTATTCTGTATCTAGTCTGACATGGATTTTCCTTGGGAAAGCTAGGATATCTTTATTTTATTCATATTTGAGTTTTCCTTCTGCATTAGATTGAGGCTTACAGCCTACTATTCTTGCACAATTCATTATCCTTCTAGTTTGAAGAAAGGATATTAGTGTTGTAATCATTTAATATTTGACCTGACATAAGAACCAACCCAATTTTACTTACGGAAATATCTTTATTGGCCATTGTTCAGCACCCTTGGAAATGCAGGTCCTCTGTAAGTGTCAATAATTATTTGTTTTGCTTATATTTAAGTTTTTAGCAAAACAGACTAAAGATAATAGACACAGCCTGGTCTCCCTAGGTAGTGTTGGCAGTAGCCACTATTACAGAACCTTGAGGAAGCCAGTAATGTCTTGTTTGCATAGAGCAAAGGCTACTCTAGTATAAAACTGAGTAGAGCTGCAAACACATGATTGGGACAACGGTATAACTGAGCAGTGTGTGCTTAGTATCCAAAAAATATTCTTGGCCTCCTAAAGGGTAACTTTTTCCCTTTTATATTAATTGGAGCTACTTACACCAGTTTAGGGCTATATGCCATGTGTCTGTTCCATGTTTACACCATAAGTTGGGCATTTATTTTGTGTGTGTGTAAATCATAATATATATTAATGATTCAGCTGCCATACCAACACCAGCCAAATGATACAGTATTACCATTTTATGAACTTCTCTATGAAGCCAATAGCTTACTGGCTTGTACAAGAATCTTTTTTTCCAAACCCATCCAGTTACTATCTGAAACTATCACATACTATTTAAATACTTACTGCTTGCTCCACAGTCTTTTTATAGTACTTTTTTCTCTGATGTACTGCAAAATAGTTTGTTACATCAAAGACAATAATGATTGAATATAAATCATTATATTTTGGCTAAATATTTGTGCAAAGATATGTCAATGAAAGCCAGCTGGAATCAGAAATGTAAGGAAAATCAGTCTCTTAGGGACAAATTTTATCTTTTTTATTTTCATTAAGTAGTGCTTCACTCTTATTTAAGTAATTCCATTGCATTTCAGTTGGGATCTTTGCAGAGTAAAGCACTCCTCACTGAATGCATCTACGCATGAAATTAAGGTGACACAATAAACTCCAGAGCTGTTCAAGCTGCAATCAACTGCTCCGAGGTGCAACTTCTAGACATGTGTCCAGGACAGCAGCAATTTGAGCTGGAGCAGAGCCCCAGCGGGCTGGGCTGACTGGGTGCAATGTACACCTGCCGTCAGCATCTGCACATGTGTTTTGGTGCAATAAAGTATTCTGCTGTAAGATAGTAGTGTCCCAACAGTACTATCCTATGGCAGAGTTAATTAGTTTACTGCATCCTAATATCAGTGAATGTATAGACTGTGATGTTTTATTGCCAAGCTAATTAGCCCACTTGGCGGTAAAGCCCACATGTAGATGCACCCAGTATAAGTAGATGTGGCAGATTTGGGTCCATAGTCGCTGTATAGATGAGGGCAAGATTCAGGAGGCAGACAATGTAGATAAAGCCATAATTAACACTGATGTTTTTCTTGGTTATAAATGTATTGATCTTCAGCATATTCTTATTCCTTTCTTATGTGGCTCAGGTTTGTTTCATTAAAATTCTACCTGTTTCAATCTCACCTATTGCTACATCAAACTGGCAGTCCCTAATCACTGCTTTGCAAAAGGGATTAGGGCTTTGGGGTACCTCAATTCTTTGAGTACTTGACTATAGACACCTTAAGGGAGACAATGTTTTCACACCCATCATCTGAAAACCAAACTCCTTTCAGTTGGGTACCTCCAAAATATATAGTCACTCTTTAAAATCTTGTTCTATGGTGCATAATGCTTAATAAATACCTAGCAGATTTCTTAACTGCATTTATGACAACCTTTCTACTGTGGGTCTTTTTAGATCAGCAGCTAACATAACTGCATACAGTTATTTCCAAGGTTGATCCAGCATTCTCATAACAGAGTTAGTCAAAACCTAATCTCATGCAGAGTCTTAGCCTGCTGCTGTGACCACAGGAATTTTATGTTTTCATTAAATGGAACACAATAGAATGTATGACTGCAAAAAATGAAGCATTTTCACTTTGTCCAGTTATTTTGGTGTGGTCAAATACTGATTGTGATCTAGATATTATACAGTACCTTATGGATACTGTCTTCATAGTATCATCCTCATAATGGGTAGGTAAGTATCATCACCCCAGATCCTGAGTTGTAGTTAAATTCATACATTGTAGTTCGAGAATGGGCAGGTTCAAAGGTAGCCTTAAGTCACCTTTCAGTCCCCTGACTCTAGGTTTATCCAGCAACTGTATCCCAAGGAACTATTTTAGTTGTGTGAGCCTGGGTAAGTCTATGCCTACATTTCCTCTCATGTCTCCCTTAGCCTGACATCTCTTTCAGTGTGAGATGATTTGTTTGTTACATCTGAGAGAAAACTGAAGCACAGTGGGTGTATCTCCACATGCGTTTAACTGCGCATTAGCCTATTTTACTGCTCATTAAAGTGTCACAAAAAACTTGTGCACTTTTGCTAATGTGCATTAAAATAGGCTAATACACCTGTTTCTAGTACCTTACAATGGAAGTACTAAATTTTTAGTGTGCATTAGCACAAGCGTATGAATGAACATGTAGATGCACCCAGTGAGATTAATTTAATTGCCCTAAGCCAAAAACATAGCTTGGTTCAGAATCTGGTTGGAAACACATTATCCTTAACTCTGTGACTGGACAAGTAGTAATGTAATCCTTTCAATCAGGGTGATAGCTTTCACTTCATTCACCTAAACCCTGCATAGCTGGCTCTGTGTGACTGAAGTATAGGTACACTAAGGAAGAAAAGGCAAACACTGTAATCACAGTGACCACAACATATGGCAGATGAAGTGATAGGTGCTTCTTTGAATAACAGAAATTAGATGTTAGAGCCACTGTGACATTAATGGGATTTCTTGCTTTCAAGTGTGGTTTAAGTTGGCAGATTTGGGGGCCAATGGAATGATTTGTATAACAGTTGTAGAATCAGGCTTATATATAAAAATCTTTTGGAGCTGGCTTCTCACTCTTTTGGCATCATGGGCACGTCTACATGTGCAAATACTTCTAGATGGGTGTACTTTGCAATAATTTACAGCAGAATAAACCTATCCTGGGAAGGCACTTATACATACAAGTATTTGAGAGCAGATTTGCTGCTTTTGGCACCAGCCTACTCCCACTCACTCCAGTCCTGACCCAGCCCCCTGCAGCAGCCAGGGGGAGCTGGACACTTTGGCTCTGGCCACAGCTGCCTGCAACCAGAGGCCATCTTTAAAGCCAGTCCCGTTCCCTGTTCCCTGGCCACCTGCATTTCTGGCTGGGAACAGCCTACAGCGTCCTGGGACAGTCCTTGGCAGCTATAGTGCTGGACCTTGTGCCCCCCACATGAAGGCTGCTCCATTCCCAGGAGTGCTGCTCTTGCTGGTCATGCAGGTTGCCATGCTGTACTGCCACCTAGCCCAGGTCAGTCTCGGCTCCACCTGGCCCCTTGTTACAGCATGGCCATGTGGCCAAGCTCCCCATGGCATCTCAAGCCACAGCAGCAGCATGCTGCTACCTACTGGACTTCATGTTGCTGCCCAACAGAGGCACTGATGCCATGTACCTGGACATGACCATTGATGCCATCCATGCACTCCTGGGGCTCTAGCCTCACCACTGTGGGCCTGCCTGGCCAACTAGAACTGGTGGCTGCACATTGTTCAGCACACCTGGGATGATGAGCAGTGGCTGGAGTCATTCTGGATGACCTGGGCCACCTTCTAGAAGTTCCTCAAGCAACTCTGCTCACACCTGGAGCAGCAGGCCACCACCATGTGGTGCCCCCTCCCGCCCATGGCTATCCAGCTGGCCATCCCCCTGCTATAGTTTCATAGTTTCTAGGGTCGGAAGGGACCTGAGTAGATCATCTAGTCTGACCCCCTGCCATGGCAGGAAAGAGTAATGGGGTCAAACGACCCCAGCAAGGTGTTCATCTAACCTCCTCTTAAAAATCTCCAGGGTAGGAGCCTGCACCACTTCTCTTGGAAGCTGGTTCCAGATCCTAGCCGCCCTGACCGTGAAGTAGCGCCTCCTGATAACTAGCCTAAACCTACCCTCTGCCAGCTTGTGACCATTATTCCTGGTCACTCCTGGCTGTGCTCGGGGGAACAGTGACTCCACCAATGCCTTCTGATCCCCCCTGACCAGTTTGTAACAGGCCACAAGATCCCCCCTCAGCCTTCTCTTGTGGAGGCTGAACAGGTTAAGGTCCCGTAG
>NW_017729033.1:104235900-104238073 GCF_001723915.1 Gavialis gangeticus
CCTCCCCTCTGCAACCTCAGCGCTTCCCTAACTATCCTCTTGTTGGCCACCTCTTTGGCACAGGCAAGACAACCACTGGGGACACTATCCAGGAGGTGTGTGGCTCCCTCCAAGGTGTTCTGGGGTACACTGTGCTCTGGGTGCATGACTCCCTGGAGGTCGTGGCAGAGTTTCATGCCCAGGGTTCCATGCCCAGTACATTGGGACCCTGGATAGGACCCATATCCCCACCACCTGCCCACCCTGCAGCAACCACCCCTACTACAGCCAGTGGGGCTTTTACTGCATCATGCTGCAGGCTGTTGTCCAACACCATGGTGCCTTCATCAAGATGAGTGCTGGCTGGGCGAGCAGCACCCATGATGCCTACATCTTTTGCAACTCCACCCTGCCAGTGGTGGTGGAGAACAGGCGCTTTGCACCAGGGGTGCCATAACTCCAGCTCAGAGTGGTGGCAGTCCTGCCCCTCTTCAGGGACCTCAGCTACCAAATTCTTCCCTGGTTCATGTGACCCTACATTGGTCAGCTAGACCCCTGCTAGGCACACTTCAATCAGTGCCTGGGCTGGATCCGTGCATTGATAGAGTGTGCCTTTAACTGCCTGAAAGGACACTGGTACACCTTCACTGCCTAACCTGAGGTCATAGAGGTCAACATTCCCTGAGTCATCATTGCAGGCTGTGTACTGCATAACATCTGTGAGGCCCAGGGAGAGCTGTTCCACGAGGCTGGACAGAGGAGGCACAGCAGGTGGAGGATACCTGTCACTGGGAGCGCCAGCTACAGTAGCAGTGACAGTGATGCCACCCCTTCACTCCCCAAGGCCCTGGGCAAGCTGCACACCCACCAGTGGAGGCCCAGGCACCAGGTGTGAGAGGCACTGGCTGACCAGCGCCTCCTTCATTCTCCAGTGTAGGCCACCTGGATGGCTGTCAATGGGCCCCAGCCCCTCTGTGCACCCCCAACACCATGCTCACTGTGGACAGTTCTCAGAAAAGCACTTTATTCCCCTCCACAAACAGAGACCCACCAGGTCCCCCTTTTTTTCCAACAAGAGAGCCCTTTCCTCCACCCTCCCCCACAACAGACCCTATCCCCCTCACCTTCCTAAACTACAGAGCCCCCTCTTCCCCCTCTCCACAGAGCCCCTCCACCAACCACCCCACCCACTACCAATAAAAGCACCCTCTTCCCTATGCAGACTATGTACAGTGTGTGCTGTGCATGCTTTCCCAGGTTGGGGGGCAGTGGAGTGGGGGGTGCCTTTGGAGCAGAGACTGGGGACAGCTGCCCAGCACCCTGGCCTTTGACTGCACCCTCCATAGCAGTGCACACTTTGGTGAGGCCAGTGGGTGGGGGGCTTCCCTGAGTGCAAGGGCAGCTGCTGCTTTGCTGGCTGCAGCCAGCGGGCCAGGCTAAAAGGGCCCACATGCAGTAATGGCCCTGCTGCAGACAGCTCCTGCTCTGGGGCCACATGGAGATGGAGCAAGCAGCAGTGCAGGGCCCAGGTGGGGGGCTGGCTGGTGGGGCACCTGGGGTGGGAGCCAGGGCAGGGGCACTTGGCCAGTGGAGGCACCACTTCACCTCAGCCTAAGCCCACTGGGGGGCTTGCTGCTGGGCAGCAGGTGACTGCCAGGGGCAGCCAGGGCTGCAGCCAGAGGCTGGGCAGTGAATGGCACAAAGGTGACTGCCAGTGCCAGGATTTCATAGATATCATAGACATTTGGGCTAGAAGGGACCCCAGAGGATCATTGAGTTCAGCCCTCCACCCCAGGGGCAGGAAGTCAGCAGGGATCATAGGATCTCAGCAAGATAAGCATCCAAATGTGTTTTGAAGGCATTCAAAGTGGACACTTGAACCGCCTCAGATGGCAGTCTGTTTCAAACCTTGGGGGCTCGGACAGTGAAGAAGTTCTTTTTTATGTCCAGCCTGAACCGGTCACAGTGGAGTTTGTGACCATTCAATCTTGTCATTCCTTGGGGGGCTGTGGTGAACAGTCATTCCCCCAGATCCTGATGAGCACCCCTGATAAGCTTATAGGTGGCCACCAGATCACC
This sequence comes from Gavialis gangeticus, assembly GCF_001723915.1. NCBI lineage: Eukaryota > Metazoa > Chordata > Crocodylia > Gavialidae > Gavialis > Gavialis gangeticus. Next base: position 104,237,959 of record NW_017729033.1, read on the forward strand.
CCTGAGCCTGTGCTTTTCCAGGCTGAATAGCCTCACTGCTCTCAGCCGCTCATCATAAGGTCTGTTGTCCTGACCTCTGATCATGTGCGTGGCTCTCCTCTGCACCCTCTCAAGC
>NW_017729033.1:104243351-104257847 GCF_001723915.1 Gavialis gangeticus
CCAGGTGATAAGTCACCTGGTCATAAAAGGAAATGAGATTGGTCAAGCAAGACCTACCCACAACAAACCTATGCTGGGTATCCCTCAGGATATTGCCTTCAGCTAGTCTGTTAAGGATGGCCTCCTTGATAATCTTTTCCAAGACTTTCCCCAAGATGGTGTTCATGATTTGGTGGTTCCTCCTCTGTGGCCTTCACTTCCCTAGCCACCATGGCAGCCTGCCTCTCTTGAGCTTCCAGGTGCCTCTCCTCAAGGGCCAGAAGACTGTCCTGGAATTCCTAGTCTACCTGGTCCTTCTTCCTGTCCCTCTCCTTCTCTCATGTTACCCATTCATGTGTGACATCCTCGGTGCACCAGGCCCATGAATCCACCAGCCACTCCTCAGCCACAGTGATTGGGCTGAGGAGACCCACCCCCTGCACTGGCCCTGCATGATCAGCGTGCCCATGCTGAGAATGTCCCGGGCACATCACAAGGAACTGTTTGAATGGACTGAGGGGTGCCCAACCCACTATGCCCTGCTGCTGCTGCTCACCATGGTGCCCCAGGTGCACCTGAGAACCTGGCATGGGACCCTGAGCTTTGAGAGTTCTGTGGGAAAGCCTGGGCTGCCCTGCAATGTCCACCACCACCTGGAGGACTACATGTGGCTGTGTTGCACATCCCTGCCCCCTGCAGCTGAGGATGACCTTGCCATCAGCATTGATGTGTTCCTCTGTATGTGAGAGGCCTGTGACTGCATAGCTGAAGGGGCATAGGCTGCTCAATAAAGTTTTTCACTCTTTCTCACCTCCTTGTGTGCTGTGGTGTGGGAGTCTGGGGGCCAGGGGGAGTGTAGCTGGGCTGGGTGAGGATCAGGGCTAGGACCTGTGACCAGGGCTGGAGCTGGGGCCAGGGCAGGGGTGGGGAGAGCCCCCTCTCCCCAGCATGGGGCTTACTGTGTGGGTGGGAAGGTGGGCCTGGTGGCCTAAGTCTGTCAGTGGTAAGGACATGCAGCTCCTGGTGGTGTCCTGGGATGCAGGAGCGTGGTGCCTGGATGCCTAGGTAGAGGCCCCCTCCATGGAGGAGCAGGAGATGATGAAGGCTGGTGGTGCCATGACTGGGCTGGTCTCTTGGGTGAGGCTGGGCATCCAGAGGTGATGGGGCAGGTGCTGGATCAGGCTGCTGGAGCTGATCAACAAGGTTGGGGGTGGGGACCATTGCAAGACAGGCTTCTGGTGCCCCAAGGGACCCTCCCCCACTGATGCCTTGTTGCTGCTGCCAGGCTGCAGTGGAGGCTTGGGCGGGCTGCCTGGGCTGGAGAACGTGGCATGGGTCTGGCCAGGGTCCCAGGGCACAAGGATCTGGTTCAGCTGCTGCACAAACGGAATGGACTTGTGGGTAGCCCCCAACCAGCAGTTGTAGTTGGTGACAGTGAACCACTGCCCACAAGGCCTTGACCTTTATATGGCACTGGCACACCAACTGGTCATGCTCATGTTCCCAAATGTGGCCTGACAGGCCCTCATAGATGTGGGCATTGGAGCTCTTGCTCCAAGTTAACTGGCTAAGGACCATGACCTCACCCCTGCAGTGTCTCACAGTTTGCAGTCCCCTTCTGGGACCATTTCTGGCCCTGGGAGATGGTGTTTGGTGTCAAGGGTGACACCAGTGTGGCTTTCTCAATGGCCTGCTGGGTCTCTGTGTGACAGTCTGGGAGCTGCTGGGCCTGGGCAGGTGCCTGCAGAATGTAGCACAGTGAGACTATATGGCAGGCTGCTGCAACTGGCTGGGGGCCACTGGTGTGCAACCTGGTGGCCAGAGGCTGGCTGCCAGTGGCCCAGGGCCCCAGACTCTCAACAGCCTTTTAAGGACCTGGGGTTGGGGCAAGCAAAGAGCTGCCCCAGCCCTGGGGCTAGGGAACCTCCAAGCCCCATGGCCCTGGGCCTAGTCTGAGGGTGGCCTCTTTGTGGTGGGGATGACTAGGAGTAAATTTGCTTTCTATCAGTGTCTACACATGCATTACTGCACAGTAACTACTCCACAGCTAATTTGCTACCTGCATTTGTAATAGACCAAATTACTGTGTAGAAAGCATCTAAACATGTAGACAGTGATGCTTATCGCACAGTAATTTGGTCTACTGCATAATAAAGTGCCTTGTGTAGGTGCACCATGTTTGTCAGGGACTTTTTGGAATTATTCTCCATTCACAGTGGTCTGACAGATCAGAACTGGTCCCCCATGCATTTGAAGTTTTACTTGTGGACTTCATCAGTGGAAGCCAGTTTCAGGCATTTGGTACTCAAGCTGGCCTCTTGTCCTTTCTGCTCATTTCATCCAACTGCTTTGGCTTGTGAGTAGCAGGACCAGACCCAAGTGCTTAGTGTTAGCAGCAGAAGCAGTCTGTCTGCTGGACATAATAGCATAAGAGCAAACAGCAGGGATCCTGTGAGCTTGGAGGAGCATGTTGGCCCCAATTTGGAACTCAACTGTGTGGGTCTGCTTTCTACCAATATCACACTGCAGCTTTCAGTTTGGGCCATATTGTCTACAGAGCCTTATGGCTCAGACAAACAAACCCAGCATAAAACAGAGCCTGTATGCTGAATATATGAATGTCAGATGGGGGAAGACATCTTTGGTGCCAAGGATTAAGTAACTTTCCAGCATTACATGCCAAAGATGACTGGAAATCTTTTTACCCCAAGCAATGTCCACAAAGAGGCTGTATGATATACATAAGCTGTGTAATACTACACAAATTTACTACAAAAATAATTATGTGAGGTGATTGTTGCACATAAGTAATAAATATTCAAAGTTATGCATGCATGGATTTAGATATTAATGATTTTCACTGCTATTTAATTAATGCTATTTAATTAATGATTAATGATAGCTAAGTCCCAGAGTGCAAAATTCCCATGGGGTTTTGACTTGAAAAGGAGGCAGGATTTATGCAAGCAAATTTACAATTGGGGCTGCTATTTCTAACATTGCACACAGTGCAGTACCTTTCAGGCTGATTCTATGTGAGAAACTAAAGAAATTTAGATCCAGTATGTGGGTCTGCTTTCTACCAAGCCAGGGTCAATGGGGTTGAGAGCATGTCATTTCTAAATCAGAGTGAATCTGGGATGCATTCATAAAGGTGTTTAGTGTGACTGGTGCAGTGACATGAAGGAAGTCCAGTACATAGAGTAAGATGCCATTCATTGGAATCTTAATTCAGATGGGGACCTGCATGTTTTTGCCTTAGTTGCCATATCTCATTGTACTATCCTGGTAGATGCTACTTATATTGAAGCCAGAGTCAAAGGTTTCTGTAATGTTAAATTAAACAAGGATAAAAGTAATGAACTTCCTACGTATCTCTTTCCAGGCAGCTCAACATCCCAGCATGTGCATTATTATTCCATGGCAGTCCTCAGCTTCTGTTTTTAGATTGCTGTAAACTTAGATACATCAGAAGATAAATAATAGAAGAATAATGGAGGCCTTTCTACAGCAACAGAGCTAGTGTCTGCAACAACACAGATCTGTTAAGGAGTTTACTTATGGAGTTTACTTGGTTATCTATTAAGGAGTTTATCCACAACCTAACTTGTGGGTGGTACTTTCAAAGATGCCTAGGTACCCACCAGCCTTTGAATTTTAGGTTAAGTTGGCTGCTTGTTGCCTCCCTGCCACCTCTGATCATCTCACCCTTCATCTTTCCTATGCACACTTATCTGATAAATGAAAGTGAAATCCTGGCTCGAGTGAAGTCAGTAGTACAACTCCCATTGACTTCAATAAAGCCAGGATTTCATACCAGGCAGGATATTTAAAGGGTCTCTGGAGTTAAAGTTGTTGATGTACTCTGAATATTTTTAAAGAAATTCTTCTTATAGTCTCAGAATATTTTAAAAGCACCAACAAAAAGAAAGATTTTTTTTCTCTCTCTCTCATAAATTTACCTTTTTAGTTCACTGAAAAAAAACCCTTCTATATATGTTCAATGCCAAGAATAGTAACAGGGAAAAATCCTTACAGTATATTTATATGTTCACGTCATTCATTTGTGTAAATGGTTGTAGAAGCTGCTTTGATTTATATGGTCAGCAGATGTTGGAACTTAAAGCACCTGCTAAGAAAAGCAGATTCTTTATAGCCATGGCCTAGCCCTGTCTCCATGGGATTTTATTTTTCCCCTGGCCTCCTTGCTGTGGCCCAGCGGTATCTGTGCTATTAGTTCATTTGTGTAGGGAGTGTCTGTGGTGGGTCTTGAATGCTCTTTTCTGTGTATCTGCCAGGCCTGCTTTGATAGCGTAGCCAAGCCACTGCTGGATGAAATGTGAAAAATGCCAGAAGCTTCTTTTTCTGTGTGTTCAAAACCATCCCAGGAGGCCTGTGACATGAAGAAAGCATAACTCATTCTACTACATTGCTTAAAAAACCAGCAAAATAAAATAAATACATTTGGTTTACAAGCAACACCTAGGCATAATAGCTATGCAGAACTAGGGACTGGTTTTGTGTGGGCTTAATAAGCTGCTGCCTAGTTGGTCAGCAGAAACTGCTTAATTAAGAAGCTACTATGGAACAGCTGGAACAATTTCAAAGAGTAAATCTGTGCTAGGCTTTCCTACAACACATATTATTCTGTGTATCTCCAAGCATTAAATATAGTAGACCTTCTCATCTGATGCACCTAAAGATTCAAGTTGTTGCCTGGAGTCTCTTTCAAGCAAAATCATGTCTTGCTGGCACCATGTCTTGATATATAATTGTGGGCATGGGGTACACCCTCAGGGGTTGGAAGCACTGATGTTTCCAGAGGAGGGCCCAGGGACCCCAGAGCCACAGAAAACTCACTGGGGAATCAGGAGGGGATGAAGAAGGAACCACATGAGCCAGCGCTATGCTGGCTCTTCAAGCAGCTGTCATTTAAGAGGTGTGGTTTGCTATGATTGCAGCAAATCTGGCCACATCACCAGGGAGTGAGGACTGGGCCTGAGTGATCTGAGCCATGGGCTGGTGCCAGTCCTGGGTCCCAGGGGAAGCAGAGTGAGGCAAGCCTATGGACTGCAGTTTCTGGGAGGCGTTGCATGAGGGAGGATGGGAAAGTTCAGTGTTGATGGCATGGATTGGCGATGGGGCAGTGTGGGCAACCTTAGACACTGGATGCTCACAGTCAGTGGTCTGTGTGGACCTGGCCCAGAAGACCAGCATGAGGAAGGTCAGACCCCTCATTATGACCTGTATTATGGGTGAAGAAATGTGCTTTGAGAGCTGCTATCTCCCTTTGAGGGTGATGAAGTTCCAAGGTGAGCTGAGGGTCACGTTGGCCCCAGCGCTGGCCTGTGAGATGATCCTAGACCATGAATGGCACCTGATCTACATGGTGCTGGAGTGGGTAAGAGCAATGGAGGAAGAGAGGAAACTCCTACAAAGAGGTGAGTGATGGGCAGGGGAAGTAAGTGAGTCCCCATCAAGGAGGAGATGAGGAGACACACATAAACCTGGATCAGGTGGATAGTGTGGCTCAGTTTTGACAGGCCTAGCAGGAAGACCCAGAGCTGCAATGACTGGTGGCTGAGGACCCAGGAGAAGGGACATCAATGAGCACAGCCCACTATGAGGTAAAGGGGGATCTTCTATATCAGGTTCAGGGGGAGCACAAAGCCAGGGCGGAGAGATGCCAACTAGTGATACCAAGTCCATTCTGACTGCAAATCTGGTGGTTGGTACATGACACCCCATTGGGAAGTCATCTGGGTCACAGCAAGATGAGGGCATGGATTGTTTGTGATTTCTTCTGGCCCTGTTTGCAAGATGATGTGGAAAGGTGGGGTGCAGCATGTTCCAAGTGCCAAAGAGCCCAAGAGCAGAGGCTACAGAAGGCCTCTTTACAGCCTATGCCGGTGATTGAGACACCCTTCTCATGAGCTGCATTGGATATTGTAGGACCCCTGCCGAGGTCCCATGGCACCAATATATACTGGTCCTGGTGGACTATGATACACATTTCCCAGAAGTGGTACCACTCAGGTCAATCACAGTGACCCGGGTGGCAGAGGAGTTACTACAATGGATTACCTGTGTAGGGATATCTCACGAGATACTAACCAACCAGAGAACCAATTTTATGTAGCGGGTAATGAAGGCCCCGTGCAACACCTTAGGCATTACCCATCTGAAGACACCTGTATACCACCCCCAGTCCAATGGGTTAGTGAAGAGGCTCAACAGGACCATCAAGAGAATGCTCTGGAGGTGCACACAGGAGAACCCACATAAGTGGGACATGGTACTAACTCCATTGTTATTTATGCTACATGATGTGCACCAGGAGTCTACTCAATTCTCACCCTTCCAGCTCATATATGGGCACAACCCAAGGGGTCTGCTACAAATGGTTAGGGAAGAGACCGGTGGGGCCCAGGATCACAGCTGATAGCTATGAGCGAGAACTTCAGGAATGACTACAGAGGATTGCTAGCCAGAATCTGAGAACATCACAAGAGCAGCAGAAAGCCCAGTATGATTGAGCCACAAAGCTGAGAGAAGTTCTACCCAGAGATATGGTGCTAGTTCTGCTTCCTACATCTATGAGCAAGCAGCTTACGATGTGGCAAAGATCCTTCAAGGTGATCGGGCAAGTAGGGCCCATAGACTACAAGGTCTTTAAACCCAGACACCAGCAGGAATGCCACATCTACCACGTCAACCTGCTCAAGAAGTGGAAGACACCACAAGGGTGGATGGCACAGCATGATAAAAAGAATAAGGAGCTATGGCACCCTTGTCTGTAATTAGGGACCAGTGAGACACCCAGGGTGCAAATCCAATTTGGGGAAGATCTGAACACCGAGCAATGGCAGAGATGGTGAAAGACTTTCAGAATTGTTAGGGTGACAGTAGGTAGATTTTTGGAGAGAAGTGGATATGCAGCTGGAGCAAGGCTTTAATCTGTGTCTCAGCAGAGTTGCTGGTCACAAGGCAGAATTATGTATTAAAAATAACCTTGCAGATGCTTAGGCAAGCAGTTTCCTAATAAGGCCATAGTATTAAAGCCCATTGTGTAAGAAGAACAAGACGCAGCCCACCATCTATCATCAGGAGATAAAGCAGAAGCAAGACCTTGGAGCTGAAGAAGGAGTCAGCAAAGAACCAGAAAGAATGAGTGATTGACCCAGAGTACCCAGGTTCATGGCCTTACGCATGCGCTCTTAGCAGAGAGGCATGTAAACGAGGGAAATGCATAGGCAATTTAATGTTAATGAAGTAAACAGTAAACCGAGGCAGAGTTTGAGATGGGAGGAGAAATGGGTGGAACCGAAGGAGGGACATAGGTGGAGTGAATGTTAATCTGTATGAACCAAGGTGTATAAAATGTTAAAAGAACTTGTTCAGTGCAGATCCCCAGTTTGTTGGTTTGTTGGGACCTTTGCCTGAAGCTGTCTCTATTCTGAATAAAGTTGTTGTGAGCAATGCGTGCAAGTAGCATTTGCTCCTTTCTAATAAGTAACAGGATCCATGAGCAATTGGGTACCGCATGGAGTTGGGATCTAAGAAGGATGAGTTCCAAGAGACCCCTGGACAGGTGGAACAAGTGAAGCATGAGATTAGAACCCCACCAGGCACACTGGTCAGATAGAGGTGGAGGCCCATACCCCAACAGCTGCAAGACGAGGTCTGGCAAGAGATAGATAAGACGTGGAAGCAGGGGATCACCCACCTATCATGAAACCCCTGGTGCAGCTCCATAGTGCCCACCACGAAACCCGATGGGTCACTTTGTTTCTGCATCAACTACTGGAAATTGAATGCGTTGATGAGCTTCGATGCTTTCCCCATGCCCCATATCACTCATCTCCTGGAGAAAATAGGGGAAGCTAGATTTATATCCACTATAGACATAGCCAAGGGATACTGGCAAATCCCTATGAGACCCTCGGACTGCGCCAAGACAACCTTTGGGATGCCCTGGGGTTTATTCCAGTTCCTATAGATGCTTTTTGGGCTTAACAGGGCTGCAGCCACTTTCCAAAGGCTGATGAACTCCCTATTAGCCCCACATGTGGCTTATGCAGACGCCTATATCGATGACATAGTCATCTTCACTACCAAGTGGACACAACGCCTCCATGCCCTGAAAGCTGTTCTAGGAGAGATGAAAGTGGCTGGGATGATGGCTAACCCCAGGAAATGCAAACTGATCAGAAACAAAACCAAATACTTGGGATTTCATGTGGGCCGGGGGATAATCAGACCCCTGCAGTACAAAGTTGAGGCGATACATGGCTTTCAGGAGCCATGTAACTGGCATCAACTATGTTCATTCCTAGGGCTCATCAACTATTATTGGTGGTTCAACTATTATCAGAGATTCATATTGCACTTTGTGGTGCTAGCCACACCCTTTACCTGTGCTCTAAGAGGAAAAGCCATGAAAGCCTCCCAATGGACTCCCAAGACGGCTAAAAGTTTTGAGAGGTTAAAGAAGGTGAGGTGTAGAGATGTAGTAGTACATACTCCTGATTTCTCAGCACCTTCTATCTTCTATATTGTAGACCAATGCATCCAGTAGCTCCTTGGGAGCAGTTCTGCTACAGCAGTGGGGAGGAGACGAGCACCCCATAGCATTCACTAACCATAATCTTAACACGGCAGAGGTCAGGTATGCTACCATAGAAAAAGGGTGCCTAGTGATATGCTGGGTGATGGAATATTTTAGATACTATCTGATGGCCTGGGAGTTTTTAGTAGTCATGGACCATGTCCCACTACAGTGGCTGATGAGAACTTATATAGAAAATGCCTAGATAACCCTCTGGCTGCTTGCGTACAACCATTCAAATTTATGGTGGTGCACTGCCCAGGCAAAGACAGCCTTGTGGTGGACTTCCTTTCCAGGTATCTCAACTAAGATGATCCAACCGAGGAAGTATGGTGAGCACATCAGAGGCAACACCAGCTGATGGCAGAAGATCAATGAAACATCAAGACGCCACAAGGCAGCTTAAGTGAGGAGTTCTGTGGCAGTGGAGAACACCTTTGGGGGCCAGAAGCACTGGGGGAAGACCCCAGTGCTCCTGGAGGAGGGCCCAGGGACACCAGTGCCACAGAAAACTTATGAGGAGGCAGGATGGGATGGAGAAGGAGCTGTGCAAGTCAAGTGGCTGTTGATTAAGCTGGGTGGTGGCCATCTGATAACAGCAGATGGGACCGTGACTGTGGGAGATTTAAAAACCCCAGCAGAAGCCGTGTGTGGGTGGGAAGTCAGAAGGCGAGATACTGGGCATGCCAAGACCCGGCACGGCAGATCAGATGGCCCCCATTACTCTCCCCTGCTGCAAACAGGCAAGGGCAAGAGTTGGAAGCCGACCAAAGCTTTGCAAACCTCAGTCCCTGAGATAGAGACTTGTGGTCGGCAGTTCCCCACAGGAGACGTGACCGGCCTAATCGACCCCAGCCCTGAGGACAGAGGTGGGTCAAGGAGGAAGAGGGGCAGGCAGGCTGAACTTCCAAGCCTGCGCTCCCAACCATGGCCAAGGAGGTGGAGGCACCTCTGGGCACTAGATGAGATGAAGCCCACAGTTGGCGTGGCAGCATGAAGACCCAGATGGTTGGCGAGTGGATGGGGTGTAGGGAAGGTGGAGTCTCAGAAGCAACTGTGGAATACCAGCGAGTAACTCGTCTCTGGGTTGGGGGAGAGGAATACCACTGAACTCCGCCTTTCAGTTGTAATTCCATCAAGTTATGGCAAGCGAGTCAGGGGCCCAGACCACAAAGCAGGAGCATACTCACAGTGCCAGCAGGGGGCACTACAATAATATAAACAATCTATCATTCTTACTTCTCATTATACCCTTTGTTGAACTTGACCATATCCTTCTTTGTTTCTAACATAAATCTACATCAGAATTAGGGCAAATGGGACAGGGTTTTGAGATTTGATATTAAGCAACAAGGGGTGCATCTACATGAGCTATTTACTGTGGAGCTGCCTAATTAGGTCTGCAGTAAAGTCTTAGTGTCTACACCTGTGGCCCTATTAGGCTGCACTAGATTAATAAACACCACCAGAGGCTAGTACTATCCTGTGGTGGCATTATAAATAATATAATATATTATATATAATATAATAATATATATTTGTGTTGTGTGCCACAACACAAATATATGCTTACCTGGCTTGTTGGGGCATAAGGTTGCTTCAGTGTAGAGCAGGAATGGGCAATTATTTTGGGCAGAGGGCCGCTTACTGAGTTTTGGCAAGCCATTGAGCGCCGCATGCCAGGCAGCCAAGAGCAGATAAATATTAATTTTCTACATTTTTTAGGGGCCCTGTCGGCTGGATAGAATGGCCTGGCAGGCTGCATCTGGCCTGCGGGCTGTATTTTGCCCACCCCAGTATAGGGACTATTTGATGTCTGTACGTCACGCAGCTGTGCTGCCCGTCCCTTGGGGCTGCCTGCGGAGGGCGGCCAGTGGTGGACGTTGCGCCCGGACCCCGATGGGATGCGGACAGGGACCAAAGGTGAAAACCACTCCCGGAGGGGTGATGCCCGCTGGCTGTCGCTGTTGCAGCTTGTGGACGTTGACCAGCACGTCGAGACATCAATTGATGAGTTCCTGGACAGAAAAACATTGGCGTCCAGTGCTCGCTGGATCTGTGTGGTGGTAAAAATGGCTAAAAGCATAAAAGCATAAAACGCTAAAAGCCTTAAAACCGCCACAGGGCCGCCACTGGGTAGGGTGACCAGAGCCTTAAAAACACCAATAAATTACAGGGGACAACTAAAGAGAAAACAGGGTGTTCTCATGAGGGTCAGAGGTTCAAAACGAGTGCTCCCCTTGGGGACGCTGAGCAGAGCACCCTGGACAGCGCCCACCGGCTCGTGAACTGAGGGAGCTTGCCGGCAGCTACTGCCCAGCTGTACTCTGCTCGGAGACGCGCGCGAAGGACACCGAGGAAAAACGCCCCGAGGGCACCGAGAGCCTTCCCAGCCAGAGATTCCTGCCTGGACCGCCAGATGACAAGCTTGGCCAGCACCAGGAGGAGGTTGACCAGGAGGTCCCGGACCTTGGTGGGGTGACGGATGGGGTGTGTGTAAACCAAAAGGTGCGGGGAGTAGTGCAGCCAAAACTTGAGGAGCAAGTTCTGGAGGAGGAGGTGCAGGGGCTGCAACCTGGTGCACTCGGTGACAAGGTGCGCCAGCGTCTCCCTCTCGGTGCAAAAGGGGCACTGGTTGGAGACCGGCTCGAAATGGACCACCCACACGCCCGTTGCGACGGCCCCGTGAAGGAGCCGCCAGCCTAGGTCCCCGGTGGCTCTCGGGACGAGCTCCAAGTACAGGCTCTGCCACTGGGGCCCGTCAGCCTCGCCCTCACCAAAGTAGTCCTGCCAGATGGTGTCCTGGCAGGCCGCGAGGCCAGGGTGGTGGATCGTGCGGCAGACGAGCGTGTAGAGCTGGCATCAGTGGGCCGTCGAGAAGCGGACCGGGCTAGTGTCCCCCAACCGAGACAGGTGGTATGCCGGGGAGTGCCACGGGGCCCACCATGAGGCGGGACTGATCAGCAACTCCACCGGCGTGGGGGACTCGGGGGGGCGGGGCCCACCCTCTCGCAGGATCCGTTCGACGTAGGCAAGGGCTGCTGCAGGCAGCGCGGCTTTCACCTCCTGGACTAGGCATGAGCAAGTTGCACGGCCTATGGCTGAGCCCGTGCGCCGGGCCAGTGCTGCGGGGCTCATCCATCCTTGCTCAGCGTAGTCCAGGAGGTCTGCAATCTAGGTGATGCCCACCCAGGCCATCCTCAGGGAGACCTTGAGTGAACCCCCCACTGAGACTGCCAGCAGCGGGTTGAAAAAAAGCGGCTCGGCGAGCAGGTTGCCATCCTCGGCCAGCCTCAATGGAGACCTGGAGGCAGAGACCAGCCCCCAGGCCTTGAGGAGGTCACGGTAAAAGACCGGCAGCTCCCCGGACAGCCGCGTGAGCGCCAGACCGCGCAGCCAGAAGAGCTGCCAGTCGTATCGGAGCCCTCAGAGGCGGCAGAGGAAGGCTCACCCCAAATGGCACCATGCCGCATGGCTACCGTCACTGTACAGCAGTCTCTGAAGGGCCTGAAAGCGGAAAGTCAGGACCTGGCTGCACAGGTACACCAGGCCCCCCCCCTCGCAAGGGGAGGGTCAGCACCCGTACAGAGACCCAGTGCCATCCACGCCAGAAAAACTCCAGCGCCCAACTCTGGAGCCTGGCCAGAACCTCGGGGGGCACAGGGCGGGTATTGAAGCAGTACCAGAGCATGGACAGCACCAGCTGGTTCAACACCAGCACCCACCCCCGGAGGGACAGGCACCGCAGCAGCCCCGTCCATGCCCCGAGCCGCCTTGCCACCCTCAGTTCTAGCTGTGACCAATTCTCTGGGGGGGAGGGGTCCGTGGGGGACAGGTAGACCCTCAGATAGAGCAGTGGGTCCGTGCTCCACCTGGTATAGGGGCTGCTTGCTGGTTACACTCACACTGAAGCATCCTCATGCCTCAGCAAGCCCCTCTACAGTATGATCAACTGGGTTGGAGAAGCCCTGGGCTGGCAGGCTGACGCCCCAGGCTGATTGCTCTGACCCGGATCAATGTGCTGCAGTCCTGGGCACACGTGGAAACATGGCACCCAGGAGCAATAAACTTTGGTGCAAACTGTGCCAGAGTTTATTGTGTTCTGCTAATTGCATGTCTAAATGTGCCCAGGGAGTAGGGGCTTCCCCCACTGAATAAATGTGTTGGCAACAACCTTTGTGTTGCCTGCTTAAAGATGTCCAGACCACCTTTGTACAACAGGGCAGGCACACTGTAAACTGTAGACATGGGATTTTCTCCCATTCTTTTCTGGTGGGGAATGCGTGGGGTGCAGAGAGCCTGAAGGCTGAACCAGCAAAGTTCTAATTGGAGCTAAAAAAATAGAACAGGCCTCTTGAGATTTTGAGCAAGTATTTGGCAGAATTAAGAACCCTGGAAGCCTGCAGTTAATTAATTTGATTGGTTTCACCAATAGGTACTATTTAAATGGAACAGGTAATGTTGCAGGCCCATAAATAAGAGGATAATTTAGAAAGGTGAGAACAAACAGTTTCACACAGCTGTGAAGAAAAATGTTTTTGAGTAGAAATTCTGGATGGAAAAGGCTCAAAACAGCAATCCAGTTTCCCATCTGTTTAGCGAGAATCAGTCTGCTCTTAATACATTTGAATATAATGAACTTGGATATAATTAGTGTCAGTGAAACTGGATAGACTTTCTAAAGTATTTAATTGCAATTTATTGCACTTCCCATTCTTATTAAACAGCTGCTCTACAGGAGACCTTCCCTGGGCAGCCCTGAATTCCCACTTTGCTTTTCCCTAAATAGTACTATAAAGTACTGTAAAATACTATTTAGGGACCCATTGCCAAAATTTCCAGATCTCGGGTGGAGTTCATTTTAAATAAGAGCAAATAATTTGTCTCCTAGTGTACTCCAACTCCCTTCACATGCAAATGAAACTCTGGATTATCTCAGTGACATGCACTTTTGGATCCTACTCCTCCCACACTGGACCCAGATGAATTGACTTCTTTGTCATCACTGTTTTTGTGTTAATGACAATGCTTTCCACCTCTGGGCCTTCTGGAAAGACATACTTACTGCATTAGTTGAAGAGATGACCCTGATTATAAAATGACCCCTGCCCAATAATTAGATTCTATATATATGTTTGTTGCCAAATTTGTTGCCATTTTTAAGGTATAGAATCTAATTATAGGAGGTTTGTCTTGAATTTGTTCCCCTCCCACTGCTACAGTGGGGTAAATAAGTCTTGGGAGTCAGGTAGCCCCTTTGCTCTCTGCTTTGCTGTAGCTTTTTCCCTTGGCAGCCTTTACCCTTACTCCTTACTATCAGACCCTACTTTCCTTGAGTGCAAAGTGAGGAGCAAATTTGTAAGCAATAGCCTTGAAACTGAACATTGCTGTTGCAATTTGCATATTAGAGCCACACACTTTGTTCATCTAGAATTGGTGCATGCTACTTTTTATTTGAAACGGCTGGAAGTTTTAGCACTGGTACTCCTAAAACACATGTTTGAGCAGCACTTTGGCACCTACTTATATGTAGTACAAACTTTTTTCTTCCACCAAACACATACACATACACACACATACACACACATTCATGACAACTGCCAATCAAGAATGATGTGGGAGGGGAGTGGGCGGGGATGGAGCCCTGTGCTCCCTCCTTCAGGGCCCGCTCCCCTCTTCCTTCCTGCTGTATGGGTTCTGGGCCCATTGCCCCACTCAGCATTGCAGGGGTTGGGGGAGGGGAGTAGCAGGCCTGGGCCCGATGTGGGGGAGGACTGGGCCCAAGGTTGGCGAGAAGCCAAGCCACTGCAGCAGAGGGGGAGCAGTGGGCTCAGGCTGAAACCGGTGGCGGTGGGGAGATGGGAGAAGCGGGGGAGGGGCCAATGAGGGGGAGAGAGGAAAAGCATGAG
>NW_017729033.1:104258036-104263771 GCF_001723915.1 Gavialis gangeticus
GGCCAATGAGGGGGGGGGGATGGGGGAGGATTGGGTCCGGGCCTGATGCGGGGGAGGCGGCCTGCTCCTCCCCTCTGCCTGCAGGCAGTGATGATGGAAGTGGGGAGGGGCGGGCTGAGGCCAGTGCTGGTAGCCTCACACGCCCCAACCCCACTCTCCCCGCGACATGACCATCACCTACAAGGAGTAAGGGAGGGCTGAGGCCACCCCACAACTCCATCTTTGTCAGCTGCAAGGAGCAGAGCAGCAGGGTGAGGCCAGCAGCCTCCCCTATCCCCTGTGTCCCCACCATCATGGCAGCGCTCCACCATGCTGCCAGCTCCTGTTGGAATGCTTGTTCACACTCTGATTGGCTTTTTGTCAGCTAATCAGAGTGTGAATAAAGTGTTATGGACAGATAGACAGACAGGCAGACAGACATAATAATTTTATAATCAGATGTTTTCTGGGTGGGAGACTGTGGAAGCAGCCACATATAGTTGTCCAATGTCCATGGGTGAAGACAGGATCCCAAAGGAACACTCCAACACGTTTTTAATGTTTGCCACTGGGTTTTATTGATGGTCATGCTGAATGCCACCTGCACAGGGAACTGTCGTGTCCATGTGAGTGGACATGTATCATCAGATGGCTTCAGTGCTCTCTGAGGAATTAGTACTGTTCTTTCTGATCCAACAATTTTTGCCTTAAGTAGTCTGCTGTTGATGACGGATTGCACCAATAGCTGCAGGTGCATTCCATTGCACAGACCATCTTTAGGGTCAAGCTATCACAGAAGCATGATGAGTATCCCAAGCTTAAGGTTTTCATAGATTCAAAGATTATAGAGTCAGAAGGGACCCAATGGATCATCATGTCCGACCCCCTGCCCCTGGCAGGAAAGAGGACCGAGGTCAGATGACCCCAGCCAGGTGATTGTCAAGCCTCCTCTTGAAGACCTCCAAGTTAGGTGATAGTACCATCTCTCTTGGAAGCCCATTCCAGACTTTGGCCACCCTAACTGTAAAAAATGTCTTCCTAATGTCTAACCTAAATCTACTCTCCACTAGTTAGCACCCATTATTCCTAGTTACTCCCTGGGGCGCTCTGGTAAACAGTACATCCCCAATTCCCTGCTGTCCTCCCCTGATAAACTTGTAGGCAGCTACTAGGTCACCCCTCAGTCATCTTTTGTAAAGGCTGAAGAGCTCCAGATCCCTCAACCTCTCCTCATAGGGTCTTTCATGGAGACCACTAATCATGTGAGTGGCCCTCTGAACCCTCTCCAGATTCTCTGTGTCCCTCTTGAAGTGCAGCACCCAAAACTGGACACAGTACTCCAACTGTGGCCTGACTTATGCTCTGTAGAGGGGGAGCATCACCTCCCTTGGTCTGTTGGTCATGCATCTACTAATACAAAACAAGGTGCGATTGGCTTTGTTGATGGCCTCATTACATTGCCGGCTCATGTTCATCTTGGAGTCAACTAGGACTCCAAGATCTCTCTCAGCCTCTGAGCTGCTGAGGAGGTTATCCCCCAACCTGTAGGTGTGCTGGGAATTCCTCCTTCCTAGGTGGAGTACCTTACATTTATCTTTGTTGAATTGCATCCTATGTTGTTCTGCCATTGATCTAATCTGTCCAGGTCAACCTGTATCTGCTTCCTGCCCTCCGGTATATTAACTTTGCCCCATAACTTGGTGCCATCTGTGAACTTGGAGAGGGTGCTCTCCACACCCTCATCCAAATCGCTGATGAAGATATTAAATAACACCAGTCCAAGGACTGAACCCTGTGGGACCCCATTGCCCACCTCCTTCCAGGCTGAGAACAACCCATCCACCACCACTCTCTGGGTGTGGTTTCTAAGCCAGTTAGCCACCCACCTGACTGTGTAGGCATCCACTCCACAGCCCGTTAGCTTCCCTATGAGAATAGGGAATGAGAATGCGAAACTGTATCGAAGGCCTTCCTAAAATCCAGGTAGATGACATTGGCCTCGGCTCCTGTGTCAAGGCAGCGTGTGACTATAGGCTATAAGGTTTGTCAGGCAGGATCTACCTGTGACAAACCCATGCTGATTTCCTTTCAGCATCATTTCTCCTGCTGGGCCTTCACAAATGCGCTCTTCAATGATTTTTTTCTAGTTTTTTTCCAGGGACAGAGGTAAGACTGACTGGACTAAAGTTACCCAGCTCATCTCTTCTCCCCTTCTTAAAAATGGGCACCACGTTGGCCTTTTTCCAGTTCTCAGGGACCTGGCCAGAGCACCATGAATGCTCAAACACCCATGCCAGGGGCTCAGCAATGACACCGGCCAATTCCTTCAGTTCCCTTGGATGGAGGTCATCTGAGCCGGCTGACTTGTACCCATCCAGCCCTTCCAAGTGCTTCTTAATTAAGTCGGCACTAACCTTTGGCGGTCTGGTGGCTTTTGGACATCTGTCTAAGCTAAGGTCGGGGAATTGTCTTGGTCAGTATTAAGGAATACTGAAGCAAAGAACTCACTGAAGAGCTCTGCCTTTTTCTCTGCGTCAACCACCAACTGACCTGATTTGTCCTGCAGGGGCCCTATGCTATTCTGTGCTTTCCTTTTGCTTGCTATGTATCTGTAGAAGGACTTTTTATTGTCCTTAATTGTTGTAGTCCTGCCTTGGCCTACATGACTCCCTGCAGTAGTGCGCCAGGGGGGTGTATGCCTCCTTGGTGGCTGCCCCCTGCTTCCACTGCCTATAAATCTCTTTCTTTGCCCCCAGTCTTTCCTGGAGCTCCCTGTTCAGCCAAGGGGGCTTTTTTATCCCCTTACCCCCTTTTCCTGCATAAGGGGATAGACTCCTTTTGTGCTCCAAGTGAAGCTGATATAAAGGCAAACCTGACACCTCCATGGAATTCAGGTACTCACTTGGCACAGCCATAATACTTTCATTCTCTGAAAGAGCATCTGAGCTTGTATAAATCCATTCTTGGCCTGGAAATTTTGCCACAATAGCATTGTTGATCTCTTGTACAATGGAGTAATGTGGCACCAAAATAGCTTTTTCAGATGTCCATCCTGGATTTTGATAGCTATCCAATAGATTTGGAAATGTCCATTCTATCATTGCTGAGAGATCCAGAGGCATGCAGAGCTCAGGAGGCAGGGTAGTGATTTTGTCAATATTTTGAACTTGGCCATTTCCCAGATCCAAAAGTCATTGAATGTATTTTGCACTCTGTGCATCAAAACCTCCCTTACATATTCACATGTTCTCATGAAGTTGGAAAATCTGGAAGTGGTTCCACAACTCAGATCGCTTGAAGCATGCCTCTACTATTTGTGGCCATGAGACATTTTTCACAAGAGGCAGGATTTGCCAAAAATCACCCCAAGCACTATCACCTTGCCACCAAAAGGTAAATTGCTCTGCAGTAAATATTGCAGCTTCTGTTCTACAGCCTCCAGTATATACTGATGAGCCATTGGTGCTTCATCCCAGATGATCATAGCTGCTTCTCTAATCAGCTCAGCAAGGTCAGACTGTGCTGATATGCTGCAGGTGCTGGTTTTCCACACATTCAGAGCTACCTTGAACCTTGAGTGCACAGACCTGCCTCCCATAAGCATGGTATCAGCAAGTCCACTGGAAGCTACAGCCACGCAATCTTCCCTTCCCTGTGCACGGCTGAAAGTATTGCGTGGAAGCAGAATGTTTTTCCTGTACCGCCAGGTGCATCAACAAATGCACAAAGTGGCTCTTGATTCTCCACTGTTTTCAAGATTGCATCCACCATTTGTCGCTGAGTTGGAAGCATACATGGCAGTGAATCTTGAGCAATTTGGTGTTGATCCTGCCGGTTATAGTACAGCTCCTCTGCTAATGCATTTGACATGCATTTGCAGGGCTATGCCATGCTAGAATGTTTGGTACCATAATGGCCTGAAGGGGAATGCTACATGTAAGCCTGGCTGACAGGCAGCGACTCACCCACATGCACACATCTCTCACACAACTCCCTCTCCGAACAATTTCACCTATCGCAGTGAGGCTTCATACTTTCTGATGGAGATAGCACGCAGTGCACATAAAATTATAGATATATATACATATATACATATACATGCATACATACATACATATATATACATATATGTATATATAAATGTGTATATACACAGCACTGGATCTAAACTGCTGGCAGTCCCAGGCAAACTTTTAGTATTGGGTCCCCCTTTGCCAGAGATAATGATAATAATTATCAAAAATTTACCATTTTTGGGCCCCCATTCTGTCTCGGCCCTGAGCAGCCATCTGGTTCGCATATGCCTGTGTCTGGCCCTGTACACGCACACACACACACACACACACACACCCCTCTACAAATCTGTCTTGTGACTGATCTAGTTCACTCAGTGCTCTAAACCACACCTTTATAATTACACCATTCTCATTCCCATTACAATAACTGTGCTATGCACCCACGCTCCCATGTGCCCGTTGCCATCACCTTTACCCATCAAAGTCACACAAAAGACTGCCTCAGTGCCCCACTTCTCCTCCCTTCCCTATTCCCCACCCGTTTCCCCAGTCCTTTCATTCATTGCCATAATCACTGTCATCTCCATTTTCATCATCGTCATCACCCTCTCTGGTTGTGCTCACACACCTGAACAGTCTATTCCAGTCCTTTCTTTTCCATATGATCTCCACCACTCCCTCCCTGTTATTTTCAACCATCTTTTGGTAGTATCCCTGCATCTCAATCAGTCCCATTTTGATGCAGTCCTCAACCGAAGGGTTTGTGTGTCTGTTTATAAGCGGGTTCCTGGTTTTCCACAAAGTGTTCCTGAAGGAAGAGATGAAATGGTCAAAGTGGGTTATTGGGGTTCCCTGCTGCTTGGTCAGGTGATTGAATAGCATCACCTTTCTGGTCAGGGACTTAACCAGAGTACAATTACTTTCCTTCATACCTCCCTGGTGGAGGGGCAGTTGGTTGGAGGTGGTTAATTGTTTCTGCCTTCCACCAGCAGGTTTGCCTGGGACAGTTTGATGGGCCTCTCTTCCCCTCACTGTTTTTCCATGCCAACAAGTGCTAGTTCAAATCTCTGTGCTCTTTCTGCAGGTCTTTGTAGAAGATTCATTTCCATATGGTCTAGCAGCTGTCACTGGATACTAAGTCCATGGGCAACAAAATGTCTTTTGCCCTTACCACCTCCTGCATCTTACTGTGGTTCATCAGGGTTGCTGGGGTCTCATTGTGTAGTTTCTTTTTGTTCCAGAAGCATTTCAGGACCTTGTAGAACCATGGCATCTCCATGGTCCATGGGCTTGAGTTGGGCAGTGTGTAAATCCACCAATCACAGTGTGTGTACTGCAAAGTATCTAATGAAGCAGACTGTTTTGGATTCTGCCCCTGTTGCCAATTTGAAGACCTGGCTCATGTACTTGGACCATAGGAACAGCTGGATGTCTGGTATTCCTTGGTCCCCAGTTCATTTTGTCTTGTACAGGGTGGTCTTTGCAAACTTTTCTGATCTGGAGCTCTAGAATAAGATGCACATGGCTCTCTGAATTCTATGGATGATTTGCTCTGAGGTGGGGGAAGACCAGTGTGGTGTACAGAATCACTGGTAGCAACACCACCCTCATGAGTGCCACGTGCCTCCTCCGTTGGCAAGTGATGGGCTTGCCATAGCCCCAGTCTCTGACTTTGGCATCAGTCTTTTCCCATGCCCTCTGTCTGGTCAGTTCTGGGTCAAACTCCATCCTGAGGCTCTT
>NW_017729033.1:104268771-104283437 GCF_001723915.1 Gavialis gangeticus
GGAAGACCAGTGTGGTGTACAGAATCACTGGTAGCAACACCACCCTCATGAGTGCCACGTGCCTCCTCCGTTGGCAAGTGATGGGCTTGCCATAGCCCCAGTCTCTGACTTTGGCATCAGTCTTTTCCCATGCCCTCTGTCTGGTCAGTTCTGGGTCAAACTCCATCCTGAGGCTCTTCACTCCCCCATGGAGGGGATGGAGACCCCCAGGGCTGACAGGTCCCCAAGGTCACCCAGTGCCAGGCAGGTGCTTTTGCTCATGTTGAGTTTGGCACCCACCACTGCTCCATATACCTGGGTGTGTTGTAAAGCTGTTTCAGCTGATCACTTGTCCATATGACACTTATGTTGTCCATGTAGGCCAGGACCCTGGTTTGTTCCCACTTACTGCTCTCTGATCCTGGAGTCCCACCTAATCTGCTGCACTAATGGTTCTGTCATGCAGATAAACCAGACTGGGGAGAGTGGGCAGTGCTGCCAGATGCCTGACTCCACCATGATCAGGACGGTCAGAAACCCATTTATTAGCGCCCTGCTGCTCACATTGGTGTACAGTGTCTTTATCAAGGCAACAAAGGTTGGAGGGACCCCCATCTTCTTCAGTGTCTTGAACAGGAACTGGTGGGACACTCAGTCTTAGGCCTTCTCCAAGTCAAAACTCAGCACAGCAGCATTCAGCTCCCTCTCCTATTAGTACTGTAGTGTGTCTTATAGCTGCAGCAGGATTCTGTGGAACTATTGCCCTGGTACGCTGCACAACTGGTCCTCATGGCGTGCTGCACCTATAACAGACTTAAAAAGCTTGGCCAAGACTTTGGACATCAGCCTATAACTGAAGATCAAGAGCATAATGGGCCTCTAGTTCTTTAGCTCCTCCCTCACTTATGGGAATGCTTGAAAAAACCCAACCCAAAACAGAAGTGTTCTATAAAGGACAAGAAATACAGAAGGGTAAAGGGACACATCATAAATAGTTGTTGTTGTTGATATTTTGTTTAGTTATAAATCAAATCAAACTGAAACAAGTAAAACTGCATACATATTGGGGCTCCAGTTTGGCCAGAGTTCTTTTGGTTATAAGATCTGTGAAATGCTTTAGTCTATTTTTTCTTATTACACCATAATTACTTTCATAATGTCTGGCTACATGGTCAAACCCTTTGTTATTTCTGTTTATGGCAGGCTTATGGCATGCTTGTCAATTCTCAGTAAAGCCCTAAGCCCGTGAAGAGTTATGGTTTAAATATTATGATGTATGCAGTAAGAACTAGTTCTAGTAATTATCTTGTATTTTTTAATTCTTTCTTTGGGTTTTGAGCTTGTATTTGTTTTTTTCCCTCTGAGATGGTGCTTATCTGTTTATTACTGTTTATTGTTTATTACAGCATTGCCTTGGACAGCACCGTACAAACATATTAAGGGAAAGTCCTTGACCAAAAGAAATGAAAGGCTAAGTAAGACACAAGAAGAAACAATGGCATAGCTTATCCAAGGTCACTTGACAGATCAGTACATGGGTGACTGCTATGAGGAAGAGGATGAAGAAGAGCTGGCAGAGCTGACCAGTGGGGTGGAGCTGTTACCTTGGAAGAGCCTGAAGCCTCCTCATCAGGTAGGAACTCATAAGCGGCCACATCCCCCAGCCCCACTGCAAAGGAGCGCGGTGAATGGTGCACAGCCAGTGCATGAAGTTTCTGAGAGGGACTAAGACCTGGGGAGCTGCACGAGGTGACTCGGGTCTCCAGCCCTGGCACAAGGCCAGGCAGTCAGTGCATAGAGGGTCTCGGAGTGGACCAGGAGCTGCTTGAGGAGGCTTGGGTCTCTAATCCCTGATACGAGGCTGGGAACACAGTGTACAGGCAGTGCACAGAGGGTCTGGGAGTGGACCAAGACCCTGGCACCACACAAGGCAGCTTGGGTCTCCAACCCCTGGCACAAGGCCAGACATGTGGCATTGAAGAGCCATTGGTGCACAGCACAGTGCTCAAGGCCTAGAGAGAGCCCTGGCTGGAGACAGCCATGAGCATCTGAGGACTTCCCTGCTGAGGGAGGAAATGCCTTGCCCTGGAAAGCAGTGCAGCTTCATCAGGCCCAGAGAGTTGTGAGTTGCCCTGGGAAGGGGATTTTCACAGGGGAGGAGGGATTCCTCCCATCAGATGGGGCTAGCAGCTGGAGGGAAAGCCCTGAAGGGAGGGTCTTGAGGGTTTCCCTTCTGGGCTATTCAAGCTGGGTAGTGAGATGCGTGAAGGGCCCTGGGTATCTTTTCCCTCTCCTTATCTTTGGGGGAATTGCCACTGCCCCAGGACAACAAGGGCTGTTCTTTTGTTCCTTTTAGAAATCTAGCTTTTTCATCTGATGTTTCTGTGCTTCATACTTTTTGAACTTGTGCCTTATGCTTTGTAGGTTAGTATTTCACTAGAGTATAAGATTGAATGACATTTACGGAAAGCCTTTGTTTCTCAGATCCCTCACCTGCACCCAGAGTATTTGCATAGAGTTGTGTGTGCATATTGCACATAGTTCCCAGGTCCTTTGTATATATGTTCTATTTTAACTGTTTTATATGTATATTAATACATTTGTACATAGTTAAGTTACTGAGTATCTTGATCTGGCTCTACAGGGGAAGGAGGGAAACTGCATGCAGCCAGCAGTTTCACCCCACAGTGCACCTGCCCTGCTAACATTCTCTTCAATTGGAGAGGAGAGTACATAATTGGGTAATACCCAGGCTACAAAAGTTAAGAACCACTACAGCAGGCTGATTTAATATGGGTCAGGATGGTGGGATATGAATGGGTATGTCAACAAATGATGGGAAGAAGTGAATGTGGAGCAGATTAATGAATGTGATGGAGAGAAAAAAAGTGCCCATTCTTCAGGGAAATTAGTTTGTTCATGGGGTTCCACTAGTTTATCCCTAGGGGATTCTTAGAAGCAGAACATCTGATTTACCAGCAAAACAGAATGTTCTACTGCCTGTGAAGTCATGGTTGCACTCCTGTAGCTAAAGGAACATTTATGCTTGGAAGGACAAGGAGAAACTGTGGGGCTTAGTGACAATTGGATGCACACCTTTTCAGTTCTGCTTTTAAACAGAATCTTATAAGATTAGGAGTTACAATTATGTCCCTTAAAACAAATGAGACTTCAATCCAGGTTTGAAAGTTGGTCAAATGACCTCTATTCATGAATGTATCAATACAGCTTGAAGAGAGGAACTGCCAAGAAAGTGGTTTAAGGTCTGATGGGCTTACTCTTTAGGGCATAGACAGAAGTGACAATTTTTGCCCAATCATAGAATCACAGAAATTAAGGGCTGGAAGGGATCTCAAAAGATCATTGAGCCCAACCCCCCTGCTTTGGGCAAAAATAATGCTGAGATCAAATGATCCTGGCAAGGTGTCTGTCCAGTCACCTTGCTGAGATCATTTGATCTCAGCAGTATTTGATCTGGCCACAGAAAAGGGTCTATAGCTTTGACCAAACACAAGTGCACAACTGCAGACCATTTAAAAAATAGCAGATTGGGGGAAAATATCAACCCTCATTGCATGCAGGTTCAGATGAAGATATTTCAAAACATAGTATCTTCTGTAACTTCTGTCTGCCTTTCTAGCAGCTTCTAAGCTGTTTTCAGAATGGGAGGGGGAAGGGAGAAGAGGGAGTTTGGTGCAGTGCTGCCAGGTATACGATTATTATTGTGTTTGTATAATTTCAACCTTGTATGATGTGTGATCAATAATAGTAAAAGTGTTAAAAAAGTATGATAATTTCTAGAGACAGCTAATTGATTCAGCATATACAAAACCCCAGTCACTCTCAGGGAATCTTAACTGACTTTTGCATTTGCCATCAGCACTTTCTGATGACTGCTAAAGAAATTTGTTCACTTTCATGACCCAGTTCTCACTCACTGACTGCTGTTTTACAGCGAGCAATATAAAGTAAATAATAAGAGTTATTTGCATACTTATTTGCACACTTTTTTACATTTTTTCAGTGTATGGTTGTTTTTCAGCAAATATGATAATTTTGAACTTCCAATATGATAATTTCATATTTAAGACCTGTCAGTGCTTGTTCAGTCTGGGATTATTCCTGCCCCTGCTGGAAGGTCAGGCAGATATATTGGAGGGCCCTTGAGATGGGAGGGCTCCAATTCACCCATCCCACCCTTCAGCACCAGCTGGGAAACCCCTAGAATGAGCTCCCTCTGTTCCCTTTATCTCCTTCTATTCTGAAAACAGTGAGGGCTCACAGGGAGGAGAGGCCATTGCTAGGGGAAACTGACTGCAGGCTCACAGCCAGCAACTAGATTCTCCTCCCCCCTGGAACTATAGTGAACTTCTGTTTGGTCTGGGGGGATTCTTGTAACTCAGAACACTTCCTGTAAAGCATTCTCAGTTACAGTGGGGAGCTGCACTTCTGTCTGTGCCCTTAGTGACCCGAAAGGGTGAGTAAACATTGATGAAATCCACAGATAACAATACATTGGAAGGAGCTTTGACCAGATAAACAATGTAAAAGGATACCTACTGGTCACACCTCTAGAAAGAAAATAGCATGAGGTATTCCAGACATTCACCTTTGCAAACAACTTAACCACATGCTTGAAAATCCGTAGGTATTAAATTATTGACTACCAGAATAAAGGGTTTTCAGGTTGCATGATATCAGTTGTCCAGACTTAAGAAGAAAGACAAAATTACTTCTCACTTCACTCTCCTCTGTGAGGTCTCTAGCTCCTTATCAAAGCAGAGTAAGGATCTGGATGGAAATAACATTCGAAACATTTTCAAGGGAAACACACTTGGAAACATTTAACGAGAAGCAGTCGTTTTAGCCAGGGGACATATGTACAGCTTTGGGGGCACATCCCTTTGCCACCTGCTGGACTGTTTCAAAAACTCAACAGCTGCATGCAACAGCAGTTTTCCAGCCAGGGGGCACTATAGGAGGCAGAGAATGTTTCAGAAGGGGTGGAGGTGGGGTATGGTGGGGGCTCCCTACCACCAGAATTCTGAATCTCTAGCCCTAACCCCCTTGTAAAGCACCAGAGAGGTAGAGGGAATTGGGGCTGAAGAGCCCAACACTGGCTGATGGTGGGCAGGCCCCAAATGCTCTAGCAGTTGAGATCAGGGAGTGGGACCTGGTGGCTGCACAGTCTAGCAGGCTGTCATTCAGCCTGCAGACTGACCACCCTGCTGTCCTTCCCTCCCCCATGGATGGGGGGGCACAGAATAGAGCACTGTGGGACTCTGGAGGACTTTTTACATATGTAACAGGAGCTGAAATGCTTCAAAATAGTACTTCTTTTAAAGATATACTGTTTTGGAGTGTTTCAGCTGCTTTTGGAATGTTTCAAAGGGCATGTGCATTTGTATATTTGGCCCTGTGAAATGTTTCAAAGGTGTTTGAAACATTTTTGTTGTTACTTCTGTCCATATTTTGAATGGATCTTTGTATTATGGTACTTGCAGTAAGTAATCCATTACCAGCCAATTTCTAGTAATTTATAGTAATTAAATCCATTGTTCTAGGCCCTGAAGAGAAACAGGATGAGAGAGATTCTGTGCCTTAGGGAGCTTAGATCTAAATAGACAAGACAGACAAAAAAAAGAACATTAACCCCACTTTATAGATAGGGAACTATGCCACAGATAAATCAAATGACTTCAGGTCAGTCAGAAGACTGAACTACAATTGCATACCTTAAAGACAAAACAATCCCTTTCTCCATGAATGACTCGTGCCCCTGGCGACTGGGGAGGCATGGTGGTGGCGGGAGTCCAGCGGTGCTAAGTGGGGGAGCTCCTGTAGCTGCAGCTGGTGCTGTTGGTGGCAGAGGGGTGGAGGTGCTTGCTGGTTCTGTCAGTGGCAGAGGTGCCTGCCTCCCTTAAACACCTTTGGAAAGAGCAACCTACAACACAGTATACTGTCTCACATGGACATCATCTCCAATTTTCTTCCTCTGTCTTCCTGTGTCTCTCTCACTCTCCCTTTCTCAAACTGAAATTAACGTTTTTTTAATTAAAAAATGCAGTACATCAGTCTATCTGTCTTCCAGCTTGCTAAGATTTTAGGTACAATACTAACCTCTTGGCAAATAACCCAGACAAATATTCACATGTTCTTCCTGAAGCACAGAGCCTCAGCAAAGTGTTCCCAGGAGAACCTGCATTTCTTCAAGGCCTCAGCTGTGATTGTGGCTTCTAGAGATGATAACAACATTTGATTAAACAAAAGCTTCTGCCTGGCACAGCTTGTGGAACCACAGTACAATCACAACCCCATATTCCTTGTTACTCTTGACTGATTCAACAGGGGGAAAGCTTTTCTGTTTGTAAGACTCAGTTAAGTTGGAAGATGCTATCATATACTGCCATATTAACTTAGGACGGAGGAAATGAAAAGCTTTTTGCAAAACTACCAAGATCTTCTTTCTGTGATATTTATTGAATACTGCTGCTGTGCTGAGATCTATACAAAAAGTTGGGACAACAGCATGTGCTTCATTATTTTTGGCCTACATTTCCTGTGGCAAGTTGAGTGCTTTTCTGGTTAGCACTTTAAAAGATCAGTGGCAAATGATTGCTTAGAAGGAACATGCATGCATTTTCCCTACACATTTTCCCATAAGGCACATCAATATCCATTTTAAAGGTAGGAAAATTATTTGGCCCAGCTTATTTTGTAGGAGGCCTATAATAGGAGATCATGAAATAACATGGTAGTGATAAAGATGAGAGGATCCTTTCAGTGCTATGCTTATTTTTTAGGTACCTCTATCCACAGTTGAACATTGGGTGGGGGTGGAAGTGATACCTAAAAATGTACTGTATAGATACAACATGTTTATTAAGTACTGGCCTGTAATAAGTGTGAGAGTATCAGAGCTCAGCAAAAATTATGCAAATCTCGGATTTCACATGAAGGCTCTGTCACTTCTGTTCTGACCCCTTTCACTCACCAGAAATTGCATTTTGCCTGAGATATCTACAAGATAGTATTACCCTTATTAAAAACATATGGAAATGTTTTGTCCAGTTTTCATGGCAAACTCATTTTTCTGCTAGTAATGCTTTGAAGTTTGAATGCTTAAAAACAGAACTACATTTTTCTGAATGAACATGGATCAGTGTTCTGTTTGGAACCTGAGTAGCTCCAATGCAAATTTTAAAGTTATTTTAAATTTTGTTCATTTTAAAAAACTTGAAGAAAATTAGAAAAAGCTCAACTTTTAAAGTAATTGAATATTGTTTTTATATGTTCAGATGCCTCGGCTATTTAGTATGCTGTAAAGATGTCTTCACTTCAACAAAGTGCAGTAAAATCCCAGTGGAGAGAAGGCATTGTATTTTTTTTACTTTTGTGTAGTTAGTTAAGGTAAGACCGAGTAGCAGAACAAGCAATGGGCAACTGGGGAACCAGCCTCGGGTGAATAGCAGCCACATACACTGCCCTTGCAGCTGGTACAGTTGGCTAGGTTCCTGCTGCTGCCCTTTCTGTTAGGAGACAGACCTTGCATTTTATGCCTCTAGTAAACCTTATAATCCTCCTGGGTTAGGGACAGACATTCAAAAATCCTGAGCCTGAATTGATTCAATCTTCGCAGGTTAGTCTAGCCTGCAAAGCTTGAACCAATCTGGAGGTGGATAGACATTCCCTTTTCATTCCAGAAATGCAGGCACATGCCTACAATGGCTCAGGC
Source organism: Gavialis gangeticus (assembly GCF_001723915.1). NCBI lineage: Eukaryota > Metazoa > Chordata > Crocodylia > Gavialidae > Gavialis > Gavialis gangeticus. Next base: position 104,276,486 of record NW_017729033.1, read on the forward strand.
TAGAAGCTGGGGCGAACCACCCTTCCTTCCTTTCCAAAGTGCTGAGCTGAGAGGGGGCATGGCCAGGCCCTGGCAGGATGCATTAGGGAGGGTTCCACCATTCCTGAGCTGCCCAGCAGGGAATATTTATCACCCCTAACTCAGTGTTTATCATCCCATTAAGAAAACAACAGAGGGATATTACCAGCTATCTGTTGATTATATCTTTGATTCTATCTTTGTCCCATGTGCCACAACTCAGAGGTAGCCAGCCTGTGGTCTGCCAGCTAATGCTAAGAGGTGTCTGTGAGGGATGGGGGAATGCCTGCTTAGCAGAGAGTGGAGAGAGGGGGAGAGAGCAGAAGCCAGGTACATGCCTGCAGAGACTGCCGGAGCTGCAGCCAGGGAGCAGAGGAGTGGGGCCAGCTCTGCTGTGGAGCAGAGAGCCCCACCCAGCCCAGCCCAGATTGCAGCTGGGATTCTGGGGGAATCTGATTTAACTTAAACCAGCAAGGGGTCTGGGACATAAACCGGTTTGAGCCAAATCAGGTGCATCTCAAAAGAGATTCAACCAGGTGTATCTCAAAACAGTTTCAGCCATTTTCCAACTGGTTTATGTGCACTGAATATCTGTTCTATTAAAGGTTTTAACCAGTTTCTGGTCACTTAAATCTATTTATGTCTGTCCTTAGAGTTTAATTAGTTCATCTGAGATAAAAACTATAATGCCCTATCTCCATTTGGGCTTTATATTGAGGTAAAATGTAGAAGGACACTTACATTTTGACAGTGAAGATATAGCCCTAAAACATGTCTCTAGACTTCACACTTCATGCTTCAACAATTATGTGGAAAAACTTGAGAGCATCCAGAGAAAAGCTACCTGTATGATCAGAAATTTGCAAGGCAGACCATACGAGGAAAGGCTGAGGGACTTGCACCTCTTCAGCCTAAAGAAGAGAAGGCTGATAGGGGTCTTGGTAGCAGTTTACCACTACATCAGGGGAATACATCAAGAGCTTGGTGAACAGCTGTTCATGAGGGCACCCCTGGGGAAGGCCAGGAGTAATGGATAACAACTCCTGGAAGACCGCTTCAGGCTCAATTCTAGGAAAAACTCCTTCATAGTCAGGGTGTTTAGATTGTGGAACAAACTCCCTCCAGAGGTGGTGCAATCACCTACCCTGGAAGTCTTCAAAAGGAGAGTGGACAGTCACCTCCCTGGGGTCACCTGACCCCAGTTGTCTCTTCTGCCTAGTGCAGGGGGGCTGGACGTGATGATCTTGTGAGGTACCTTCCAATGTCTTACAACCTATGAATCTATGAATAGAATAAAAAATGAATAGCCAAAGCAGTTTTTTTTCCCAGTCTTTGTGTCATGTTTCTGGCCTTTGTGCTGTGATGGGTAACAGCTCCAGCCTAGTGGTCTGAACACAGTGCTTAATAGCCAGGAGACTGACTGGCCTGAATCCCCTGCCTTTTATTTTGCTTGGTTTCTTGCATTTGGGCAAAGTGAGTTTCTTGCATTTACCACTCTGAGTGGCAGCATTTAACACCTGTTTACAGGGGAAGATGCAGCAGGGGTGTGTGGCACGGTCTATCACGCAAGAATCTGGCTGGAGACCCTGAATTCATGTGCCTCCAGAGCCCAGAGGGTGAGTGCTGCCAGTGTTTGCCCTTCCCCTTTCTTCTGCTCTCTCCTGAATTCAGCAGCACATAAAAGGAACAGCAGCAGGGCTTCCAGGTAACATCAGGCTATTAATATGGAATAAATAGCAGAGAATTTATCTCCAAGGCAGTATCTCAGGGCAGGAACCAGTGTCCAGTGAAATTCATTTCCCTTGACCTCACTAGACAATGGATCAAGCCTTAATTGCCCTCTGCTATTCTTTTCTCTAATATTCTATCAGAATGAAACCTTAATTTTGCACTCAAATTTCAAGTCTGTTTCCTTCTATGTAACACAGTAATATTTTAAGCAGCTAGTGCTAATTTGAGAAGGCACCCCAGTTGCAAACAACAATCAAGTACAAATGGAAGGAAATATTTAGGGTCAATTTATCAGGTGACCTCTGACACCAGCCATAATCCACTAAAGAGCTAATTAGCTGTAAAACTAGGTGACAAGTCAATTGTATCAGCACAAAGTATGAATGTGTCATTTTGTGTTTCCCTGATATTAAACTCTGCCAGCTCAAGGTTCACTGGTCACACTTTGAATGTGAAAAGCAACCTTTGCTGATATGAGGCTAAGAAGAGCTACTGCAAAATTAAACTGAGGGGCACTGTAAAGGCATGGGATATGTAGATGCTTGAAGTGAAATGTTTGGAAATGATCATAAAAGCAAAATGATAATGACAGAGACAGTAAAAAACATTCAGGCCAAATTAACCTTTCATAGACATTCATATAAATCTGGAGTTCTTCCTTTTCAGTGCTAGTGAAATTGTTCTTGTTTACCCTACCATAATTGGGGAAGAGCGTTTGGCTCAAAAAACTTAAGCTCATCATACTCTCTCTAGGATGTTGTATATTATATAGAAGAGTTTCAGAATAGAGGGAGCCCTAGTCCAGAGTTGATTTCTCTGACATAGTGCTTACAGGTGGAAGTCACAGCATTGTTCATATCCCTAGTAGGGAGGATGAACTTTACTAGGGTTTCTGACTACACTAATGTCAAGGGAGTTTAAGCTGTGTAACAATACTGGGAAAATTATGAAAAATGTCAGTGCTCTGCTCTTATAAAGAAGGGAGGTGTGTTGCAGAGCACACAGGTGCCCTGCCCCTTAGAGTGGAAACAGCTAGGGAGAGAGATCAGCTGCTGGTTACCAGGGCAGGCAGAGAAGTAATGGAGAAGCACAGGTGCAGGTTGCTAGGGCAACTGCTGTGAGTCACCTGACCGGAAGAGGCAAGGCCTGGCTCCCATTTAAACCCAGGCTGAGACCAGGCAGGCAGTTTCTTGCTGGCTGCTAAAGGGGTGGGAGCTCTGCCTGAGTGAGGAAAAGGAAGGGGTCTGAATGACTGAACAAGGTGATACCGGTGAGATGGAGAAACCCTGGAGTGGTGAATGTTGTTATAGCCAGACAGCTTGAATTTATGTTATAGCCTAGGGGCTTGAGCTTTCTGTTTACTATTTACAACTGGTGGTTTGGGTGAGGCTGTTAGGTGTTGGAGGAGGCCTCATAGGGGACCCATGGTAGTGTGGGGACTCTGGTGCTGGGAGGGTGCTGCATTTTGGGGTGCACTGACCCCAGCCCTGAGAAGAGGAGTGGAGAGTTGGAGGCTAGGTAAGGCTGAGGCTGCCTGAGCCCTGCAGTGGTTTGAAAACCTGAGGAGGAGAGTTGAGGCTAGGCATGGCTATGGCTACCTGAGCCCACTGGAAGCCCCAGAGCAAAGGGGGCAGCATGAGAATAGGACCAGGCATGGCTATGGCCACCTGAGCATGAGAAGTCCCACTGTGAGGGGGCAGCACTAGAGACGAGGGCTGCGGCAAAGCCCAAGCACTGTCCAGTACATCTGTGAGGCTTGGGACATGGTAAAGGTGTGGTTTGAGCCACGCATAGCCCATAAGGCTGGGGTGCCTGGAACACCATTATAGAAGCAAAATGTGGGGTAGCAGGAACACCATGACCAAGAAAATGAGAAGTAGCCTCCCCTTAATATATTTAAGATGAAGACGTGGTGGGCGAGAATGAGGATGCCTTGAAGCAAACTTGGCATGGTAGGGGGTGCCTCCCTTCCCTTCCTTTGCAGTATGTGAAGCAGTAGGACAATGTCTCTTGCTGCAAAACACATGTGCAGGGGTGTACACTGGTGCACAACATAGCAGCACAAACTTGTGTTGCTGTAAAGGCCTGCCCCTGCTTGTGTAAACCTGGCCTAAGGTGCCACAATACCTTGCCTTCTTTCTAACTTCAGACTAAAAGGGCTAACTACCCTATTCTCCACAGCTGTAAGAGGCCTTTAGGCCATCAAGGCTTCCACTCTACAGCCTTGCCATCATCTACCAAAGCACTTGAACACAGTCAAGCTAATCATGTGGTTAAGTCCATTGTTGGATTGGGGCCACAGACAATAAGTTCCTGGGGGAAGAAAACCTGTCTTGCTCTGTGTTCTCATCAATGTAATCTGATCTGCATGAACAGAACCATTCTACCTTGCATTAATGTGTTTGTGTCTTTGCCCATTAGGCCAGTGGTTCTCAACCTTGTTATATTTGAGGCACCCCTCGAAAAATGATAGCTGTTAGTTTTAACTCATTTTTAACCATGAGAAAAGTGGTGTGTTTTTGTTTTTAGGGCTGTGAGAAATGGGCCCTATTTGATTCAGATTCAGCCTGAATTGGGGACAGTGATTCGATCTGTTGATTTGGATCGCTGTCCCTGATTCAGATTCGGCCGAATTGAAGATATGATGCTGATTCAGCAAATCGGCAATTCAGACACAGGCACAGCTTTAAAAGTTGTTTCTTCTACATACCTTGAGGTATCAGGTGTGGCTTATGATCACTGCAGTGCCAGGGTGCATGGAACGTCCCACAGGAGCACAGGGGGCTCTCCAGACTGCTTGGCACCGAACTCAGAAGTGGACCGGAAGTACTTCTGGCCCACTTCCAGGTCCACCATGCCTCCCTGACTTGGTGATCAGTCTCAGGGGGACCCTGGGTGTCCCCCCAGACCCAGGAGGCACCAGTCACCAAGCTGGGGAGGTGCTGTGGGGGAGGGCCTCGGAGTGCTCCCTGGCAGACCCTGAAGTAGACTGGAAGTGCTTCTGGTCCTCTTCTGGGTCTGCTGCTGAGCGTGCTGGGGAGCCCCCCCATGCTTCTGTGGGATGCTGCATCTACCCTAGCACTGCTGCATTCAGAGCCCCTGCTAGCTAGAGGTATGTAGAAAAATCATTTTAAAGCTGCATCTACATCCAAATTACTGAATCTGTCCGAATCCATTTGGAAGGTTCTGAATCGGTTCAGAGATTAAAGCCTCCTCTGATTCAATTCAGTGGCCGAATCTCTGAATCAGGCCAAATATCTGCCAAATTGAATTGGGGACCAAAGCTATGCACAGCCCTACAGTTTTTCTGCAAATAATTTGGAAAGACACAACAGGGCAAAATGCTTTTAACCTTATGGATTCCTATTTAAAATCTCTGGGTTTATCTTGTGAATTTTCTTTATATACCTAAGAGTGCTAATATTGTGTAGTGCCCCAGGATCTCAGATCACCAGGGTTGCCAACTGTCCATAAATTTATGGACAGTAAGTAAATGTTCAGGCTAAACAAGTCTGTTCTTAAGGTTTAAAAGAAATACCACCCCCCTTTTTGGCTATCTGTAAAGACTCTAAGCTGTTAGAGCTGATTGAAGCTCCATCCCATGAAAGAAGACAGACAGAGCACAGCAGCACCACATGTTGTCCAAGGGGAAGCACTGTACCCTGCAAAGAGAATTATCTCAGTACTTTCTAGACTCTTCTGCCCTAGCCATGGTCTGCTGATGATTCATCCAGCTGACTGCTTGTTATACTGCTGGGTCACAGGTAGGTTTCTCTGGGGGGATCTGTGCTATGACAGGAGGACCAGGGCTAGCAGGTATAAAGCTAAGGGGTTGGGCTGGGGGCAGCATGGTATAGGGTGTAGTTGGGTGGTATCAGGGTGTGGGGATAAGTAGGAGACCCCTGTTGTAAAACCACTGCTGTAGTCAAACAGCATTGCCAACCCAAGAGCCATCTAGTTAGCTAGCTAGCCATCTCTAGTGTTAACCCCCTAAATCTGAACCCATCCCTTCTAACTAAGTCCTGGCAGCAGGGAAGGGCTTGGAATATGAGTTACAATTGCATTATATAAAACATGTTGGTTAAAACACATCAATAAAAACATTTGATTGTCAGTAAAAATAATTCTTGGGTTGCCAATCCTGCATGGCACTTCATAGAATGGTGCAGCACTCTCACTGAGTATCACTGCTGTAGGTTTTTATCAGTGGAGCTCTGAAGGAGCACAGGGCATCAACCTGCTTGGAGCATACTGGAAGACTGAGACATACTAGTATATGTTACAAAAATTATGCAATGGACTAGTTTAATCATGCAATAAATGTAGACCAGCCACACATGTAAAGTAATAATCACACCATATATATGACTATTGAGCTATAAAAAGAGCCACCCAGCCACAAAGTTAGTACTTGAAAATGTGTGTTGCTTTCCCAAATAATACAGGGGAATAATGATTGGTAGACACAGTTTATATGGACATGAAATCATGCCATCAGCACAGAATTTAACTTGTACAAAACACATCTACCCAATTAGCGGTTCCTTGCAGCAGTTAAAGGCAACTATTTCTCAGAAATGTAGAAATTCTTTCTTACCTTTTGAAAAATATAGAGGAGCAAACACATCAGCAGAAGTGGAAGCTGCTGTAGATACTGGCATGTAAGCTTGGATCAGTAGGGCCAAATGATCACTATAAACAGTGGTCAGTAAAACCCATTCCCCAGTCTATGCTACTATATTCAATACAGAGCCATTGTTAAAACTACTTTGTAGAGAAATATACATGACTGATACAAGGACTAGCTAGAGAATGCTTATTGAGTGTCTTAGTTTCTGACATCAAATCCTCAACTTCTGAAACAACTTGCAGGAGATAATGTCTACTTTCAGGCTGTAACAGGTGGCATGCATCATTTTGACCCTAGGAAAGGCTGCCTTAGTGTTGAAACACACGGATGCTTTTAAAACTTGTTAGTTGGTTAGTTACCAAGCAATAACTGTCATTTTGCTGATGACACTAAGATGTGGGGGGATGTGGGCACATTAGAGGGGAGCAACAGGCTACAGTTGGACCTAGATAGGTTACAAGGATGGGCAGAGGAGAACAGGATGGGGTTTAACACAGACAAGGTGATGCACCTGGGGAGGAACAATTGGCACCATACATACAGGCTGGGGAACTCCCCTCTTGTCATCACGGA
>NW_017729033.1:104288437-104290070 GCF_001723915.1 Gavialis gangeticus
TAATGACTGAAATAGTGTAAGCCATAGGGAGCCACTGATTGCCTTGAGTGCCAGCTTGACCCAGGCTGGTGGGTCTGTATCTTTTCTTTTCCATGACTAAAATACTCTTAACAGCTGTTCCAGTTGTGCCTGACATTGTCTTCATTACATTACAAAACAAAGTACAGGCCTAATCCTGTGGATCTGAACTGGACACATGCCCTATTGAAGCACTGGGGAATGTTGTTTGGTTACACACCACAAAAATGGCCCTATGGTTTTTAAAGTGTCTTCCATGCTTTATTCATTTGTGGGCTGTGACCACTGCTTATTGGGTTTGTTTTGATAGTCTCGCTATGACCATCTGCTCTAAGCTGTTAAGGACAAAAAATGTTATGCTTTTTACCATGTGTTGTTTCTGGTTCTATATTTGGGGCTGGCAGCCACAGTTTCAGCATGCATAACAGTAACACTTATACCCACTTCTGTCAAAAATTGACACTTGCTCAAACTGTCTGTGCCTGCATGCATCAATTTGACAGATGACTGTTGAAGCCAGCAGCAGCATCTTGTGCCATGATATTGCTGCATCATGAGGTTGTATAGAGCTGACACAAGAACCACACCCTTTGAGCTTTAAAGAATGGCATCAGCTCAGCTTTCAGTTTGGTTAAACACTACCAACAACTAAACAGGATTCCAAACTCCCTGGGCAATGCATATTCTAATAATTCACACAATTTCACATATAAAAGCAAAGGTGATCCCTAGATTTGAGATGAATACATCAGGGACAGTACTGCTGTTCAATCAGGGACTTCCAGAGAGAAAGTGGTTTAAATGGTTGAAGCCAGAGGCATTCAGTGGCACATTTTTTACCTGTGCTTTGGGACATGGTGCCAGGTGCTTTAATTAGCAAGCTGCACTAATTAAAAGTGCCCATGTGTCACTTGTATGAGTGTCCCCATGCTGCAAGAATGGCAGTGGGACACTTTGAACTAAAGCTCATCAAACATATTTTATTTCAAAGCATCCTGCTGCCATTTTTTCAGCATGGAGGCAATGATACAAGTGATGTGGAAGGCTGCTGGAATGCATCAATTTCCATGCTCCAGCAGACTCTATTAATTTAGTCTGCTCCGAAGCTCTGGATTTTCAGTGTGTTGGAGCAGGCTCTGTGCATGGCTATAGGAACTCATATGCTGTGTATTCTGTCCTTTTTAGAGATGGATAGAATCTCAGCTTCTTTTTCCCAATGAAAACTATTAAACAAAACATTTTGTTTGAAAATGTTGATAAAAATAATTTGACAAAAACAAAAAATAAAAGGAAAAGAGAGAATTCAGTTAGGTTTAAATTGCGGTTCTTAGTTTGGTGGCTTTTGGTTTTTTTGAAACAAGGACTACATGTGAATTTTTTTGATTTTTAAGATTTTTCTCCCCCTCTCTCCTGAGGGGGAGAGAAAATCCAAAAACATTTTTTAATTGGGAAGAGAACTTCAATTTAAAACAAATATTTTCATTTTTATATGGATTTTTTTCATTAAAACAAATATTTTTGCCAAAAAGAATTTAGAAAATTATTTTTAGAAGGAGAAAATCTCTAGTAAAAAAAAAAAAAAAAAGGGTACCAGTCGTAATTCTATTTCATTCTG
>NW_017729033.1:104295070-104295930 GCF_001723915.1 Gavialis gangeticus
TACAGGGGAATAATGATTGGTAGACACAGTTTATATGGACATGAAATCATGCCATCAGCACAGAATTTAACTTGTACAAAACACATCTACCCAATTAGCGGTTCCTTGCAGCAGTTAAAGGCAACTATTTCTCAGAAATGTAGAAATTCTTTCTTACCTTTTGAAAAATATAGAGGAGCAAACACATCAGCAGAAGTGGAAGCTGCTGTAGATACTGGCATGTAAGCTTGGATCAGTAGGGCCAAATGATCACTATAAACAGTGGTCAGTAAAACCCATTCCCCAGTCTATGCTACTATATTCAATACAGAGCCATTGTTAAAACTACTTTGTAGAGAAATATACATGACTGATACAAGGACTAGCTAGAGAATGCTTATTGAGTGTCTTAGTTTCTGACATCAAATCCTCAACTTCTGAAACAACTTGCAGGAGATAATGTCTACTTTCAGGCTGTAACAGGTGGCATGCATCATTTTGACCCTAGGAAAGGCTGCCTTAGTGTTGAAACACACGGATGCTTTTAAAACTTGTTAGTTGGTTAGTTACCAAGCAATAACTGTCATTTTGCTGATGACACTAAGATGTGGGGGGATGTGGGCACATTAGAGGGGAGCAACAGGCTACAGTTGGACCTAGATAGGTTACAAGGATGGGCAGAGGAGAACAGGATGGGGTTTAACACAGACAAGGTGATGCACCTGGGGAGGAACAATTGGCACCATACATACAGGCTGGGGAACTCCCCTCTTGTCATCACGGAGGTGGAAAAGGATCTGGGAGTCATTATTGACTCCAAGATGAACATGAGTCGGCAATGTGGGGAGGTGGCTAGGAAGACCAACTGCACCTTGTCGTGC
>NW_017729033.1:104300930-104313779 GCF_001723915.1 Gavialis gangeticus
GGCTCCCACCCTGGGGGTTTTTAAGAGGAGGTTGGATGACCACCTTACTGGGGTCGTTTGACCCCAGTGCTCTTCCTGCCATGGCAGGGGGTCAGACTAGATGATCTGCTCAGGTCCCTTCTGACCCTAGAAACTATGAAACTATGAAATTTTAATGACTGAAATAGTGTAAGCCATAGGGAGCCACTGATTGCCTTGAGTGCCAGCTTGACCCAGGCTGGTGGGTCTGTATCTTTTCTTTTCCATGACTAAAATACTCTTAACAGCTGTTCCAGTTGTGCCTGACATTGTCTTCATTACATTACAAAACAAAGTACAGGCCTAATCCTGTGGATCTGAACTGGACACATGCCCTATTGAAGCACTGGGGAATGTTGTTTGGTTACACACCACAAAAATGGCCCTATGGTTTTTAAAGTGTCTTCCATGCTTTATTCATTTGTGGGCTGTGACCACTGCTTATTGGGTTTGTTTTGATAGTCTCGCTATGACCATCTGCTCTAAGCTGTTAAGGACAAAAAATGTTATGCTTTTTACCATGTGTTGTTTCTGGTTCTATATTTGGGGCTGGCAGCCACAGTTTCAGCATGCATAACAGTAACACTTATACCCACTTCTGTCAAAAATTGACACTTGCTCAAACTGTCTGTGCCTGCATGCATCAATTTGACAGATGACTGTTGAAGCCAGCAGCAGCATCTTGTGCCATGATATTGCTGCATCATGAGGTTGTATAGAGCTGACACAAGAACCACACCCTTTGAGCTTTAAAGAATGGCATCAGCTCAGCTTTCAGTTTGGTTAAACACTACCAACAACTAAACAGGATTCCAAACTCCCTGGGCAATGCATATTCTAATAATTCACACAATTTCACATATAAAAGCAAAGGTGATCCCTAGATTTGAGATGAATACATCAGGGACAGTACTGCTGTTCAATCAGGGACTTCCAGAGAGAAAGTGGTTTAAATGGTTGAAGCCAGAGGCATTCAGTGGCACATTTTTTACCTGTGCTTTGGGACATGGTGCCAGGTGCTTTAATTAGCAAGCTGCACTAATTAAAAGTGCCCATGTGTCACTTGTATGAGTGTCCCCATGCTGCAAGAATGGCAGTGGGACACTTTGAACTAAAGCTCATCAAACATATTTTATTTCAAAGCATCCTGCTGCCATTTTTTCAGCATGGAGGCAATGATACAAGTGATGTGGAAGGCTGCTGGAATGCATCAATTTCCATGCTCCAGCAGACTCTATTAATTTAGTCTGCTCCGAAGCTCTGGATTTTCAGTGTGTTGGAGCAGGCTCTGTGCATGGCTATAGGAACTCATATGCTGTGTATTCTGTCCTTTTTAGAGATGGATAGAATCTCAGCTTCTTTTTCCCAATGAAAACTATTAAACAAAACATTTTGTTTGAAAATGTTGATAAAAATAATTTGACAAAAACAAAAAATAAAAGGAAAAGAGAGAATTCAGTTAGGTTTAAATTGCGGTTCTTAGTTTGGTGGCTTTTGGTTTTTTTGAAACAAGGACTACATGTGAATTTTTTTGATTTTTAAGATTTTTCTCCCCCTCTCTCCTGAGGGGGAGAGAAAATCCAAAAACATTTTTTAATTGGGAAGAGAACTTCAATTTAAAACAAATATTTTCATTTTTATATGGATTTTTTTCATTAAAACAAATATTTTTGCCAAAAAGAATTTAGAAAATTATTTTTAGAAGGAGAAAATCTCTAGTAAAAAAAAAAAAAAAAAAGGGTACCAGTCGTAATTCTATTTCATTCTGTTTGGATTTTTACAATGTGCCCATCACTGTGATAACTGAGTGTACAGTGAACCACTGAGACCTGTGTTAAAAAATGTACAGGACAACAGCGTTGGTGATAGTGTGGTCCAAGATTTCAAAGGACTTTATAGGTCAGGGGGAACCTTAAAACTAATATGGAATTTCACTGGCAACCAGTGTGTGCTTGAGGCAGAGTTGGAATTAAGCACTTGTTCCATCTGGTGCCAGTCAGAATCCCAGCAGCAACATTTTGTACCAGCAGCAATCTGTTAATTGTGTGTTCAGGGAGACTGGAAAAAAGGACATTACAATGGTTCAAATGGTTCACCTCAAAAGGGTGAAGTGATGACGGACTGGCAAGGTTTCTAAAAGTGTGATAGAAAGCAGATTTCACAACAATAGTGATTTGACTCAGCATCTTTTCTATTTCAGATGCAAAAGTGAAATCACTACTTGTCTCCTCATTCTCCAAGCAGGAGAGAGAATTGTAGCCATGCTATAAAAAAACCAACATATGAGTACATAGCATATAGATCACCCATGCAATACTTCTGTTTAGATTGTAATTATGCAACACTTAGATGTCTAAGCCCAGACTTTGGTGAAGCAGTCTAGGCAGAGCAGAAAGACTAATGATAAATCAGTGGCATGGCCAGAAAGGCAATTGACAACTATTTAGGTGTTCAGAAAGATGTGGGGAAATAAGCATGTAAAAACAGGCATTGAAGAAAAGAGCCCAGTGTTTGGACAATGAATGTAAAAGATTTGATTCTGATCTTGCTTATACAGGTAGAAATTAGGAGTGAAGTTGTACTAAAAGCAGTGCATCCAAAACTCTCAGGAGTGTTAACAAGGCTACAGTACAGCTGGGTGCCAACAGCAAAGCTCTGATCAAAATGTAAATTGAAACCTTTTTCAAAGGTAGGAGGGGATTCAAAAGGTTCTTAAATGTTTGAGATGAGCATTCAAGCACCAAAACATCAGTAGGGCAACCAGATCATAAGTCTGAGCTGGATCTTGCTGCCTTGCTCACCACGAAAAAATGCAAGTGCATTGTCTATAGCACACTGACAAAGCTTATGCACTTGGCTGAACACTGAATGTACCTTCCTGGAACACTTTCCCTTTCAGATCTGCAAGGAAACAGCTGACTCCGCACTGCAGTGTTTGCTTTACCTGTCCTCATCAGGTCTCTCCAATCTGGAAGAAAGATGTTGACAAAAGTAATCGATAGAGTAAAGAATGATGAACCAATGAAAAGAGTCTGTCTGAAAGGCCACCACAGAGACCACAACAGTCATGACAGTATCATAATTATCATTTTTAGAGTGGTAAATTAAAGTGTAAGCACAGAAATAACAGGATCAATATTTTAAACCTTGGAAAATGTAAGGTTATAAAAGAAGAGACCAAGAAGAGCAATAGTGGCTTTGCTCAAAAGAATGAACTGGGATTATGCTTTCTATCTAACAGTTAGTTTCTCATTTTTATTTTCCTTAATAGTGAGATCTCAGGCCCATTTGCAAGCTATCCAATAGTCATGGCTGTGTTTATTTATAGTGGCACAGAGTGAAAGCAAACAGACATCTGTACCCTTTTGTCACACCCCAAATGCTTAAATTTATAGCTGCAATAAAGGGTAGTATTAATTTGTGCTGTTCTTTTATGGTGGACATCTTTTGTTTTAAGGTTGGGCCTAGAGTGGGCAGCTCAGAGCTTCCTGTACTCTCTAGCTGCACAGGGCAGGCACTCCTGGTGTTTCAGGGACCTGATCCCTTGCACCCCCTGCAGGGAAATTCCTGTAGGGATGCAGTACAATGTGAGGCTAAGTGCAGTGCCATGATATAAAATAGTGAACAAAAACTATATGTGGTGGTAATTAAAGGCAATAATTCCTGGAGCATGCAAGACTGGGCTGCTGAAACCCCAGTTGTGCCTGCCCAGGTTTCCTGTTTGCAGAGGCATGCCTGGAGAACCTGACTGGGTGTGCCTCTGCAACTGGGGAAACAGTGGGTTTCCCTGCTTGTAGAGGAACACCTTGAGCACTGTTCCACAATATTGGGCCCCAGCTGCTTCTGGAAGCAGCAAGGGCCTGACCCTCCAGGAAAATGGGCAATGTATATTTTGCCCAATGAAGTGGATCAGCTGTGGAAGGACATATCCACTTCATTTGGCAATGCCTGTTTATAGCCTAACTTGTTTCATTATTAAGACTGTCAGTAACAGACATTTATAATAGGCAAGGAAAAAAGGCTCTGGAGGACCTCAGTGAAACCAAACCAAGTCAAGGCATATCAACTAAAGAATACATGTGGCCCTTCTATTTCCATTTCCAAATTGCCAAAGTACCAGCTATCCCACATTTCAGCATGTCAGGGCCTGTTTCAAGGTTTCATTATAGAACATTTATTCAGTAGGCTAAGTTCTGTGCTTGCTTGGATTCTTGAGAGTTTCACTTGGTGTCTTTTGCTTCCACTTTGTGTTGCCCCAGTGACTTTACCAACCCTTGCTCTGACTCCAAGTTGGGGAAATATAGATGATATATTTCCTTTCCTTGTCCCCCTCCACCTTCCATGACCCTTGCACAAAATCCGTTTAGTGGCCAGAGCCCGGGGGGAATTTAGGGTGGTTGTAGCCCTCTGTAGCCCCCATTCCACTGCACTCTGGGCGGGCAGAGCCAGGGCTGCTCTCCAGGCTGTGGCTGGGGCTAGCAGCCTGGAGTGGAGCCCTGGCTTCACCCTCTCCACAGAATGGAGCCCAGCAGTGGGTGGCTGGGGCTAGCCTTCCAGAGTGCAGCCTGGCCCAGCCTATCTCATGCAGATCTGGGGGCACACACCTGCTCGCATGCCCTCCCAGACCGGCGGTTTGCAGTGGCGGGAGCCCCCTCCCTGAGTCCCATGCCCCCCTGCCCTGGCTGGGCACCTTGTCCAGCCCCAGCCCCAGCCCCTCCCTCTCTGTGGGGGCATTGATCTGCCCTGCCCCACCCACCACAACAGACTTACTAGCTAGAGGTACCTGTGTCTAGTGTCCTTGAGGACTGGTGCCTGTTCAGTCAATGGCCAAATCTTTTCCAAATCAATTCAGAGGCTTCTGATTCGACTTGGAGCTTTTAATTGTTCTCCCAATTTGATTTGGATTTGGGGCTGAATGTCCTCCAAATCTAATCAGCTACCAAAGCTTTGCACAGCCCTAATACACATGCCAGTGTGCACATAAATATACACTAAACAAAAATAAATACAAAGATCCTCCAGAAAACCTGGAGTAATTTTGAATCATGATTACATTAAATCAAATCGCACTACAACACCCCTGTGGGTCTGTGCTGGTTGACAACTATTGTTTTATGAGCAGCGAAAGGCAGCATTCATTGAGTCATGTATTTATTTTGCATGTTTTCTGCATCTCTAGTAAGCACAGCATTTGATCCCTTATATATTTTTATTAGTAACACAAGCAAGACGATTTGATTTTGAACCTGATTCTTTTTTATCTTGACAGTGTTCGCTCAAATATGCATGTGAACATGGACACTACATGCCAATGTAGAAAGTTAAAATATTTCTCTGCTACCTTGAGTAGTGTTTCTTTAATATGAAGTAGCCAAGCTGACCCATAAAAGTGTTATTTCCACACTTCTTGTTAGTGAAAGTAAAGCCTGGCCATTAGGTACATCAGGTCTGCTGGTCATTAAGCCACAATACATGTCTGTGTGTACTGTACTGTTTGTACTGTATATTGCATATTACTGCTTTTCATTTAATAGCAAATGAGCTGTTCCTCTATTGACAATGCTGCACATCTCCAAAAGCTTGTAGTGAAGAGATGTAGTCCCTGAATATAGGTCAGAAAAGGACATTGTTATAGCTGGTGTCCTTGATGGAAACTGATATGTGCTGAATTTGCAAAAAGTCTGAGTTCAGTGTCTTCTGTTTTCAGTATTTCCCAAACAATTGATTTATTTCACATTATTAATGAACTTTGCAGCAGTTCCACTTGTCAGGCCTACTCTGCAGGGGTCAATAATGAGAGGAAACCTGATGTTAGTGGATCCAGCTTAAGTGATTCTGTCATGCTAACGATTCAATATATCAGGACAAATGTCAGTTCCTTCCAATATGTTAATTCCTCTGATGGTATTTGCATAAACTACAGTCAATGAAATACAAGTTCCCTCTCTACAATAGTTAATGGAGATTTGTAAAGGATTTTTGATTTTTTTTTTAAGTTCTTAAGAGGAACAAGGATAGTGGGAAGTAGTTCTTAGGATTCATTTATAAATTTGCATGGTCATTTCTTCACTAAAAGGATCAGGATTATGGTGCTATTGAAGCACAAAAGAAGACAAAACCCCCAAACTGTCTTTGTTACTACAGTTTCTAATTTATAGCTGATCAGTGTCATCTACACACATACACCTTTTATTTTCTAGGTATGGTTTCATAGTTAGTAGGGTCGGAAGGGACCTGAGCAGATCATCAAGTCTGACCCCCTGCCATGGTGGGGGGGGAGGGGGGAGTCAAACGACCCCAGTAAGGTGAATGTCAAGCTTTGTCTTAAAGACCACCAAGGTAGGAGCGAGCACCACTTTGCTTGGAAGTTGGTTCCAGATCCTAGCCGCCCTGACAGTGAAGTAGCGCCTCCTGATGTCTAATTTGAATTTACCCTCTGCCAGCTTGTGACCATTATTTCTAGGCACTCCTGGTAGTGCTCGGGGGAACAGGGACTCCCCCAGTGCCTGCTGGTCCCCTCTGACTAGCTTGTAACAGGCCACTAGATCCCCCTTCAGCCTTCTCTTGTGGAGGCTGAACAGGTTCAGGTCCTGTAGCCTCTCCTCATAGGGCCTGCCTTGTTGCCCACTGATCATGCAAGTGGCCCTTCTCTGGACCCTCTCCATGTTGTTCACATCCCTCTTGAAGTGCAGCGCCCAGAACTGGACACAGTACTCTAGCTGCAGCCTGACCAGTGTCTCATAGAGGGGGAGGATCACCTCCCTGGACCTGCCTGAGGAGGTTCAGAGAGAATTCTATGATTGTTGGAGCTATTTGTTATTCTGTGATCTGGAGAACCAATTGCTTGAAATGTGATGCAGTTGAAGGCTAATGCAAGGTAAGTGTTTCTTCAGAGAGATGAATTGGCATGTGTTCATGTCCAAAGTGCCAGTTCAGAGTTGGAACACAGTAGCATGCACTACCAACTGGTAAAGAAAAAGGAGCGGAAAGGAGGGCATGACGTGGCAGTCAGGAGGTCTGTGTTCAATTCCTAGCTTGGCAACAGACTTCCTGTGGGATCTGTTTCCCTTAGGGTCCTATTTGTAGAGTAAGGGTAATTTTTCCTTCCTTTGTAGGAACACTGTGAGGATATATTCATAGGTTCTTTTATATAAGGCCATCTAAGAAACTAGACAGACAGTGAAATGAGAGAGAGGGAAAGAGCCTAATTTTATAAAGAAGAACCTTGAAGAGAAAGAGGTAGAAAGCTACAAGTAATAAAATAGAAAAATAAGTTACGTGATTCTCATACTGACTTCCACATTAATTTGCTGGCCCTGGTTTTTTTTTAACTCTGTGTTTTTTGGGAGGGGAGGGAGGGGGATGGAGAGGTGGGGAGGGAGTTGCCTTTGTTTTTAAAAATCAGTGCATCTGTCAGTACTTTTAAGCAAAACTTGAATTCCCACCATGGCTTGACAGATGCAAGAGGCCCAGGCTGTGAACAAACATGCAGCTTAGACCAAAACAGGGCCGTTTATATGCAGCAAGTACAGAGTACATCTTTGAGCTGGCAGCAGCCCTTTATATCTTGAGCAGTACAACATCTAGGGAGAGGTGACTCCAGGTTAGCGGCCAATCATGCAGATTAAACCCTAGCAGATTTCTGAAATGTCCCTGTAGTAGCTTTGGCTCTGTGCCTGTGAAGTTGCCTCTCCACAAGGTTAAGTGACAGGCAAGCATTTTAACCCTTTGCTCCTGATACTGGCTTGTTTGCTGTTAAAGATCCTCTTGAGCCTAATGGCCCAGTGGCCTAGAATGGCTAAGGCGCACTAGTTTCTGTAGTCAGCAGCATGCAAGGGAAAATGGTGTCAGAATCATGTTCAGTTGCCTTTCACTGCACAGTCTGAATGACAACATCCCCGTTTACAGCTGGATCAACTGTGAGAGAGCTTTGCCCTGAGTCCCAAGCTGGGCTTGAACTCATTTCTCTGGAGCAGGGGTGGGCAATTATTTCAGGCAAAGGGCTGCTTTCTGAGTTTTAGCAAGCTATCGAGGGCCTCTTGGGTAGGCCCACCCCTTGACAGGTGCCCCTCCCCTGGTTGCAATCTTGGGACTGGAAGTCCTGCTTCTAACCTCTGACCCTTGGTGCTGGAAGTCCCTCCCTTGCTCCTTTGGGGAAGAGGGTTTGCTATATTAGAACTGGAAAAAAAAATTATGTACTAAAAATCAAATACCCATAATATATTTTAATTCAATTAAAGAAAAAATATTTTTGTCCGGATATGTGTGTGTTTGTGCTTTCTGTGTAGAAGTGACTGCATAATAGCTCAAAATGCAGTCTTACTTTTGTATAGTGTGTGGGGTGTGCAGAGGTGTTGGGGGGTACAGTTGGGTTGGTGTGGGGTTTGTGGGGAGCTGTGGATGTGTGTGTATGGTATTTGTGGGATGTGTGACTGTGTGTGGAGGAGGACGTGGCTGTGGGGTTTGCGAGAAGGGCTTGAGGGTATTTGAGGTGTGCATGGGAGGATCCTGCGCACTCCCTACTGAGCTGGACAGCACCCATGCCCACTCCTCAATAGTACAGAGCCTGAACGTGTTGGTGCAGCCATTCAGATTCAACTTTGGGGGAGACTCCACAGACTTTCAGTGCCCTGTGCCAGGTTCCCACTGGCTTGTGCCACCCCAGTAGCCTCAGCTGCACCTCTGTGCTGTCCCCTGGGCTCACCAGGCCCTTTCTGGATGGTCCCTGGGTTCCTGGTAGCTGTAGGAGCCTCCAGAATACAAAAGCATCCATGCTTCTAATACTGCTCCTGGTGGAGCCTTCCTGTCTGTCCCAGGGCTGGGGGGTGAGCTGCTGGTGGGCCAGTGGGCCCCTGGTGTGCAGGGGGGCCTGGGCCTTCCCTCCCGATGTGGCACTGCACCCCTGAGCTGGCTGTAGGGGGACCCAGTCAGGTTCTTGCAGCCCCAAGCCTTGTGACCACATTACTTCCTGTGCCTGAGGCTTGGGGTGCCAGCAGCCCGGCTGCCCCCACTCTACAGGTGGCCCCGGCAGGTGCCTCGGGCACCCACCCTGCAAGGGCCCAGTGGCCCACCATCAGCTCACCCCCTGGGCCCGGGATGGTCAGGGAGGCTGTGCCAGGAGCCAGAGTGGGACCACAGCTGCTTTTCTGCTCCAGAAGCTCCTGTTGCTGCAAGGAGCCTGGGGGCCCGGGGAAAGCTCCTGGCTGTCCTGGAAGGCAGCATGAGGGGCTGCCTGCAGCTGCTGGGGGTGGCACAACCCAGTAGGGACCCAGTCCAGGGCATGGAGAGGTGGCACAGAACTTACATCGCATGCCTGAGGCTTAGGGCAGCAATGGACAAGCTGCCCCCCTGCATGGGCAGCCCTGGCAGGCGCTGCTGCCCCAGGGGGAAGGCCCACCCCCTACCCATAGGGGCCTGGCAGCCTAGCAGCAGCTTGCCTGCCAGCCCCAGGATGGGCAGGGAAGCTCTGCCAGGAGCCGGAGTGGGGCTGCAGCCACTTTTCTGCTCTGGAAGCTTCTGCAGTCTTCCTGGGCTTCCTGTGCCAAGCCAGGTCCCTGCTGGATCATGCTACCCCCAGTGGCCTTGGGTGGCCACCTGCACTGTCCCCCAGGGCAGCTAGGAGGTTCCCCAGGGCCCCCAGGCTCCTCACAGCAGCAGGAGCTTCCAGAGTAGAAAAGTGACTGAGCTGCCACCAGACCCCTGGAGGGGGGGTGAGACTTCCCCCCCTGGGTGGCAGCGCCTGCTAGGGTTGCTCATGCGGGGCGGGCAGCCAGGCTGTTGCCCCCCCTCAAACATGTGATGTAAGTTCTGCGCCACCTCCCCGCACTTCCCGCATCCTGGGCTACATCACCAGCTCATGCCACCCTGACTGCCCCCTGCACTGCCCCCAGAGCCAGACAGCCCCTTCTCCAGTGGCCCCCAGTCTCTTGGTGGTGGGAGGAGCTGCTGGAGTGCAAATGCGGCTGTGGTCCTAATTCAAGTCTCCACAACTGGCTGGCCAGAGACCAGGCTGTCAGGGAGGTGGGCATCCATACAGGTGGCCCAGGACCTGATCCTTTCATCCAGACAGGTGAGCACAGGGCATGCGGTGTTGGGGGTGCATGCACTGGTCCTAGTCTGTACTGCAGGGGTCTGGGAGCGAGTGCACATGTGGGTGCTAGCAACAGCCCAGCGGTGCTGTGGGGGCCAGCACTGGCAGGGCCTAGAGCTGGGCAGCAGAAGTCCAGGGCTCAGCTGGCTGGGCTCTATAGAAGTATGCTGGGCTCCACCACCAGGGGGAGAGGGGAGCTGCCCCACTCTGGGCCCCACTGACACTGGCCCCAGAACAGTGGTGCTGGCTCCCATACACCCAGTCTCTCCCAGTCTCCCACCCTAGCCCCACAGTCAGGCGGGGACCAGCATACAAAGCCTTGACCCTGCACACCCTGTGCTCATCCATCTGGGCAAAAGGATAGTGGCTATTGCTGGCTCCTGCATGCCCGCTTATTCCCGACTGCGTGGCCAGACCATGGAACTCAGCAGGAGCCAGCCTGGACCTGAGGACTGGGGTGATTGCCCACGGTCCTTCCCTGCCCCACCGCCTCCTGCTCTTACCTGAATTTCCTGCTCTTGTGCAGGCATGGATCCCAGGTGGGTAGTGGGGGAGTGGGGCCGGGGGGCCCTGCTGTTCCAGAAACCCACCATAGCTTCCCCTGGGTCCTACTGCCCATTTTTGCCAGGAGCCAGGGGCAGATAAATATTAATTAAAAAAAATTTTTAGGGGCTTCATGGGCCAGATAGAATGGCCTGGTGGGCTGGATCCAGACTACGGGCTGTATTTTGCCCACCCCTGCTCTGGAAGCATAGCTGCTAACCGCACTGTAATAGCACTCTTTTTCTCTCAATACTAATGGATACCATGCAAAGATGACTGGAGGACAGCAATACACAAAAGCTTTCCATGTTCTTATATTTCTCATTCCTTGCTGGAATGAAAACAGAACTTCTTGAGTATTGTTGCAAAATTAGAATTGAGTCAAAATATTAATTTTTCAATTTAAATATCAGCTTTTTCAAGCTGTACATCAGTCTTGGAGCTTAAGACAATGGTCTGGGATATGAAGGAGACACTATTTCCAAATTTTCTTGTTGAGCAAGGGTGACATTTTCAAATAGATTTACATGGGCTTTACACAAGGATGAATTTCACCCTTAAATTATTAGTGATTCACCTGAGTTACATATTATTTATTTATTAGATTTAAATGCTGCCCTCAGAGCAGTGCAAATTATAAAGATAAATTATAAAGACAGATACAAATACCAATAAAATGATACGTAATAGAAAAAGCTCCCTAGGTAATGTCCTATAACATAACCCTGCCTGTTGAAAGCCTGTCAAATAAAAAAGGTTTTAGAATTCTTATGGAAGATGACCAGGACTCTGAGGGACCATAAGGGAGCAGGAGTTCCAGAGCTGAGGAGTGACTATAGAGAACAGCCTCCTATGTGTATTCACCAAATGTATTTTGCATGCAGATTGACTTGCAAGAAGTTGTTTTTGGCTGAGCTGGGATGTTGCTCTTTTGTGCACATTAAAAATGATTAGGGGCCTGGGAGGCAAGACTTATGAGGAAAGGCTGAGAGAGCTAGGGTTATATAGTCTGGAGAAGAGAAGACAGAAGAGGGATCTGACAACAGCCTTTGAACAGCTGAAGGGCAATTACAGAGAGGATGGAAATGGGCTTTTCTCTGTGGCTGTAGAGGACGGAACTAGGAACAATGGCCTCAAACTGCAGCAGGGGAAGTTTAGGTTGGAGATTAGGAGGAACTTTCTGACTCTCAGGGTGGTCAAGCTTTGGAACAGGCTGCCTAGAGAAACTGGAATCTCCATTCTTGAAAGATTTCAAAAGCAGGTTAGACACTAGGGCTGTGCAAAATTTTACTGGCTGTTTCATTTTGATGCTATTTTGACTCATTTGAAGCTCAAAACAGCAAAATTGAAATGAAAAGAGGGGCTTTGAAACAGCCTTGAAATGAAACAAGGGCAGTTGAAACATTTCAAAAGTTTTGAAACATTTTGAGTTTTGAAGCTGAAGCTGGGCTTGCCTGGGAAACTGAAAGTAAGGAGAAGGAGGGGGAAGAGCGGGGAAGGACTGCTCTGACACTGGCTGTGTAGCTGGCCAATGATTGTGTCATGTAGAGGCCCCAGTGCCTTAACACATGCACAAAATCATACATCGTGAGTTTTCCTTGTCAGCAGCCTGAGGTGCAGTTTTCCAGAAACCCCTGCACCTATCTCCTTGAAACTTGGCAGGCTTCATGGCCTCAGATGGGGCTACCATCCTGCAAGTTTAATCTGAATCTGGCAAGAATTTAAAAGTTATAGGCAGTTTCATGCTTCTCCATTTTAGCCTATGGGCCAAACGTCGAAACAGTGTTGAAACAGCGTTGAAACAGCAAAACAGTTTCGACAAAACGAAACGGAACAGTGCTTTCAAAATGAAACAAAACTTGAAATGAAACACTGTCCCACTGAAACAGCACAACAGAAGTCAAAACGAAATGGTGGTGTTTTGCACACCCCTATTAGACATGTGGCTGGGATGGTTTAGTCAGGAATGATCCTGCCTTGAGCAAGAGCCTGAACTAGATAACCTTCAGAGGACCTGGAGTCCCTTCCAGCCCTACTTCCTATGAGCTTTTCTCTGAGAGAGAGGGAGAGTTTAGTTAAATTTGTTAGTGTTGAATTCTCATGTCACCTCTGTAAGTAAAAAGCTGGGGTATCAGCTTCATATTTACAGCTCCCACTTTGTATTTCTATTTTCTTCCCTTGTCAGAGTATTTTGCCTT
>NW_017729033.1:104318779-104322414 GCF_001723915.1 Gavialis gangeticus
TACTTTGTATTTCTATTTTCTTCCCTTGTCAGAGTATTTTGCCTTTTGCTGTGGTGAACATGGTATCTTTGTTACAGGACCTTGGTATCTGAAAGATAAGAGAGTAATCAGAAGGCAGGCTGTAAGTCTTTGATTCAGCAAAGCACATGCTTATTTTTTTAAAGCTGTTAAATCTTATTGAAGTTAATGGGCATTAAGTATGTGCTTAAATATCTCTCCAATCAGTGTATTACACAGTAAATAAAGCTACATAAGCTTTACTTGCTTTCCTGGTAGAGGCCTATATAATTTTTGGGATCTAAATACTACCTGCTTGGATGATATTTCCATCTTACCTCTAACTTTTCTTTTGCTTTAGTAGGCATTTCAAAATAAACTGTTTTGCAAGTAAACGAATACGTACAAGAGCAGCAGGAGAGCTTAGAAGTCAGGGGAAAGCAGTAATGAAAGCTTCTGAGAGTCACAACCGTGACACATAGCCAAGTTAGAAAAAGGGTGCTTTGTTGCTATTCAGGTCTGAGCTTGATGGGGAATGTGAAATTATTTTTTGTGTGGTATTTCTGTAGAGACCTTTTCAATTTAATATGACTCAATCAAATTCATTTTAACTGATATCAGTTTATTTTGAAGAAACTTATAGCCAAATGACAGAGCTTTGTTTTGTTTTATTTTGTTTCCCCTCAGATTTTTTGTTGAAAACTGTACAGTTATGAGTCAAGGAATCCCTTGCTATTGTTTAATAACATAACCATTTTAACTTGTTGGCCCCTTCCTGTTCTAATTGCTTTTATCAATATCACACCTTTTTTATATGAATGGGCATTTCTTCTGCCATCTTGGCATTTTATTGTTTAAAAGTTTTGGGTTTAGGCTTGTATACCCAGTGAAATTGGTATGCAGTAAGCTAAGATGTGAATTTACAGCATGCTAGCCACTGCATACTAACTCCCCATGTGAATGCTCTTAGTATGCCCAAGAGCCACTCTATGTGACACGGCTTACTCAACTTGCAAAGACCTTTTTCTGCTGTGTGTACTCTTACTCTTCTGTGCTGGGAAGTAATGTGACGCTTTAGTTTAAGGTTGGCATATTATGTAGGGCCTTGTTTCTAGGGAGAACTTAAGAAATC
The DNA here is from genome assembly GCF_001723915.1 of Gavialis gangeticus. Taxonomy (NCBI): domain Eukaryota; kingdom Metazoa; phylum Chordata; order Crocodylia; family Gavialidae; genus Gavialis; species Gavialis gangeticus. The sequence continues at coordinate 104,319,909 of NW_017729033.1, forward strand.
TCCCATGGTTAGTTACCAGTGCAAGGAATAATAGAAAGACTAGAGCATTTTTACCATAGCCACATACATATTTATGTTGCTCCCAGTAATGGATATGTCTCCGACAAGAAGTGGTACCACATTATTTTGGGCTTGATGCACTACTTCTAGCTTTTACTTTTACCATTGGCTGTTGGTTAGTGCTAACTTTCTTATTGGATTTTGGGCACGTATGTAAGAAAAGCCTTTATCCTTCCTGGGCTTGTCCAACTCTATTTAATTTTCTCATTTTTTTCATGATTATTACTTGTCATTTATATTGTAGTTTTATCAAGGCATGGTACCACCGTGTGAGATGCTATGCAAGATTAGAGTAAATTCTTACTAATGTTTATATTGCAGTTTCATCTAAAGCAGAGGTTCTCAAACTGTGGTCCGTGGAACACCATTGGTCCACAAGCTCCATTCAGGTGGTCTGCAGAAAGGTTGCAGAACAATTGAGAATATTTGTACTTGGCCCTGCACTTGATTTCTTTTATCTGACAACGGAAATTAAGTGGGCCACCGAGACCCTCTGCAATTTTAAAGTAGTCTATGAAAAAAAAGTTTGAGAACCACTGACCTAAAGTTTGTAACCTACCTGGAAACTGTTGCATTATTAGAAACTGAATAAACATAATAGAGGGCAGTCCCCATACTATGGAGCTTAGAGTAAAAAAATGTTTGGGGTAAAGTGGGTGGATGAGGCAACTAAAAGAATAGGAAATTTAAATATAGATTGACTATGCACATATTCTGAAGGATGGTAGAGCTGGTCTAATCCACCTACGTAACAGAGATCAGTGTAACAACAAAGCAAGAGCAGATTTTACACATAATTGTTTCTCTCTTTTCTTTGGATCTACCAAGATATTGGCTTAAAAGCTTATTTTTTTTCTTATGAACCCCTTTTCCTTTCAGGATTATGCTTCAGTACTTAGCAAAAGCAATATAGGGCATGGAATACTAATTACTGTAACAGATCTAGGAAAGGCAATCTTTCCTACAGACTGTTAAAGTTTCCTGGGACACAAGCGATAAGTAGCTGCTGCTGTGTTTTCTTCTACTTCCTCTGTGTATGAAATCACTTTGATAGATCCGCAGGAAGAGATTTAGTTGCAGATGGCAGAGGTCAGTGTATTGTGTATTCAATGTAGTCAATAATAAAGTCAGGACTTATGCTAAGTGAATGTTAATAAGGAATCACAAGGACCTTGGAAAGTCATTATGTCTGGTCATTTGCTTCACAATATTGCTCCAAACAGGCTCTGGAGGCCAATACAATGGGAATAAAAAAATACCAAGAAAAGACTGGATGATTTAGGAATGGCAGAAAGACTAAATATAGAAAGGTCTATGTAGTGTGCAGCAGCGTGTTATATGGATAGTTGATGAATGCAGTTGTAGTACAGTAAAGGAAACAGTATTACTTCATGAAAGGACTGTTACCAGTTTTATCATTGTACCTCAACCTAGTTGTTCTCCCTTCCTATTGGTTTAGAATGTATTGAAATCATGACTCCTTCCCATGTAGAGGTCTGAAAACCTTAACTATCTTTATAAAATATAAATGATATAATAAGCCATGTGTAATTGCTCAGATGGCAGTTAAAATGAAAATGAAGCATAAAAGATGGACTAATTGATGTGTTTCTTACTTCCTGAGGAAAATTCCAATTTATTGGACCTTTCTCATGTGTAAAGAATGTAGAATCTGGCCTGAGTTGGCTATACTTGTGTTTTAGAGTTTAGTTTTGTAATGATTTAGGTCCTGCAGTGAATAATGACAACTATGAATGAGGAAGAGAACAGACCTTTAATGATACCATAGCACGAGGTTCCTCCAGCACAGGTCATGTGGCTGCCTCCATCTTGATTTACTCTCCAGGGATCATGTTCAAATTCCTCATGTGATAAGACATTCCCTTGTAAGTCTAACACTTATCACTAAATCTTCCCTTAAAAAAAAAATAACCATCACAATATAACAACAAAAACTCCACAACAACAACATAACAACAATGCAAGACAAAACCACCACCACACCAAACAATCCATTACCTACAGAGGAGAGGTTACCAGCACTTCACTCTGGAGTGAGTTTTTACCACTCACTGTCCTTTCTTCAGGTGCCTTTAACTTATTCACAGACCTCTATGGGCACGTTCGGATGAGCACGCATGTGTCTGTTGCCCTGCCTCAAACGCCTTTGAAGCGGGGCAACAGGCACATGCAGGAACAAAAAAATGTTCCCTGCACCACAAACATGCAGTGCAGGGAGAAAATGTAGACCTCTGGATATGCAGGGGTCTAAAAAAACTGCTCCATAATAGAGCAGAGCAAGGCATGGTTCAAGACCATGCCTGGAGCCAGTCCTTCAAAAGAGGCACTCTGGTTTTGGCCAGAGTGTCTGTTTGGTGTTGCTGCTGCCGCCAGCGCTGTCCAAGGTAAGTTGAGGCGGGCATTCATGGGTGTCAAGGGGGGGTGA
>NW_017729033.1:104322440-104324391 GCF_001723915.1 Gavialis gangeticus
GGTAAGTTGGGGCGGGTTTTCAGGGGTGCCAGGGGGGGGTGGGGGGGGGCGGGGGGATTGGGGGGGTAGTTTGGAGAGTGGTGGGGGGGATGTCCCTGGGGATGTGGGGGTGGGGGAGGGAGGACCTGGGCCAGATCCGAGACTTGCTAGTCCAGGTTTGCACCAGAGTGGGTTGCAAGGCCGGACTAGTGAGCCAGATGGGGCTGGGCCAGGTCCTCACCCCACCCCCCACAGGCACAGGGGGCAGAGGCGGGAGCCAGCTTTGGGGCCCAGCCCATGCTGACAGGAGCCAATGCAGCATGCAGTTCCCGCATGTGACACCGGGTCCTGCCGCGACTGGACCCTTCCTATAGCTGCAGGACCTGGCCTGGCATGCAGGGACTGCGTGGAGCCAAGCCAGGTCTTGCTGGCCCTGGGGCTGCTCGTGCCACCTGGCCAGCAGGACCTAGCTTACCTCCACACAGTCCCCACATGCTGGGCAATGCCAGGGAACACGAGTCGCCTGGGGCCGGCAAGATGCAGCTCGGCTCTGCACGGTCCTCGCATGCCAGGTTGGGCCTGGGGGCATGAGCTGCCTAGGGACCATGCAGCTTCTGCTCCCGGGCCCAGCCCAGCATGCAGGGACTGTGTGGAGCTGAGCTGGGTCCTGCTGGCTTTGGGGCTGCTCGTGCCGCCCAAGCCTCCCTGGCTCGGTTCTGCATGGTCCCCACATGCCAAGCCAGGTCCTGCATCTATAAGAAGGGCCTGGCCGTGGCAGGGCCTGACGTGGCACGTGGGAACCACATGCCGCACTGGCTCCTGTCAGCATGGACCAGGCCCCAGGGCTGGCTCCTGCCTCTGCCCCCTGTGCCTGCGGGGGTGGAGGTTGAGGATCTTGCTAGTCCAGCCTTGCACCAGAGCAGGTCACAGGGCTCCAGAAGGCACGGCTCCTATGCACGCCTCCCAGAGCCGTGCGACACACTCCAGTGCAAACCTGGACTAGTGAGACTCAGGGATCTGGGCCCAGCCTGGCTGAGCTACAGAGGGGGCCCAGGACTCAGCTGGGCCTGGAACGTGGTCCCCACATGCTATACTGGGTCCTGTAACCATGGGCCCAGCCTGGCTGGGCTGCAGAGGGGGCCCAGGACCTGGCTGGGCCTGGCACACAGTCCCTGCATGCTGCACTGGGTTCTGCTGCCACAAGACCAGCCTGGATGGGTGGCAAGAGCTGCCCCAGGACTGGCAGAACCAGGCTGGGCTCAGCGCATGATCCCCCCACTGCTGCTGTTAAAGGTTAGTTATGGGCCCTGGGCAGGGGGACTGGGGCCCTGTGGGGAATAGAGGCTGTGGCCCTACAGGGTGGAGCTGGGACCCTGGGCGGAGGTCCTCCAGGGTGCCTGAGACTGTGGTGGATAGGGGCTATGGCCCTCCAGGGGGGAGCTGGGACCCTGGGTGTGGGAGGCATTCCATGTGCTGGGGTGCCTGCACCCTGTGGGGGCCAGGTGACCCACCCCTCCCGAGCAGCACCCTCACAAGGTCCCCCACATCCACAGTGTCCCCAGCAATTGCCCCACACCTACCACAGACCAACCCACATCCCTCCACATGCACTCACCTGCCTTCCCCCACACCCCATATCACCCCCTTTCTATAAACACCACATCCCCCCATCACATACCCATCATGTATGAAGAAAACCAAAAACACACATCAACACATATAGGTATTTAGAATTTATTTTATCATGATGATAGAGACACTTGTAGGCTTCCACATTGCTTTAACATTGTAAATATACCAATAAAGCATTGCACAACTTATCACACTCTCTCTCTCTCTCTCTCTCTAGTTACGTGTGTGTGTGTGTGTGTGTATAGAGTTTTTTTTGTTTTAAATGTGGAAGAACATGGATTTGGGGGTATTTTAAAAAATAGATTTGGGATGCTGCTGCAGCAATCCAGCTGGCACAAGG
>NW_017729033.1:104324535-104325177 GCF_001723915.1 Gavialis gangeticus
CAGGGATCATGTTCAAATTCCTCATGTGATAAGACATTCCCTTGTAAGTCTAACACTTATCACTAAATCTTCCCTTAAAAAAAAAATAACCATCACAATATAACAACAAAAACTCCACAACAACAACATAACAACAATGCAAGACAAAACCACCACCACACCAAACAATCCATTACCTACAGAGGAGAGGTTACCAGCACTTCACTCTGGAGTGAGTTTTTACCACTCACTGTCCTTTCTTCAGGTGCCTTTAACTTATTCACAGACCTCTATGGGCACGTTCGGATGAGCACGCATGTGTCTGTTGCCCTGCCTCAAACGCCTTTGAAGCGGGGCAACAGGCACATGCAGGAACAAAAAAATGTTCCCTGCACCACAAACATGCAGTGCAGGGAGAAAATGTAGACCTCTGGATATGCAGGGGTCTAAAAAAACTGCTCCATAATAGAGCAGAGCAAGGCATGGTTCAAGACCATGCCTGGAGCCAGTCCTTCAAAAGAGGCACTCTGGTTTTGGCCAGAGTGTCTGTTTGGTGTTGCTGCTGCCGCCAGCGCTGTCCAAGGTAAGTTGAGGCGGGCATTCATGGGTGTCAAGGGGGGGTGAGGGGTGGCAGGGGGATATGGGAGCTAGGACACTTGGGTT
>NW_017729033.1:104325748-104335434 GCF_001723915.1 Gavialis gangeticus
AGGCACAGGGGGCAGAGGCGGGAGCCAGCTTTGGGGCCCAGCCCATGCTGACAGGAGCCAATGCAGCATGCAGTTCCCGCATGTGACACCGGGTCCTGCCGCGACTGGACCCTTCCTATAGCTGCAGGACCTGGCCTGGCATGCAGGGACTGCGTGGAGCCAAGCCAGGTCTTGCTGGCCCTGGGGCTGCTCGTGCCACCTGGCCAGCAGGACCTAGCTTACCTCCACACAGTCCCCACATGCTGGGCAATGCCAGGGAACACGAGTCGCCTGGGGCCGGCAAGATGCAGCTCGGCTCTGCACGGTCCTCGCATGCCAGGTTGGGCCTGGGGGCATGAGCTGCCTAGGGACCATGCAGCTTCTGCTCCCGGGCCCAGCCCAGCATGCAGGGACTGTGTGGAGCTGAGCTGGGTCCTGCTGGCTTTGGGGCTGCTCGTGCCGCCCAAGCCTCCCTGGCTCGGTTCTGCATGGTCCCCACATGCCAAGCCAGGTCCTGCATCTATAAGAAGGGCCTGGCCGTGGCAGGGCCTGACGTGGCACGTGGGAACCACATGCCGCACTGGCTCCTGTCAGCATGGACCAGGCCCCAGGGCTGGCTCCTGCCTCTGCCCCCTGTGCCTGCGGGGGTGGAGGTTGAGGATCTTGCTAGTCCAGCCTTGCACCAGAGCAGGTCACAGGGCTCCAGAAGGCACGGCTCCTATGCACGCCTCCCAGAGCCGTGCGACACACTCCAGTGCAAACCTGGACTAGTGAGACTCAGGGATCTGGGCCCAGCCTGGCTGAGCTACAGAGGGGGCCCAGGACTCAGCTGGGCCTGGAACGTGGTCCCCACATGCTATACTGGGTCCTGTAACCATGGGCCCAGCCTGGCTGGGCTGCAGAGGGGGCCCAGGACCTGGCTGGGCCTGGCACACAGTCCCTGCATGCTGCACTGGGTTCTGCTGCCACAAGACCAGCCTGGATGGGTGGCAAGAGCTGCCCCAGGACTGGCAGAACCAGGCTGGGCTCAGCGCATGATCCCCCCACTGCTGCTGTTAAAGGTTAGTTATGGGCCCTGGGCAGGGGGACTGGGGCCCTGTGGGGAATAGAGGCTGTGGCCCTACAGGGTGGAGCTGGGACCCTGGGCGGAGGTCCTCCAGGGTGCCTGAGACTGTGGTGGATAGGGGCTATGGCCCTCCAGGGGGGAGCTGGGACCCTGGGTGTGGGAGGCATTCCATGTGCTGGGGTGCCTGCACCCTGTGGGGGCCAGGTGACCCACCCCTCCCGAGCAGCACCCTCACAAGGTCCCCCACATCCACAGTGTCCCCAGCAATTGCCCCACACCTACCACAGACCAACCCACATCCCTCCACATGCACTCACCTGCCTTCCCCCACACCCCATATCACCCCCTTTCTATAAACACCACATCCCCCCATCACATACCCATCATGTATGAAGAAAACCAAAAACACACATCAACACATATAGGTATTTAGAATTTATTTTATCATGATGATAGAGACACTTGTAGGCTTCCACATTGCTTTAACATTGTAAATATACCAATAAAGCATTGCACAACTTATCACACTCTCTCTCTCTCTCTCTCTCTAGTTACGTGTGTGTGTGTGTGTGTGTATAGAGTTTTTTTTGTTTTAAATGTGGAAGAACATGGATTTGGGGGTATTTTAAAAAATAGATTTGGGATGCTGCTGCAGCAATCCAGCTGGCACAAGGGGTAGTGTCCCCAGGTATCAATTTCCTGGGCCCCAGAAGGTCTAGAGAGTGAGTAGCCTCGAGCTGCTTGCCAGGGCAGCTTTTTGTATGGATGGAGTCAGGACAGGGCAGCTTTTCATACTGCTGGGGACAGCACAGGTGCTGGCCCTCAGGCTATAGCTCCCCCTGGCTGCAGATCCGGGAGGAGCCAGGCAGGGTTATTTTGCCCCAAGTGGCACAATTAGCTCCACACCAAAATGCATGTCTGAGCACGTGCGCTGGCAGCCAGAGCATCTCCATGAAGGACCCCACCTCTGGTTGCCTCAGGGCACAGTCCCAGACCATGCCCTGCTCTGCTTTTTTAAACTTCCAGCCAAGTATGTTTCTGAATAAACCTAGGTGGTGGTAGGTTAGAACTCTGCCCACCTTCGTCCATGCCCAGAATAACCTCATTCCTTTCCCCCTCTCAACACTGTACTCTGTGCACCACAATAGCTAGCTAGATTTCTAGGTTTTTCTGACATCTTTTATTGGACCCTGTGTATGGCTGGACAGGCTTTTGGACACAAGGCACCCTTCTTCATGTCATTTTCTTCAGGGACTTGAACAGTGGTGCTTGAAAGCTTGTCCAACATCTCCCCCAGCTATGCAGTTGGTTCAATAAAAGATATCAACAAAAATCTGTTCTCTCTCTCTCAGATATGCCATTTCTGATAAATGCTAGCTTTGAAAGAAAAACTGAAGAAAAAAGTATATATAAAAGACCAAAATAGAAATGAATGTTTCAATTTTCCATTTCAAAATAACTTTTTGTTTCAACTTTTATGTTGTGGTATATTAATATAGTAAAAGTCAAACTGGAAGAAAACATTGAAAGTATATTGATAGGAAATAATTTAATTAACCTCTAACAAGTATATAAATGTATTATAAATTATATATATGTATATACACATATATAATTTAGGTTCACTGAAAATTTTGAAAAAATGCTCTTTTCATTTTGTTTGGAACATAAAACAATAGTACAGTTTTTGGTATGTGTGCAACAAAGTCTAATTCCTTCCCCGCTATAATAATACAGATTGGGGTAGAGGAGATGAAATGGTGGAGAGTTCCTTTTATTTCATCAAAGACTTGAGAATTGGATTTCTTTTCAATTTATTGGAATATAGGACTTGAAGTGGCCTCCTGGGTCATTGAGTCCAGCTCTTTATGTTTTCAGACTCTCAATAACTGACAGAATCCTCTATTTATGATATATCCCGAAGGCCCGATATTACAGAAACCATTCTTTTGGCCAAAGACGATGGAATAGGACTCTGCACAGTCCATCTATTGTTCTCATTAAAAGACAAGTAGCTATTAGACCACAGATATAACCATCCCCCTTTCCTTCACTGCCACTTTGCCCTGGCTACTAATGGACTAAGTACCCCTTCAGAGCTTCATTAAGTGGTAGCTATCTAGTTGTTTGCTGTTGCTGAGAAGCATGAGGCTGCTTTGCTCGTTAAGGGTTGGGGATGCTCCCAGTCTTTTTCAGTTTAGTGATGAGATGACCCACCCAAGAATCCATACTAAATTCTACTACTTAGCTATGCATAATGCTGAATCTGTGCCACTTAGCTGGCCTGCAGTAGTTAATTTATTTCAAATCCCTGTACAATGCATGTAGAAGGCAGATAGGTCTGTCATAAATCTGAAAGAATCAGCTCAGCTCTTATTGTTTGCATGGTAGATCCATGGACAAGTTGCCTATGTTTTTATTATAATTTGGTTTGAGAATAAGAGAGTTCAGTAGACAGAAATGCTGGGTTTGCAGTAACATTCGAGAGTATTTACCCTGGAAAGAACCCATGATTTTGTTAATGTTGCATTGCATTCCATTGCTGGATAAGTTTCAAACTCCTTATATATGATGTTTTAATTTTCATCTGTTCAGCAGTAGCAATGGACTGCAGGCTTCATACTTGTAGGAGATTATGGAATTTAAGCTTCTAAATTGCCTCAGTTAAGAAAAGCACTTAAGCCTTATTTGCAGAAATGCTTAACTTGCTTAAAAGTATACGTTACAAGTGATGTATAGGTACTTGTGAAAATATTTACCCACATTCTTGTAGGCTAGATTCTGAAGAACATGGGATGATTTTAATTGTGATGCATATAATATCATTCCTCCAAGACAGAGTTGTCCAGCTTCAAAATGGCCGAGGAATATATCCCCTATGGGCCACGCCAGTGGATTCTGCACACCTCAAGGCAGTACCAGTGGGGGCCTTGGACCCCCTATACTGCATGTTTTGTGTGCACATGTGTGGGTGGGCACTGTCCCACCTGCTGCACCATGCATGGTTGCAGGCAGGCCCTCTCCCACACAGCACCCAGCCTTAGCTTCAGTAGTCTCTGGGCTCCCCTATGTCACTACACCTTGCAACAGGAGGGGGAGAGGGAGGAGGAATCCTGAAATCCTGGCTGCCGCTGCAGCCAAAACGAAAGGGGTGGCAGCAGCTGGGTAGGAGCCCAGGGACCACATATTTAGGCTACCAGTTGGACAGCCCTACTCTAAGCAAAGAACAAAAAGTGAGTTTTATGCAGTATTGTAATTATAAATGTTGCCCAGACCTATAAATGAATTGTCCCTATGCTGAAAAATATAACCCTTCAACCTTTGAAATCAGGGGGTGAGTGAACAAAAGATTCCAAATAAATTGTGGGCATGCTCAATAAGTATTTCCTAACACCCTCCCCCGCATGCCTTTTCTGAATTACACATTGCTGATACATGGGTGGACCCAGGATTTTGTAAAGAGAGTGTGGGGCCAACTGCCAGCAGGGCAGGCGTAGCTGCAACCCTGCTCCTAACTTCACCCCCCCCCACCAGAAATGGGCAGACTATGCACACAAGAACAGCTGCTGAGGGCTTTTTTAAAGTCCCTGACTCAGGTAAGGTTTCCCCCCTACTCTCAGAACCACTCCCCTCTCTTCCATACTTAGTGGCATGTCCTCTCTCCTGCTTGCTGCTGCCATTGTCCCTGGCTGCCCCAAGTTTGGGTGGGGGGGTCCTCCAGAACTGATCCTACTCTGTTCCAGTTGGGCTGTGCAGGGAGCTAGGGATCATTTGGGGACATGGCAACGAGGGGAGGCAGGTTCCCCCTTCCTGAGCTTGCTGCTGGGCTATCAGGGAACACCTGGGAGGACTGGGTGGGGAGAAGGAACCCACCTGCTGCTGCTGCCACTGGTGTCCCAGGCTGAGCCTAGCTTCCCACACTGTCCATCTGGAGTGGGCAGGAGTGACTCCCACTTCTGAGTCAGCTGGAGACAGCAGGAATAGTAGCAGCAGTGGGTGGGGAGGGAACATACTTCTGAACACAGAAGGGAAGAGAGGGGTAGATTTTTTACCTGATTTGCGGACTTTAAAAAGTCCCACTTTATGGGGCTGCACTGGCAGGGTCTGCACTGTGGGGCCAGCAGAGTGGCTGTGGAGCACGGCTGTGCTGTGGGGGCTTATAGGGCTCTGGCCCCAGACCCCAGTGCTCCTGCATGCAGCCCGAGCTGAAAGCACAGCCCCTCACCAGGAAGGAGTTCTCTCTCTCCCACACTGTGTTGCCCCCAGTAACGGCTCTCTCCCAGGGCCTCTGGGGGTGGGGCAGGGATGGGGTTATTCCTCCAGCCTCTGGCAGAGGGAACAGCTGGCAGCCTATGCCAGGCAGGGTGCCACCTGGCTACCAGTGGGGTAGAGGGGAAACTAACTCTTCTCCCTGCCCCACTCTGCCTCAGGGGCCATCGTGCCCCCTGCTGCAGCAGCGAGGGGGAAGCATGGGCAGACCTTGCTTAGGGCCCTGCCAGTGGCACAGAGAGTGGGAATTAAATCCTTCTCTGGCCAGTTCTAACTCTCCCTCTCTGGCTCCACCACCCCCAGCACAACTTCCCTGATGCCAAAGGCTGACTCTAGGTCCTCCTGGGCAATTGCAGGCCTGTGCCTGTATTGTTTCAGTCCAGAAAGCATGTTTGTCCTGTTACAAACTGGTTCAGCCTAGGCAGGTTAGATTAACCTGCAAAGGTTGAATCAGTTCAGGCTCCGGCTTTAGGAATGTTTGCGCCTAGCCTTAGTGACTGATAAAACAGGTGGTGACTTCAGAAGAACTGTGACATGCAGTCTCCATCATCCTAGGGTCTTTAACTTCATTGACTGTCCCAGTATAGCTCATTTTCCAGATCAGTGCAGGAACATCTCAGGGAAAAAGCTGTACCTTATCCAACTGAATTTGGAAGAAGGTATGTTCCATAAGCTCCAGCCCAGGGAGCTGTGTTGCATATGATCAGCTATCTGAGAAATAGAAATGTGGAGGGTTCTTTAATACACAACTCTTGATATCTTGTATTAACTGCCATCAGTACTAAAGAAAGCCTTCAGTTTGCATTTAGAAGCCTTCAGTTTGCATTCAGGGCCTCCTAATTTTATAGACACTACTGTATATTATTTTTTTTGGTTTAGGGTAAGACCCTGATCCAGCAAGTTACTTTTAGTTACAAAATCCAATTGTTCTCAGTGACAATAAATTCCTTTGCAGTGCAATCAAGAATCATATTGTATTCAAAAGACTGTGGGTGGGAGGACATATTAATGAAAGCACATTATTATTTCTGTTTTAAGCATCAATCATTGGTACATTTGAGTTTGAATATACTCTGTGACCGCTGGGCTTCGATTACCCGCTCTCGGGCGGTTCTAGCCTTGCAGGTAGATGTCACACACCTGTTGAGATCTTGTCTGTGTTGGAGTAGCTCTCTTTTCCCCATGTCCCCGACCCCGTTCTCGCCCACCACGACTTGATGTTCTTCGGTGTAAGGGGTCGGTTCGCGGGACACTCCGTGGCCCAGGATCCCTCGGCGGTCACTTCACGGGGCTCCGCCACCCCTGCACCCCGGCCTCACATCAACTTCGGTGCGGCCTTCCTCCACTGGTCTTGTTCTCCAGCCATGGAATGACACCAAAAGGCCTACCCCTAAGTGGCCACGACCCCCTGTCATGGTGCCCACCAGCAAGCTCGGCCCATGGCCCACTTTGCCTACTCGCCTCCCTTCAATGAACGGGACTTCCTAAGAAGACTCTGGCCTCACCGAGGCCCCCTTCAGCCTCCCTCTGTAGCACACTACCCTAGCTCTTTCTCCTTCAGCCAGGGTTAACCAAACAAAACAACCCCCAAAAGAAATGCTAACTACTCAGCGTCTCGCTATTTGCTAAGCAGTCTGCTCCAAACCCTTCTTGGTTCCCTTCTGGCCCGTCCCTGGCCCCTTGCTTCCCCCGGTCCCTCATCTTGCTCAATACCCCAGTGACTTGGTGGTGATGCCCGCCCTGACTGCACCCCCCTTGGGGCTCTCCTGGGCTCTCCCCTCCCTGGTGCAGCTGCTTCTGCATGCCATCGTTCTAGCACCCCACCTGTGAGTCACGCTGCTCTCCGGTTTTCAACCCGCCGCGTCCTCTGGAGCCGTGCCTTCAGCTCCCTCATTGTCTGGAACAGTCTCTACCCGAGGGGTCCATTTTTGCTCCGTTGGTGTCTCTGCCGGCTCTCCTGGCTCCACGCTGCTTGCTGTTGCCGTCGCTGCCACTTCCCTCACTGACAGGGCCGATTGTCGCTCCTCGCCAGGACTATCCACCCCCTCCACAGCTGCAACTGCCGCTTTTATCCCTGCCAGCCAGCGTCCCTCCATGATGTCATCAGCTGGGCGTAATTGGATAAAAAGGCAGCTAACGAGCCATGCAGGCTCCTCCCTCCACCTCGTGTGCTTTTTGTCGGCAGCTGCAGGTGAGTCCCATTTACTATTTTGCTTCCCGGGACATATTATTATGTGCCTTTTACACAAACTTTAAACAGAAATTAACTGCAGTTAATGTTAATAATGTGAGAACGTAGTAGAACTTTCTGTAATGCAGTTAAGGCATAGAAAGTGATCTTAGCCTACATCAGATATAACCATAATGTCTACTATGAGTCATAGAGTCATAATCATAAAGAACTAGATCTGGAAGAAAGCTCCAGAGGTCATCTAATCCAACTCCCTGCCTAACACAGGATCATCTTTATCCAAACTATCCCATACAACCATAATTGTATTCTAACAAAATGTAAATTTTTCCTGTCAGATTTCCTGGTTTAGACAATACTTTATAACCCACAGTCAGGGGTTGGGGGGAAGGGTGCAGTTGCCCTTCCTGCCCTCTGGATTCCTGGTTCATCCAAAGCCTGTCTGGCAGTGACATCAGTATTTCTATTCAGACAGCAGTAAGGGAGGTACATTAAAATGTACCTGATTCCTTCACAACTCTTCATTCCACTGATGTTAACAACTTGTCTCTTTTTTAACGGCATTAATGTTCCACTAATCAAGGTATTTTTTCTTCTGCAATTCTGCTGTCTCTTAGTTCATCTTAGTAATGTAGTCCTGTTAACAGCCCTGCAGACTGTTTTTAACTCTATCTGAAAACATTAACTCAGGAATGCAAATAACTTTCAGTGAAGTTTTGGATGCACTGTCAAGATGATCAGAATGTTTGATTTTTGTTTTATGAATCTGAAAGAAATATACATTTCATTCTAATGACTACAGAACTAAAGAAACTTCATTTTTGATTTTTTTTGCTTAGTTCTGTTTTTAATACAAAAATTATGTTATAGCAAGATTCTAATAGTTACATTTGTTTTTACTTTAATCTTAAACTGAATAACATAGCATATTAGTAAAGCTTGCAGATTCTTTTTACCTGGAGAAAAGTGTGTTTTATGTTATATGTGATGATGCACCACACCATCTGCACCTCCCCTTCCCTTTTCAGAATCCTAGATCCATCCAGCTCAGTGCAACATGGAGTAACTCAAACTTCACTGTAAATATTTCATGGATATTCATTAAAAATGAAGTTCTGGGTATCTTACTAGAAAGGTTGTTCTTCCCAGAATGTTCACATTTCTGTCTAAATGAATTGCACTGGTAGACTCATCCAGGCTTCCACGTGGGACACTAAGGATTGCAAGTGACCTAAAGAAGTACATTCAGTATGCATTCATATTTCATCAAAGCTTGAAAACGCTGGTGATCTATGTCTCTTTGCCTCTTCTTTCCCTTCCCTTCTTGTTCTTTTCTCTCTCTTTCTACTCCATCATTTTTCTTTTCTGCTCTCCCTAGCTTTCTTGCAAAAAATCTGATTTCACTTGAGCAATGGGCAAAGCTTTTTCTAGCTGCCCTGTGATCCCTATTTCCCCATTCCCCTTGTTGAGCTGCAAAAGTTTGTTGCAACTTGTGTATAGCTGTCTGAAAAACTCTGTTGAACTCCAATATAATATCTAAAATAAAAAAAGCTATTAGGCCTATGTCACAGAGCACTCAGGTGCCCTGCGCCTGAGAGCAGAAACGGCTAGGAATAGACCCCTAGTGGCAGGAAGGGGGAGGCTCAGCTGCCAGTCACCAGGACTGCGCAGGTGCTGGTTGCTAGGGCAACCAGTGAAACCTAGTGACAGGAAGGGGCAGGGCTTAGCCCTTCTTAAGCCCAGAAAGGAGGCCAGGAGGGCAGTTACCCTCCGGTGGCCAAGGGAGGAGGAACTTGACTAGTGCAGATGGAAGGGAGAGCGCTGACGGTGGGAACATCCCCGGGTTGCTGCTGGGGTTGGGGCACTCTCTCTCTGGTAGGGATTGAATCTTGTTTGACCAGATGGTTTAGCTTTTATGTTGTAGCCCAGGGGCTTTGTGTTCTTGTGTTTATTGTTTTGACCGGAGGACTGGGTGAGGCTATTAGGGTTGGAGGAGGCCTCATAGCGATCCCCACAGTAGCATGGAGGGGGTCCTGGCACCAAAGAGGGTGCAGCATTTGGGGTACATTGTTCCCAGCCCAGAGTGAAGGGGGCAGCGAGGAGCCCCAGAGTGGGCAGTGCGGGACAAGCCAGAGAGCACCTGTAGGGGCGCAGGCTGTGAGACAAGCTAGAGGGCGCCGG
>NW_017729033.1:104335445-104335823 GCF_001723915.1 Gavialis gangeticus
TGTTTTGACCGGAGGACCGGGTGAGGCTATTAGGGGTTGCAAGAGGCCTCATAGGGACCCCACAGTAGAGTGGAGGGGGTCCTGGTGCCAAAGAGGGCGTAGCATTTTGGGCTACATTGGCCCCAGCCCAGAGCTAGGGGGCAGCGAAGAGCCCCAGAGTGAAGGGGGCAGTGAGGAGCCCTGGAGCGGGCAGTGCAAGACAAGCCAGAGAGCATCGGCAGGGGTGCAGGCTGTGAGACAAGCTAGAGGGCGCCAGTGAGGGTGCAGGTTGCAGGACAAGCCAGAGAACGTCTGCGTGGTACGGAGAGTAGAACGGACCCGAACAACGTCAGGTACATCTGCAAGGCTTGGGCTGCGGTGTAAGGGGAGGAAAGGAGC
>NW_017729033.1:104340823-104349606 GCF_001723915.1 Gavialis gangeticus
CAGATAGTGCCCCAGGCACTGAGACAGAAAATGGGCAGCCTCCCACTCGATTAATATCTTCCAATCAAGCAAATAACAACAAGGCATGGCAGACGAGAAGGCGAGCGGTTGGCCCTTATTTAGTGTTGCAGGGTCACTAGTAGACGGACCCGAGGAGGCACAACTGTCACAGCCGACCAGCGGTGTTTATATTCACAAGACTAAGAAGGAACTCAGTCCTCAGAGTTTATTACTGGCTAGTTGCTCAGCAGAGAAGTTAGATTTTAATAACATTACTGTCCTAATTTTGAGGGAGCTGGTAAACTTCCAGGATTGAGAGGACAGTTAAAACAAGTTACATCTGGACAGGTTGCACTTTAGGGTGGCATTATCACTTTAGTATTTTTCTTGGTAGTAACCCACCACATTTGATTCTTGTGGTAGAAAATAATAGGCACCATTTCATCAAGCAGAACAGCCAAACTGAAAAGAGAAGGTAAAAAAAAAAAAGCAGCAATAAATAGAGCCTAAATCAAAGTGCACTGAAATTAATGGGAGTCTTGCTTTTGGCAGTGAGTTTTGGATCAGTACAATAATGATTCAACATCTTAACATCAAGAATTCAGACAAAAACCAGTTTGTTTAGATGCTACATAGGTTATTTTTATTCCAAGGCTATTGAGCTTTCAACCATGATTCTAGATAACTCCTGAAAATTAATGTTGTTTTTCAAATTTCTTAGTCCCACATCTCCAGAAGGAGCATATAAACTGAATTTTATTGTATTTATTATTAGATATGTGACCAAACTAAGCAATTGATTCCCAAATGCCTTGAACTTGGTAAAGGTTTAGGTACCATATTTCTGGTAAATAATCAAAATCTGAATGTTAAATGATGTCATGAACAAAGAGTGAATTAGCTGTACCCCTAAGAAAGTTGTTGACAGTTAAGCTTAATGAAATCCCCATATGATTTTTCTTGAAGGAGGTAGCCAGTACAGTGAAACAAAGAACTGTAGTAAAGAGACAAGCCTTGTTATTTAAAGAGGCCTAGCTACATCTACAAAACAGTATTACACGAGCACTGATCAGTACAAAAGAATATATACTGTACCTAGTATGGTTTTTTTTGTTTTGTTTTTAAAGTCCCTGCTAGACAATCAGAAATAATCCATCTCATACACACATACACATGCACATATACACACACAAAAACTTTTATTAAGGCCTTTAGACACTATTGCAAGCAATGCAAGCAATGTTAATAGTCATAACGGTGGTCACTAGTGACCAAACCCCAAACCCTTTAAAGTCAGCAGAAAAATCCCCGCTGATGTCAGTGGGCTTTGCGTGAAGCCTGTAAAACTAGTTTTACTCTGTGCATAAGCTAATCTATCACTGTAATGGAAGGTGAAAGATACAGCAGGGTTCAAGTATTAATGGTCTTTTTATAATAGTACAGCTTATTGGCGTTAATGAGACCTACATGCTTAAAGTTAATCTTGTGCGTAAGTCCTTTGTTGAACTGAGTCCTAAAGTGAGTTGGACTTCATGGCTAAGTACAGACAGTCAAAAAGCCTGAGGCTGAGTTGATTCAAGCTTTTCAGGTTAGTCTAAACTCCATAGATTGAACCAATAAGCAAGTGAACAGACATCCTCTTTTGATTCCAGAAATGCAGCCACATGACTGCAGTGGCCCAGGCCAGAAGCCTGGAGGTGCTAGTGCATGCCTCCCTGCTCTGCTGGAGGAGACAGTTTGGGGCAGGCCAGCCCACCCACCTCACAAGGTGGGGTTTGCCAGGGAGGTGCAAAGCATCTTGGGATGCTGGGGGACTGTGAGTTAACTAGAATCTGGAGGGGATTTGGGACATAAATTCAATAAATTGATTTAACCTAAATCAGTTAAATCTAATACTACAACCCATCTTAAACTGGTTTGGGCCATTTTGAACGCAGTTTTTGTGCACTGAACTTCTGTTGTGTTACACATTTAAACCAGTTTCTGATCTTTTATACTGGTTCATGTGTAATTTCTGTTCCTAGCCCATGAGGAGGCAAGTTTCCACATATGAAAATCCAGCTCAGTAAAAGCAAAGTCACCTGCTGATTTTGTAGGTGGTATTGACAAACAGTAGTTTGCATGCAAGTCTCCTTGCCCTTCCATGCAAGATACAGGAGCAGTTTTTAATTATAGACCTTTTAAAAACATTTTTTAAAATGCTGTTTCTTCATGCCCATTGATTTCCTTATTGAAATCAATATTCATATAATGAGGTTTGAGGCAAATCTGACCCATGTAAAGGCAATGAATTCACTGGGGGAAGACATGCTGGTAATGGAACTTTAAGGATCTGACTTAAATATGTAAGGTTTGAGCATCTCAAAATAAAGAAAAGGTGCTTCTGTTCCCTTAATTCTGACCCTTTATGCAGGTGCATTTTTAATATGATGCAGGGATTTTGCTTACATGATCACTTAATAATCACTTAATAATAAATATATTGGGATAATATTTATTGTGTATATAGGAATGTGCTGTGTGAAATTTGAATTAGTAAATTAATAGGTAATATATTTAAAGTGACATGAGCAAGATATCTGTCTTTATGAACGAATCTAATCTGCAGAAAGTAAATGTAAAGGGTCTTCTCCTCATTTACACTTCAGCCCCTTTGTGCCACTAAAATAATGTAAACACACATTAAAGTCTGTGTTAGATTGGTGTATGCCGGCTTTGGTGTTGATAATAATTTGCACCCAATATATCATTTCCTTTAATCTGCAAGATCTTTCAATAGCAAGATATTCTCACATGCACACACTGGAACATATTAACGGTTTCCCTTTGAGTAGTGTTGCCTCCTGGTAAGTGTATGATACAAGAACTCAGGCATGGTCATAACGTAACATAAACTTGGAAGAAATCTCCTGAGTCATCAAGGCAAGAGATCTGCTATCGCAGGCAAACTGCTGAAGCTCTGTCTTAAAAATAGTTAACGATTTTTGCCTCTTTTCTTTCTACTGAAAGGCAAGACCATTGTAAGAAGCCTTGTTGCTTTCATATGAGCACTGGCAGCAAGACGTCCACTTGTATTTCCCACTCAGACTAGCCTAACTGAATTCATAATTTACCTGTCTTAAGGCCAAAAGGAACAAATGATGTGGCCAATCCCAGGCGCATGCTTCAAGATGGCAAGGGAATGCCTACATGAGACCTGGTGGGCACAAAAGGATATGCAACAGTTTTTATCTATGTGGATATTAGTAAGGTATGTTTTACAGCATAACTGTTAGAAAATAATTAGTTAGGCTGCAGAAGATGGGGATAACTTAGAAAACCAAAAGGATGGATGCTCAGTACGTAACATTTTATAAAATAGAGGACCATGTGTAATATTTAAAGGAAAAGTATTGGGTTGAACAGAGGTTACTGTTGCAGGGAACTAGGGTGTCCTCCTTCTTTTAAGGGCTGGAACTGCAGTCAGTTGGGAGCCCCAGCTGCTGGTTACCAGGGTAGCCAGAATGAGCTAGTGGGCCCACACCTGCCAGTGGTCAGCTCACCAGAAGGGGCAGGGCCTGGCTCATATATAAACCTCAGGCCAGAGGCCAGGAGGGCAGTTCTCTGCCAGCACACAAGGGGGAAGGAGCTCTCCCAGAGGAAGCAAAGGGGAGAGGCCTGACTGCAGGTGCAGCTTCCGGTATTGTTGAGGGACAGAGCATGCTCTGTGTGGCTCGAATTATGTTATAGCTGGGCAGCTTGAGTTATGTTATAGCCTTGGGGCTTGCATGTTGATTTCTGTTTATAATCCCGGTGGTTTGGGTGAGGCTATTTGGAGAAGGAGGAGGCCTCATTGGGGACCCACTGCAGTGTGGGGACCCTGGTGCCCAGTGCCAGAGAGGGTACAGCATTTGGGGTGCACAGACCCCGGCGCCAGAGACAGCATGGCATTTGGGGTACACAGACCCCAGCACCAATGAGGGCGCAACACTGGGGGCTGCGGAGAGCCCAGGCACCAGTGAGGCAGAGACAGGGCTGCAGAGAGCTGAGAGAGGACAAGGGGGTCAATTCGTATCAAGGCCCAGACCGAACAATGCCAGTACCATCTGTGAGGCTTGGGGTGTGGTAAAGGGGTGGTTGGACCCTGTAGGGGAAATTGGATCAGCTAGTGCGTAGCACCCATACACCGAAGGGCGTGCTCATACGCCGAAGAGCACTGATCTTGTCCCTTTTGCTGGGCTTGTTCCTAGCCACGATCAATTAGGCAGAGAACAAGGGAGTGTTGGCAAGATGATTTATTTCTCTGCAGAGGGATTACTCAGTGCCCAGAAGACAAAGAGCTCCCCCAAACTGAGTTTGGTAGCACCTTTTATACCAACAGGTCATACATATGCAAATATAAGCATACATAGGCATATATGCACGCATATCTTTGGAAATTTCCACTCGCCTTGGGTTTTTCCACTTGAGGTCACAAGGTCACTACAAAACAAGCTCTAACTTGTTCAAACTGGTGGTGACCAGGTTTGTGAATCTGCTAGCTGGCCATCTTGCAGATATGTTCTCATGCACATGGCTCCTCCACAAACCCTCATAACAAGTTTTCTCTTACAACCCACGCATATAACCCATAAGGCTGGGGTGTCCCAGGACACCTATTTTGAAATGGAACCCATGGGGTTCAGGGAAATCCATCAAGACCATGTCTAACAGGATGTGAAGGCAGCCTCCCTATATTACAAAAATACATCAAGATATGGTGGGCGAGAATAGAGGCTGCCCATCGTGCTGAATTGGCACTGTCAAGGGGCCTTAGGGGTAACACAGCCATCCTCAGGGACCCTGTCCCATTACAGTTACTAATGTAGTTCCAATCAGTTACTAATGGACCAATCTTTGTTATAGTCTTAGCACAAAAGGAGGAATGTACTGATGACTCGGGAGGAGCTGCCAATACAGAGGAGGTTTGGAATATCACATGGAAAGGTTTGGATGACCTTAAAGACTGGATGAATACAGATGGAATGAAAGTTTATAGTACAAAACACAAGGTCATGGACTTCAGGACTAACAACAAGAACACCTGCTATATAGTGGGAGCTCATCAGTTGGAAATCAGCTGGGTGTATTAGTTTCGACCACAATGACTATAGATCCAGCAATGTGATATGGATCTGATAAAGTCAAATAATATGTTAGGATGTATAGGTTAAGGTAATGCCAGTAGAGAATGGGAAGTATTAACACCATTGTACAGAACTATGATTAGGCCCCATCTGGAATATGTGCACAGTGCTAGTCACCCATGTTCATATGTAAACAGGTAGAAAAGGGCTAATCAGGGTAATGGAGAACCAGCTGACCAAGAAGAGTATAGTTTGCTTAGCTTAGCAAAATGAAGACTGAGAGGGGATATACTTGTTGTTTTTAATACAGAAAGGGAATACATGTTGGAGAGAAAAAAAGGGCCATTTAAGCTGAAAGACCATGTTGGCACAAAAACAAATAAGTATAAACTGGCCATGAGTCAATGCAGGCTGAAAATTAAAAGTAGTTTTTTAACTATCAGAGGCATGAGGTTCTGGAATAGCATTCCAGTAGGAGTAGCAGGGGCAAAAATACTATGTAGTTTTAAAATGGAGCCTAGTCAGTTCATGAAAGGGATTATATGACATGCTTGCCTGTAATAGCAGGGGGTGGTCTGGATGACCCCAGAGGTGTCTGAGTTCTTAACTAAAGTCTAAACCAGTGTACATATTTTTGGTGTTTTTAAAGCTATAACCAATTTTGAGCCAAATCAGTTATGAGGAAGACATTAAACAAACAAACAAACAAACAAAGACATCTAAAAGAAAATTGGGAACTACCCCAAAACCCACAAACCCACAGTTGGCAAAGATGACCACCCTCATTTGAAAACCAGTGTTACTAAGAGGTGAACTGAATGCAGGCTATATACTTTCTATAAATAAAACTATATAGCTAAAGCAAATGGAAATGGAAGTTGATCATAACGAATATAAATCAGAAGCTAAAAATTGTAGGATGTAGGCAAAGGAAACGAGGACACAAGGAGAAATCTATAGGCAGCAGAACTTACGAAAGGCAATGGGATTTTTAGCAAAAACAGAAAGAACCCTAATAGTGACATTGATCCATTACTGGATTGAAATGGTAGAGTTGGCAACAATAATATAGAAAAAGTAGACCTGCATTTAGGAAAAAGCCAAATTATGCAGCTATATGTTGTTGATTAAATACTTTCTTATTAGAGTAGTAACTAAGGAGGATGTTAAATAGCAGATACTAAAGGTGGACATTTTAAAATCAGGGTGTCCAGACAACTTCAATTCAAGAGTTTTAAAAGAGCCAGCCAGGGAGCTTTCTGGACCATTGATGTTGATTGTCAATAAGTTTTGTAACATTAGGGTCATTTCAGAAATGGAAATAAAATTCATGTTGTGCAGTGTTTATAGGATAAGCAGGATACTTATCAACTGGCTAAGCTGACATCAGTTCTGGGCAAATAAATAGACTGGCTGATATAGCACTCAGTTAATAAATATTTTTAAAAAGCATACTTATTTATGTCAATTAACTTGAGTTTATTGAAAGCAGATGTTGTTAAACTACTTTATCTTTTGTTGATGAGATTACACAAGGATGACTTGGTATTTTCATGTAAGAAACTAGCATAATACACATTAAATCGATTGAAAAGTGACTATCAAATAGATCTTAAAATATAATTGTGAACAGGCAGTTATACCTGAATAGGTGTGTTTCTAATAGAGTCCTGCAAGGATTGGTTTTTATTGCCTATGCAGTTTAGCATTTTTCTCAGTGCACTAGATGAAAACATAAAATCAATGCTGATGAAGTTTGTAAATGATGCAAAGATTGGGGGAGTGGTAAATAATGAAGAGTACAGGTCACTGATACAGACAAATGTGGGTTGCTTGATAAGCTGGGTACAGGCAAATAAGAGGCATTTTAATACAGCTAAGTTTAAAATAACATTATAAGTATAGAGGTTTGACCATTCTTCATAGCCATACTAGGGATCATCTACTGGTGTTATCAACAAGGCCTCCCTGACTTATCTTCATCTGAAGCCTGGTTAAGAGGGATCTAGGATTTGCTGGAGAGCAGATGTTGGCACCTTCCCAATAACTATGCTCAACAAAAAGCATTTGGTAATGTGCTGATAGGTCATTGTTAGGTGGCCATATTTTTTGAATCTCAAAATGGGACAGGGCATCTTCCTCCCTGTTCTTTTGCTCTATTTCTGAGCTTGGGTTGCAACAGAGTATGCTGGTGATGAGGGCAAGGCAGTGGTGATGTGTATGGGGTGCACGGGGGTGCATGTGCACCCCCTGAGAGCACTGGTGCGCCCCCTGACTGGCTGCATTCACCACTTAGGCCATGGGCAGGGGGAGCAGGCAGGAGCATCCGGAACCATCTGCAGTGATCAGCCACAGTGGCTGGCCATCGTGGGATCAGCCATGGGGGAATCTCCCCCCTCGGGCACTGAGATTGGCTGTGAGAAGACTCTCCCTGGTCAGTGGGATCGCCTGCAGGGAGACCCACCCTCCCCCAGTTGGTGGGACCAGTTGCCCATGAGGCAAGGCATAGAGAATGAAACAGTGTCTTGGGTGTTTCACTGTTTTGTTCAAATGGAGGCTTTTGCCCCGTTTTCAGGAAGTTCAGTTGCTCCTGTGGTGGGGAGGTTACTGAAAATGGGATAAAAGCATTCATATGAAGAAACTGATGGGGTGCTCAGAGGTGTTTAAAGCAAGACTGTCCCAGTGACAATAGGACATATGGACACTCTAGGCATTACTACAATGAATTTTTTCTAGTTGAGAATGATCAGGACCCTCTTCTGCCTCAGGATGGTTGTTATGTTGCCATCTTGGAGTGGAAGGAAGCATTTGAAGTGCCATCAATGGAAGGAAGCATTTGAACAAGGTATCCAAAAATAGGTATAAAAAGCTTGAGATAAGGTTGTTTTGTAACTTTTCAGTTCAGGAGTATTTAATTCAATACCTTTCCTCATCCTTCTTTTAAAGTGATGTTCTTTTTCTTTCTTTTACTTTTAAAGGAAGATTTGTTTTAGAGCATCTCCTGGAGCATTGTGCTTACCTCCAGCAAGTTCCCAACACCTGCTATCCAGGGTACAAGAGAGAGCAACAGGGAATAATACCATGGTGTCTTCTTTGGCATTCCCACAGAGCCAGAATTGCACATCCTATTTTAAATACCTGCAAAAAAGCGGACCTGGGTCAATCATTTAATTTAAGATAATCAAGGGACAAAACTTTCCACAATGCCCTCAGATATTTTTGAGCAGCTTGTGAATGTAGGTATAGGTATTTAATCCCAGAATCCATTTATAAGGGCTTAAATCCATACATATGTACAAATGATGAATTAAGTGGATCAATTTTGCCTTATGTGTATTCATCACCATACTATTCATTAGCTGAACAAAGAAAATAGCTTCAAGATTTCAGATCGAGAGTCTATCAAGGTTTGGCAAGCTGAGCAACTCATTCATAAATGCTGCCACATGGGATACCCATGCGCTGGAGTGACCTTGAATCTCTAATTTTTCAGAAAGGCAGGGGCAAAGAGTCTCATGAATAGAGGTGCTTGAATAATTGATTTTGTTTCTTGGTTCATAGCCTGAACTGAAAAAATGGTGAGGAAATTACTTAGTGTTGACCCCAAATGAAAGATTTGCTGCTGAACCAAAAAGCTCCCCCCCCCCCCCCCCCCCAATCAATTACAAAACAATTAAA
>NW_017729033.1:104349699-104357715 GCF_001723915.1 Gavialis gangeticus
CCCCCCCCCCCCCCCAAATTAATTTAGGATCAAATTGAATATTTTTCCTGATCCAACACATTTTATTTGGTCTTTTCTTTAGAATTAAATTTTGGTAAATTTTGAAACAACTTTTTAAGAAAATGAAAAATGGAGCCACTAACTCTTCCAACTTTTTTAAATCCAAAGATAATTTGGCAAATTTGCATACACTTTTTGAATGCCCACTTCAGAAAAATTTCCTCCCACATCTAATCATGACTCACCCAATAGGGGACTGTGATGAAGTCTGTTTTACTCTTTAGTGCTTCCCAACACTGACACAATGCCCAGCTATTTCAGAGGGTGTAACCTGTCTTCTTCACTTAGCTCCAGTTGTAGCATAGCCAGTGATATTAGTGATATACAAGAGAAGGGAATGCAAGGAAACAAGTGTCATCCTACAGTACAAAATAGAACCTCAGGACTAGAGATGAGACAACATCTGCGGATAAAATGAGTATTTCCTTCCCCATATAATCCTTTGCTGATAGTAGACCCAAGCCAAACTTTTTGTCTCCTAGTCAAAAAAAGTTGGGCTAACATCTTTTACGCTGTTACATTTCATTTCCTTGCATCTCTGCGATTCCTACTTCCTTCTGGTTTCATAAATGTGTCTGCTGTAGACTGGATAGTTCTTTTTCCTAGTAATAACATCTACAGTGAGGGAGACGCTGTCTTCCTGAAGAGCTTAACACCAGAAAAAAAGTGAAGGATAGGACGTAGTCTTAGGCTGGTGGGACCTGAGGCACAGAGGGGATGCAGCACTGGATTAACAGTTGTAGTGTTTGGGTTCTGATCTCTGCTCTGTCATGCTGTGTGGCAACTGCCTCTTCACTTCTTTGGGCCTTACTTTACCCATGTGTGAAATGGGGAAAACCATCTTTCTAAAGTGCTTTAAGATCTATAGATGAAAATGCAAAGTGTTATTATCTAAATGAAATGGATAACCTTAGAGGGTTTCTTGTAATGACTCAGGATAAAGGAAAAGTGTTAATCTTTTAGACAATTTTAGACAACAGTATACCTTGGGTCTGTAATTTGCAGGAGACAGAACTATAGATGTCTCTGGGTCAACACCATACACTGGTCTGTTCAATTTTACAGACTTTGAGAGCTTTTGCTTACACGTGCACTGAAATAAAAATAGGAAGGATTTTGACTTCTAACTACTTTATTCAGGGGTTCAGGGATACAAAAAGGGTGGCCGCTTGCAAAGCAAAAAACCAAACAAATTAGTATCAAATGAAGAACACCATGTCATTGCATTCATCACATCACACTGTGACGGACACCTTCGCTATATTCCACGTTTTGTCTTACATGCTAGTTATGTGGTCTGAGTGCCAGCCACACAGTCATAACTATAAATAAACAGTTCATACCCTGCTCTATCCAATCATACACATGACAACACCTTCAACTTCCCACACAAAAAGAAAGCAAATATAAACAGCCTGGTGAGGGCCCAGGATGCAGCATGAGCTGAAAGTCATAGTCCGACACCAAGCCAGCCCAGTTGCCCAGACTGGTCATGACATCAGAGCATGTATTTAAGATGACCGTCCTCCACATGGTATAGTGCTCCCTCAAGGGCCCAGCATGTCTCAAAGGCGGGCACCCAGTAAGAAGTTGGCCAGGCAGACGGGGCCCTTCTCAACTGCCCGGTATGGATAGGAGCACATGTAGGTGGTCTCCGAGAACCTCCTGCCCAGTGCTTGCAGCAGTGGCTTGAGGGTGACAAAGAGCAGCCGCAGGCGGGAACAGTCAAGGAAGGCATGAAAGAGGGTCTCCTCAACACCCCCCGGGCAGAAGGGACAGGCCGTCGAGGCGGCTGGGTCAAAGTGGGACGCAAACATACCAGTGGCTAAGATGCTGTGCAGCAATTGCCACTGCAGGTTGCCAATCTGCTTGGCGGTTGGCGGCTTATACAATGTGCACCACACCGGCTGGGCTGGTGGGGAATCTGGCGGTCCCAGGTGCCATCGCCACGGTGTATCAGGGTGGCCCGCCAGCACTTGGGCATGGCGGACATGAACCACCCAGGCATATAGGCTTCCACGCGACAGAAAAGCAAAGGGGCAACCTGTGTCACTGTCAGGAGGCACAGGGAGTGTCAGCAGGGTGGCAGGGCCACCGGCCAGCTTGCTGGCCACAGCTGGGGTGACTGGTAATGCAGGAAAAACCTCACTCAGGACATCTGCAGCGCAGGGGACCTGACCTTCCCAGAGATGGTTGTCCAGGGTGGCTGATGCCTCCAATGGGAGGGCAGCCCAGATGTCACACAGGAGACAGCCCACACTGCGGACGGAGCGCATGCCCAGCCGGGTGGTCAAGGCCTTGGGTGAGAGCCAGGCCAACCGAACAGGGTCAAGGAGATGGCTCAGGCAGAGAACACGCGCCTGGATGAGAATGGCCATGAGACTGGCAGAGGCCAGGCTTGGCACAGGGTGCCTCAGAGCTGGGTTTTGCACCAGGGGTTCCCTCAGCAACTGTGGGAACTGCAGGTGATGGGCCTGGGGCTGGAGGCAGAAAGTGGTTTGCCAGGCTTGTACCATGCCACGGTAAAAAGCTGGAAGCACCGCCCAGTTCAAAAGTGTGAGGTCTAACAAGAAGAGCCCCCTGTCAGGCCCCCACCCTCTGCAGAAACCGGCACACCAGTTGTTGCCAAGGTAGGCGCTCATCACTGTACAGGAGTCATTGAAGGGCCTGCAGGTGGAAGGTGACCACCTTGCTCACCAGGTCAACCAAACTCTGGTCCCCCTCAGCTACAGGTAGGTAAAGGACAGCTTGTGGGAGCCAGTGGCACCCATCCCATAAAAAATCGACCAGGAGGCACTGGAATCTCTTGAGTAGGTCCTGTGATGGATTGAATACAGTGCACTGGTGCCACAAGGTCGCCACCGCTAGGTTGTTTGTGATGAGGACACATCCATGGTAGGAGAGGCTGGTCAGACGCCAGTACCACCTTTGTAGGCAGGCCTCCACTCCTTCCTTGAGGCTGTCCCAGTTGTGTGCCATGAAGGTAAATGGCCCTAAGAACAAGCCCAGGACCTTAAGGCCCTCACAGCACCAGGTGAGGCCTCCTAGCAAATCCAGGGGGGTCATGGTGATCCACGCACCAAGCAACAGGGTATCACTCTTGGCCCAGTTGATACGGGCTGAAGAGGCCTGTTCATAGGCTCGCTGGCAGTCTGTCAGGGTGTTCACATCTTCCTGGGTGTTAAGGAAGATGGTCATGTCATCTGCATATGCTGATAGCCGGAGTGGAGGGGCAATGGACAGGCCCATGGCTTATGGCAAGGCCACACCACTCAGGCAGCACCACAGTGCATGCACCAGTGTCTCAATGGCCAGGGCATAAAGCATGCCTGACAGGGGGCAACCCTGACAGATGCCTCTGCATGTGGGGAAGGGAGCACAGAGCACCCCATTCAACTTGAGCAGACTGGAAATGTCTTCATACAAGACCTGGAGGGCCCTGATGAAAAGGGGCCCAAAGCCAAAGGCCTTCAGGGTCTGAAAGAGGTAGGCATAGTCCACCCGGTCAAAGGCTTTCTCCTGATCCAGAGAGATGAGGCCAATGTCTAGGCCAAAGTGTTCACTGGCTGTAAGTAGGTTGTGAAGCAGAAACAGGTTGTCTTGGATGGTTCTGCCCGGCATGCAGTAGCTCTCCTCAGGCCTGGTGATGGAGGCTATGATGGTGTGGAGGCGGGTGGCCAGCGCTTTGGCCAAAATCTTGTAGTCTGCACACAGCAGGGAGACCGGCAGCCAGTTCTTAATGCAGCCAAGGTCTCCTTTCTTGGGCAGCAGCGTGAGCACTGCACAGTGGCAACTGATCAGCAAGACCTTGTCAGCAAGACTCTCCTGGAAAACACGCAGGAGTTGGGCCGAGAAGTGGTCAGAAAGTCTTATAGAATTCAGCAGGTAATCCATCGAGGCCTGGGTCTTTGCCAGAGGTGAGGCCAGCTGCGGCAGCTGCCAGCTCCGCCAGAGACAATTCCTGCTCAAGCTCTCTGGCCTCCAGGGGACCAAGGTGTGGCATGCCCACATGGCATTCCCACATGGCCTCAGGGCAGGACTGCTCAGCTGCAGACAGGTCACGATAGAAGGCAACGGCATGCTCACATACTTCAGCTGGGTCAGTGATTACTTGGCCCTCAGGAGTCTTGAGGTGATCTAAGACTTTGCTTACTGCCCACCGTTGCTCCAGGTTGAAGAAGTGGGTTGGGGCATCTGTTTCGGCCAGCTCTTGGCAGTGGGTGCGGATCCTCGCGCCATGAGCCACACTCTCTACCAAGTCATGCAGGCACGTCTTATGGAACCGGAGGCTCTCGCACAGCACCGCATCACTGCCGGCAGCCAACAGGGCAGCCTCGAGCTCTACCACACCTTCCTCCAGGTCTCTGATATGGTGGTGCAGTTCATTTGTGGCCAGCTGAGTGTACTGCTGGCAAAAAGCCTGGATCTGTACCTTGTCCACATCCCACCATAGCTTCCAGGAGGAGTAATTCAGTCTTGTGGCCTCCCAGCCCCGCCAAAAGTTGGCAAAGCAGTCCCAGAAGTAAGAGTCTTGAAGCAGGCTGAGGTTGAAACACCAATAGGTCACTCGCATGCAAGTTCTCCCCGGCAGGCTCAATTCACAGCAAGCCAGGCCATGATCTGACAGGCCTGAGGGAATAATGTGGCCGCTGCGTAGGAGTGGCAGATGATGCCTGGTGACATAAATGTGGTTGAGGTGGGCCATAGTGACACCACCGGAACTCATCCTGGCCCAGGTGTACTGGCGCACATTGGTGTGCAGGGCTTGCCAAACGTCAACAAGGCCTGCAGTCTCTAAGACGGACTGCAGCTTGTGGGCTGAGGGCAAGTGAGGCTCAGGCCCTGTACGGTCGAGCGGGGTATCAATGGTACGATTGAAGTCCCCACCTACAAGAAGCCGGTCATCAGCCTCACTAACATTGCGCAAAAGGGTGGCCAAGGTCTCAAAGAAAGTGACCCTCTCCTGGCCATCAGTAGGTGCACAAATGTTGACGAGTAGCAGGCGGTGTTGTGCTAGGGTGACGCGGACAGTCAGCAGGTGGCCAGGGACAATCTCCCGTGCCACTGCCGTGTCATGCTGTAGTTGTGACAATAGGAGAGTTGCAAGCCCGGTGCTAAGGTTGGTGCCATGACTCAAGAACAACTGGCCTTGCCAGGCAACGTGCCAAGCCAACTAGTTAAGCCTGTTGGAATGTGTCTCTTGGAGGAAGGTGACAGCCAGCTGCTTCTGGTGCAAGAGCTCCAGGACAGACTCCCATTTCACCGGATTTCAACAGCCGTTGATGTTAAAAGTACCAATGGTTGTGGCTGCCATGGGTGTGGGTATGGGAGAGGAAGAGTGAGGTAAGGTGTAGATAAAAGAGCGAGCCCCCAAGAACAGAGCAAAAAGCAGAGACAGGTCGAAAAAAGGCCTATCGTGCCCTACTCTACTCCAGGGACCCCGTCAGGCCCCACTCATCTCTCACCCACTGTGCGAGCTTCTCCAGACGATAAGCCATCTGCTGAGTGCCTAGATTTTGTTGCATGAGTTTGGCCGCAGCTCCGGCAGCCTTGATAAACACTTTAGGGTCTGTGCACCACTGGGTGATGCGCCCCGCTATGTTCTTCTGTCCCTTAGTCTGTTTCAAAAAGGTCAGGAGCCCCCCATAGTCAGGACCGACCCGGGGGGGGTCTGCCAACATGGACTACACATTTCTAACAGTTGCACGGCGAGGCTGCACCCTAGTTGGGAGCTCAGCATCTACACCCTCAATATCTAAACCCATCAACCTCCTCTGATCGTCCAAATCAAGGTCTGGCTCTCGGGGAGCAATTCCCACCTTCTTGTGGGGAGAGAGATCATCCCGCTCTCAAGGTTGCTTGTTACACTCATAGAGCTGGATTTCCATCTCACTAGCCTCCTCATCTAATTCAGTAGCTTGGGATGTGACCAAGAGGTCAGCAGACTCCTCTGCTGCCCCCTGAGTCAGATCATCAGAAGAGACATTGTGCATAGGTCTTACTGCTGCCCGTCTCTGAAAGCTGGGAGATAGGCAAGGGGATAGTGACCCCTGCCTTTGCCTCCCCCACCACCAAGCTGCCCTCATCCCCAGTCAACAGGGTCATTGACATGACAGCCGGAGCAGGGCCAGGCTCTCCAGCAGGAGCCCCACCAGCACCAGCTGAGGAAAGTCTCAGCGGAGATGGGGAATCCTGAGTGGTCCCTTTCACTTTCTTCTCTTTGTTTTTCTTCTTCTTTGTGGCAGATGACACATTCTTCATAGAGGATGGGCCAGACTGCTTCTGGCCTACCTCCCCAGGGCCATCCACCTCAGACAAGGCCACAGTGGAGGGCAACTGGGAGGAGGCCTGAGCCCCATTGTCTGACAGGGCTTTGGTGCCACAATCACTGACCACCCCAGCCACCTCAATCGGGGTGGTCAGGGCAGGCAGGGGGGAAGTGGAGGCATCAGCCTCTCCACCTGGTGGTGTCTCTGAACTGGTGGGAGTGGGCACTGTAAGTGGAATGAGTTGCGGGGAGGGTTGGGGCCTAGTCCCAGCCCCTCCGCTGGATGGCACGCTCACACAAGAGACTCCAGCCCCTTCAGATGGAACAGGGGTAGAAGGAGGTCGGGAAAAGCTCCCTGCCTCACTGGGTGGGGCCTGTGTCCCAGAAGTGGATGTGCCATCCGTCGATGCCACTGTAGTCGCCAATCCCCCCGCAGGCACTGGGCTGCTAGTTGGGTAGAACTACCACACTGAAAACACATGGTCTCCCCAAAGGAAAAATAGATGACAAACCTCTGTCCATTGAACATAGGGCTCAAAGGCTGAGGCAGAGACAGAGGGCCCTCCCTGAGAAGCATGAAAACCTGCCTTCAAAAAGACAGGACGTGCCTCGGTTGGGGTTTTTACTCCCTATTGTCACTCAGCAAAAGGGACTCGTAAGAACCCCGTAGGGCTCAAATTCCTTGGCCAGCTCCTGATCGGTCACATGTGGGGGCACATTAGAAATCACCACCCTCACTGATGGAGTGTCTAGGGGCATGACAAAATAATGTGCGCCCGCAATGTCCAGGTCCTCTGTGCACACCCTGTTAATTAGGCTGGAAACATTCAAGTAAATCATTGGAACTGTGTTGACATGACCTGTATAACGTATGTTACACTGTCCCAGGAGACTAGCAAGGGCATCTATGCAGACCTCAACCCTGATGTAGGGAGGGGTGTGAAATCTCAACCCAGGGGTAATGGGGGGGTTCGGGGAGACATCCTCATGCCAGCTGCTGGGTGTAGGAGCAGCCATTCTTGCTAGAACAGGGTTAATTTCAAGCTATAACTAAGCAAAAGAAAACAAAAAAAGTTTATACTGACTAAAGAGAGAAGTTTCTGGGAATGCGGCCACAAAACTCTAGATGGAAGGGGGAAAGGGGTGGAGGAAAAAAAGCAGCAGGTGGGGGAGAGGGTTGAAACAGCGGAGAAAAGAAAGAAAACAGAGGGGGGAAGAAGGGGTAATTAAGAGCACCCTGCGAAAGGCAAGCTAATGGAAAAGATAACTCCCCACAACAAGCAAACAGAAAAGAAAGAAAGAAAGGAAAAGAGACACTAAGAAAGAAGGCTGTAAAGAAGTAACTCACAGACAAAGAAACCGGAAGTATGCGGGAGAGGGGAGAAAGAGGAAAGGAAAGGGAAAAATATGCTACAAAAAGGCAAGAAAAGAATCAGAAAGTGAGATAAACTGAGGCTAGAGACCTTTAGACAGGTAGGAGTGAGAAAAGAAAAGAGATAGGAAGCCGGGGAGTCTTATGCTCAGGATCGCCCCACGCAGCTCCAAGCAAGCCTGGTCTGTTGCATCCAAAGCAGAAGGAAAGACTTTTAAGTACTTTATTCAGGGGTTTAGGGATACAAAAAGGGTGGCAGCATACAAAGAAAAAAAACAAACAAATTACTATCAACCCAAAAAACACCATGTCATTT
>NW_017729033.1:104357726-104359673 GCF_001723915.1 Gavialis gangeticus
GTGCGTCCAAAGCGGAAGGAAGGAAGGAAGGAAGGAAAGTCTTGGAGCAATGATTTAAAAGATTCCTTTAGATCACATTAACTGATCAGATATTTGTTTTGGGGAGGGTGCCTGGCAATGTTGTTAATTATATCCCTGAAGTCTGCCACTCTGAAACATTAAGCCTTATGCATCAATATCTGTACTTCATAACAGCATTCCAGTCTGGGCAATGTTTGCCCATTCCATTGTGTAATTCTTTCCCCCCCATTACACTGGTAACCCCATGTCCTAGTATGCTGAATTGGTGATAAAATCAAAGTGGGGAAAAAATATTTTTACACAGAACAGACATGAGTCCCTTTTGACAAGAGACAAATGTTTCATTCAAATGCTGCATTTCGCATATTGGAAACAGTAATGAATTCTTGTGCACCTTTCTTCCTAGTTCACAATGTCAACCCCAGGCATCTAGGCACCTCAGGCTTTCCTCACAAAATTAAATTTAATGTTACACCCTCCAGTGGAATGGTGCATAAATCAAGTGTTTGATTTGCATGGACTCTAGTGAACAACCCCATTCTGTGCAAATATAAACCCAGCCTTGAATATTATGTCAGGGACAGGAACAAAGCAATCTAGGGCTTCAAATAAAAGGCTGGTACCAAGTGTAATTCATACTGGTATTACGCTGCTCTCATGTCAAGCCGGTTATTAAAATTCTTGTTTTTGCCTCCTTTTTCATTTTAAAAGAAAATGTTTTGTCTGACCTTTTTTGTAGTCTCCAAAACCAGTATACACCAGTACTATTTATACACTGGTATCTGTGAGGGGAAGCTGAGAGAGAGACAATTCTTTATTTTCCCTAGATAAGCAGTAAGACTCGCATGGATACAGGGATAATAAAACAAAGTAAAACAAAGATGACCATGGAATAAAAATTCATAAGAAAAGATTAGGTGGCTTTGTGACTTGTGGTACTAGAGCAGTGTTTCCCAAACTTCTAATACCGTGGCACACTTTTTTCTGGATTAAAATTAGCAGCACATTTTACTCTTACACCCCAAAAGGGGTGTGTGTGTGTGTGTGTGTGTGTGTGTGTGTGTGTGTGTGTGTGTGTGTGTGTGTGTGTGTGTGTGTGTGTTTCAAAACATATAGCATATTCTCTTTCTCTACCAGAGGAAATCATGCCAGTGCTGCAAAAGGCTGTTGAAAATGACACCAAAATATATCATTTTTAAGGCAAAGGCTTAGACTCTACATCACTGTTTCTCAGCCTTTTAAGCCTCAAGTCCCTCTGCCCCATAACTTTTGTGAATTTTGTGGCACCCCAAATGAAAATTACTGAGATATCTAATAAAAGATATCAGGTTCACCCAAAGAACCTTGTCTAACTGAGATAGACCTAAATTCAGAAATGATACAGAGCAGAACCTTGAGGCTAAAGAAATTAGGAATTACTATTCTAGCTGGTGTCACTTAAGGGTGGACAGGACCTCATACCACTGTGCCCTTCTTTTTTGTTTGCTGTCTACCCCTTCCTCAGGGCAGCCCCTGTCACTGAGGCTGCTTCTTTAGGGTCTCAAATACTGGCAACAATACCCATGCCCCCTCCTGCTGGCCCTGGGAACATTAGGAATCAAGTGGATAGTCCTGCTGGGGGTGTGGTGGTGGGGAAGGCAGCTGCAGTGGCTAGATGCACCCCGCTAGAGGCAGTTATACATGTGCTCCAAGAATGGCAGGGTGGGGGGAGTGTGAGATCCGAAGGGCAATGTTCCCTCTGTGGAGTAGCGGTCCGTGAGAGTATAGCCCTGGTCTGTGAGCATGCTGCCTCAGTCCGGTGTGGGACACCTATTGAAGGGAGCTGGAGGCCGGGGACTGGGGCCTGGGACCTGGAGGCTGGGGGCTGGGGGTTGGAGGCTGTAGCTGAGAGGCTGGAGGCTGGGGCTGGGGGCCAGAGCCAAGAGG
>NW_017729033.1:104360258-104364176 GCF_001723915.1 Gavialis gangeticus
GGGCCAGGAACTGGAGCTGAGAGGCTGGAGCTAGGGCCCAGGGGTTGGGGGCCGGGGGCCAGGGGCTGGAGCTGGGGGCTGGCTCAGGCTCCGCCAGCTCTGGGGAAGTGTTCTGCTCCCCTGCATCAGAGCTGGGGAGGGGAGCACTTGCCCGGAGCCGGCAGAGCCCATGCCAGCCCCCTGCCCCAACCTCCATCCCTGCCTTGCCTTGCCTCACCTCAGGGAGGAACTGCTGCCTGCCCTGAATGAGGCTCCACCAGCTCTGGGACATGCCCCCTGAGGCCATGTGGGGGAGCGGAGCAGTGTTCTGGAGTCAGTGGAGCATCACTCGGGGCAGGCAGCGGCTCCTCCCCCAGGTGAGGCAAGGCGCAGGGAAGGAGGCTGGAGCTGGGGGCTGGCGCGGGCTTCGCCAGGTCCAGGGAAGTGCTTCACTCCCCAGCCCTGATGCAGGGGAGCGGAGCACTTCCCTGGAGCCAGAGAAACCCATGCCAGACTCCCGCCCCCACCTCTCCTGGTGCACAGCCTTGAAAAGGCTGTGTGCGGCCACACTTTTAGTTGTGCACAGCTGTGCATGCTTACACTTTAAAGGGAACCTTGCCAAAGGGTACTCACCTGGAACACGTCCTTGGCCAGGAGCATGAGCCTCACCCGACTGAGACATTCACTCTGCAACAGGAACCACCCATCCACCCACACCTGGCTTTAGCACCTTGGCAGGTGAAGCAGATTGGTGCTAATCTGCGGCCAGGGTGATATGTGGGGGCTGGGAACCGAGCAATGGGGGCAGAGAGGGAGCCAGCGGGGAGTGAAAAGGAGGAAGCCGGAGATGTGGGGAGAATGTGTCGAGAGCCAGATAAGTGCCTGGACAGGCTTCAAAGAGGTGGTCACACCCTCACCGTGGGAGTGAAGAGTAGGGTGGAAGGAAAGAAGAGGATGGAAGTGGAAAAGACCCAAGAGGGAGTGGAGTGGACGCCCAAGCCGTCAGCTCTGTTTTTTTTTCTCTTTACTTTCTTCATTTCCCACTACACTGTCCCACCGGCTGTTGGAAGCTGTGGGCTGGCCACTGAGAGACATCGAGTGAACTGCAGGTGGTCACAGCGAGGAAGAGACGCAGCTCACAAGTAGGAGTTCCCCCCTTTCTGCGGATGAAAGAAGAAGGATCGCACTTCCTTGGTGGCTCCCCAGCTAGATTAGGACCAGGGAAGCTGAAGGACGGGGAAGACCGGCTCTCCTGTGGGCTGCCTTAACAAGGGAGTTCTCCTCATTAAGCAATTGCATGCTGGCAATTAGGCCCAGCACAGCTACAAATTAGCAAAGGGCCCGGGAGAAGCCTGGGCAAGGAAGAAGCTGCTGACAAGCTGCAAAGGGGTGAGCAGAACCCCAGTTATACAGGACTGGATTTTTGTTTGCATCTTTGAAAAGAAAAGAAAAAAGAGAAAGAACATATAAAAGGAAAGGGGAAACCCTAAAAATAAATGAGAGAAAAATAAGGAATCATCTCAGGCTATTCCTCTCATCATCCTTTTCCTGAGGCTTTGGGTACTGGGGCAGAACCCGACAGTTGATCCAGGGGGAGGCGGGTAGTCACCACCTCCCTTTCATTTACATCTAATTATCATCAAAGTCATGGCAGGTGGGAATACAGGGCATCAGGCTTCACCTGGACCGACCAGAAATGGGTTGCAGACCACCCTGAGGAGACTGGTGGATGTCAGCAGGGTGTAGAGGCTCACGCCCGTACCCAGTAACTACCCGACAGGGAGGAGCTCTTTAATTAGAGTGGTTCTGAGAGCTGCTTTAATTAAAGCACCCAGAGCATCTTGGAGATCAGCATCCCTACGCTTCAAATGGTGCTTTAGATCAAACAAGCTTTAGATAAAATGCCCCCACCACCATTTTTAAGTGCAGGAACAATGATACATGAGACATGGTAACTGCTACACTCCAGCAGACTTAAATAATTTAGTCTGCTCCAGTGCCCTGGAATTACAGCATGTCAGAGCACCCTTCCTGCTCATGTATGGGCACCCTAAAAGACCACCTGCAGATGCCTCTGGAGTGACTGAGGAAAGTGCAGGGTACTCGCTCGGGGAGAAGAGAATTTACCTTCTCACACAGGGGGAATCTCACAGCATGCTTTCGTCACTATCTTTGAGACACCTTTTGGGAATCACTAATAGAGGCTATATTCCATTGTGAATGCTCAGAGCTGGTGCAGGGTAGTTAAGTTTGAAAAGTGATTAGAAAGCTCTAAATTAAAGGAAACTCAGAGCTTTGCTGAGAGCTGTGAGCTGCACAAATGTTGATTGGTGTTATTGGTAGCTTGGAGTTTGGAGCAGTTGCATCCTTCGTCCAGAAACCTTTTCTGACTGCCCCCCACCTGCACAGAGATTACTTCCCACTAGAAGCCTGGTGAGCAGGGACAGGACTAGGAGCTGTAGCTGTGAGTTGCCACTAGAGGGCTGGTGAGCCAGGACAGGCTGTATCCCTGCTCTATGGGTGAGGGTGTGAGAGATCCTGGGATACTGGAGGACTTTCTTTTATAACTTCTCCCAAGTTGTTTGTCTGAGCTTCCACTTCTTGCAAGCTTCCTTTTTGTGTTTAAGCTCACTGAACAGTTCTCTGCTAAGTGAAGCTGGTCGTTTGCCACGTGCTATTCTTCCTGCACATCAGGATGGTTTGTTCCTGTGTCCTCATTGAGGTTTCTCTAAAATACAATCAGCTCTCCTCGACTCCTTTCCCTCTCAGACTGACCTCCTAGGATATCCTACCCATCAGTTCCCTGAGGGAGTCAAAGTCTGCTTTTCTGAAGTCCAGGCTCCATATTCTGCTGCTCTCCTTTCTTCCTTTTGTCAGGATCCTGAACTCTATAATCTCATGGTCACTGCTGCCCAACTTGCCATCCACTTCTACACCCCCTCCACCAATTCTTCCCTGTTTATGAATAGCAAGTCAAGAACAGCACGGCCCTTAGTTGGCCTCTCTGACACTTGCACTAAGAAGTTGTCTCCAACAGTCTCCACAATATTCCTGGATTGCCTGTGCACTGCTGTATTGCCCTCCCAGCATATGTCAGGGTGATTGAATCCCCCATGAGAACCAGGGCCTGTGATATGGAAACTTCTCCTAGTTGTCTGAAGAAAGCCTCATGTATCTTATCCTCCTTGTCTGGTGGCCTATAGCAGACACCCACCACAACATCACCCTTATTGCTCTCCCCTCTAACCTTAACCCAGAGACTTTCAACAGGCCTATCTCCAGTTTCATACTAGAACTCTGAGCAATCATGCAGCTTTTTTACATAAAGTGTAACTTCCCCTCTTCTCCCCTGCCTGCCCTTCCTGAACAGTTTGTACCCATCCATGACAGTGCTACGATCATGCAAGCTATCCCACCAAGTCTCTGTTATTCCAATCATGTCATAGTTCCTTGACTGTGCGAGGACTTCCAGTTCTTCCTGCTTGTTTCCCAGGCTCCATGCATTTGAGTACAGACACCTGAGGCAACTATCTAATTGGCTTACTTTCTCAGGAAGAATGAAGGGCCTGCTACCCCCTCCTACTCCTGCTTCCTCCTTTTATTATGACATTTCATAGTTTCATAGTTTCTAGGGTCGGAAGGGACCTGAGCAGATCATCTAGTCTGACCCCCTGCCATGGCAGGAAGAGCACTGGGGTCAAACGACCCCAGTAAGGTGGTCATCCAACCTCCTCTTAAAAACCCCCAGGGTGGGAGCCTGCACCACCTCACTTGGAAGCTGGTTCCAGACCCTAGCTGCCCTGACCGTGAAGTAGCGCCTCCTGATGTCCAACTTAAACCTTCCCTCCGCCAGCTTGTGACCGTTGTTCCTGGTCACTCCTTGCGGCGCTCGGGGGAACAGGGACTCCCCCAGCGCCTGCTGATCCCCCCTAACCAGTT
>NW_017729033.1:104369176-104372479 GCF_001723915.1 Gavialis gangeticus
AAAATAATAATAATAATAATAATTAATAATAATAATTATTAATTGCTGTTTCATATTGAGTTTGTGGTTCACCCTAAAATTCCAGTCTTTCTCAGCAGTGCTACTGCCAAACCAGTTATCCCCTTTGCTGTAAGTGGGCATCTTCCCCTAAGTATAGTACTCCTATGTTTATCTTAATTGAATTTCATTTTATTCTCTATAGGCCAGGTCACTAATTTATCAAGACTCCTTTGAATTTTAATCCTAAATCAATAGACCTATGTAACTTTTATACTAGATAAGGATATGACTCCTAGATCTGTAAGATGCTGTTATATCAGAAAGATTTTAGATCTTCCTGCCTAAGGCTCAACCATTATAAAACCTGAAAATTCTGAGTTAAAAGTCTTTAAATTACACACACACACTCCTAGCTTAAATTCCAGTTTATTACTATTTATTTCATGAGCATTGCCATGACATAGATTTCACAAATTGCAGCATATTAAACTAGCACTAATTCTAATGAGTTATTAAAACCTCACACATTTATCTCCATCAGATAGGATTCTTTGCAGTTAACTCAGACCTTTGCAACATGATTCCACTCAAAAATAAGGTGAGGGTTAAAAAGAAGCCCCTTGGAGTTCTAATGTAAAGAATGGTCTTATCAAAACTTAGAACTGGCCAAATAATTAATGGCAATTCATTTATTTGATAAGTTTTCATTTGCAAATTATCTCCAAGTTGATAGTGGTTTTCTCTGACTTATTGGTTGGAATGATCTGCTGCATATTTTTTGTGAAAAATGCTTATTCTGAGGTCTGATTATCTACAGATTGTTTCCAGGAGAAATCAGGCTGTTATGGGTGGATGAGCCTTATGGGTGTCTCCAGATAAGCATGGGCATTTGATTCCCCAGGGACAAATAACCGTGGTGCACCTTGCGCCATGGCTACTTCTCCTCTGAGAATGCCTGTGCCACATGTGCTTGGCACGTGGCAAGTTACCCTGGATAGGGTAGGGGAATCTAGGACCAGCACTGACTAAGAGTTAGCTTAAATGTTGCCATAAGTGTAAATTTTCCCAGACATAAGCTTATTTGCTAAGGTATTTGCAAAAAGTGAACGTACAGAAGATAACATAGAAAAGACAACCTTTTTAAAAAATATGTACTATCTTATGGCAGTGAAAATAACTGCACCTAAACACGTGTAAATGCTGACCTGGATGTAAATTGCGCCCAGGCAGAAGGAGGCCAGACCCCTGCCTGCTGCCTAGCCACATGGTTCTTATCTTTGAGTACTCTTGTGCCCCAGCCAGCCCCTTCACTGCTCAGTGCTGTGACCTGGAGCCTGGGGTTGACCCCAGGAGCCTGCTGCCAGCCTGGGGCTGCTTCACCCTGGCTCAGACTGCCTTGGTCCTGGGACCCATTAACTCTGATTCTGTGCCCGGAAGCCATTAACGCTGTGCCTGGAGGCCATTAACTCTGACATGAACTGTGCCAGAATTTATTTCTGCATGTTAACTGCATGTGTAGATGCACCTACTGAGTACTTTGTGAAGACAGTGCAGACGTTTAAGGCAAGGCCCAGCCTTGCAGTTCCTGAACCTCTTTGTTTACCTCTGGCCTTCCCTCAGGGAACTACTTTTCAGTTCAGTTCCTGAGAAAGGCACTTTGCCTCTTCAGAAGGGAAACAAGTTGCACCCCAAAGTCCCAGCAGCAAAGCAGACAGACAGGTCCCCTTCAACTAATACTTTTATTTGGCAACTGCAGCACAGCAAATACAGTTCTTGCCGTCTTCAAAGGGTTAAGCCATCCCTCTGTCTCCAATCTAGTATACACAGCTTCCAGCGCACACCCTAAAGTTAGATTGACTCTCCTCTCCCTCTCACTC
The DNA here is from genome assembly GCF_001723915.1 of Gavialis gangeticus. Lineage (NCBI taxonomy): Eukaryota > Metazoa > Chordata > Crocodylia > Gavialidae > Gavialis > Gavialis gangeticus. Next base: position 104,371,054 of record NW_017729033.1, read on the forward strand.
CTAACATCCCTCTTCTCAGACCCTTCTCTCCATGATTTTCCTTTCCTTATCTCACTGTCATGCTCCAGTCTCCAGGTAGAGAGACAGCTTCTTTTCCAGTGTTTGTTGATTGGAATCCACTTGATGTGTCAACAAAGGCTATTCAGCTTTTGGTTGCTGGAGATGCATCCTGTTTTGTCCAGCACATAGGCAGCTCTGTGTCCTAGGACCCTATTAACTCAACGTACAAACTAGTCAGGGAAACCAAGGCATGTGAGACATGGGACCCTGCTTGGAAAAGGCTGGAGAATGCTGTGCCAGGGTACATGTGAGAATTGGGCAAAGTGCCGAAATGTCTATCCTTTTACATTAGTGGAAAGGTACATCACTGACAGGGCCTGCCTTTTGATTACTCTTGCTACGGCTGTATGATTATTTCTTAGCAAACTATCAGTGCTTTATGACTGTCTGTCATTTTGTTTTATTTTAAAACTGCAATGACACAACAGTGACAGATACAATTTAATAAATCTTGTGGATGTCCACCTTGTGAGAATAAGATACATGCTGTTTTTTCCAAAGGGTCTGAATGGTAACCTTGTTATGTTACCTGTCTTCCTATTTATGTCATTGCTGTTCTCTTTGGGAACTATGTTACCAGATTTGCCCATCACTTTGGGGTGTGCTTATTTATTAGGGGTATGTTTCTGGGGTCTCTGTAATTTTATCAGTGTGGTGCTTGTGTACTGGTGTTTCTATATGGAGCTGTACCTCTCCCTTCTGCAAGTCCTCACCCCCAGTGGAGCTATCTTGCAGGACTCACTTTCAATGGGGCTGGATTCCTCCAACCACTGAATCAGTCAAACACATATACGCACATATACACACAGATTAACAGGGCATACCTGAGCCAGGCTGGGTTATTCAGCATTGACAGGCTAACACCCTCATATGCCTTGAACTCAGTTAATCAGGGCAACAACAAAATGCAGTTAGACACAAGCACATGGGTTAACAGAGCACATATGAGTCAGGCCAGGTTATTCAGCATTGACAGGCTGATACCCTCATGTGCCTTGAACTCAGTTCCTCCTTTATTTCAGCAGAACAAAAATAAATGCAGTTAGACATATACACACATGTTAACAGAGTATGTCTGAGCAAGCTGGGTCTGATTAGGACTTTCAGCTGATACCCTCATGCACTTCAAAACTCAGCGCATTCCAATCTCTTGTCACAATGGTCCTAGTAGTAACACCCTTGATGAGCAGACCCCACCACAGTTTTGGGCATTACAGTGATCTTTGGCTTAGGTAAAAGAAGAGCTGCTGCAGAGCAAATGGGGAGGTCCAAGGGAAGGAAGAGTAAGTGAAGTTCAGAGAGTGTAGCAACCAGCTTGACCATAAAAGTTATTTATTGCCAGGTATATGAACTTATGATGATACCA
>NW_017729033.1:104372794-104373305 GCF_001723915.1 Gavialis gangeticus
GCCTCCAGCAGCAGCCTATTCCAAACCTTGGGGGCTCAGACAGTGAAGAAGTTCTTTCTTATGTCCAGCCTGAATTGGTCGCGGTGCAGTTTGTGACCATTCAATCTTGTCATCCCTTGAGGAGCTCTGGTGAACAGATGTTCCCCCGAGTTCCTGATGAGCACCCGTGATAAACTTATAGGTGGCCACCAGACACCCCGAGCCTGCACTTTTCCAGGCTGAAGAGTCCCATGGCTCTCAGCCTCTTATCATCAGGTCTGTTTTCCTGACCTCTGATCATGCCCGTGGCCTTCCTCTGCACTCTTTCAAGCTTCTCCACATCCTTTTTGAATTGTGCAGCCCAAAACTGGACACCATACTCCAGCTGCGGCCTCATCAAGGCTGAATACAATGGGAGAATGATGTCCCAGGATTTGCTTGAGAAGCATCTATGGATGCAAGCCAGCATTTTGCTTGCTTTACTCGCTGCAGCATCACATTGAAGGCTCATGTTCATCTTGTGGTCAGTCAT
>NW_017729033.1:104383432-104383682 GCF_001723915.1 Gavialis gangeticus
ACGAAGTCAGCTTCGATGGAGGGTGGGGGATCTCCCTCATCTGGGCCTCCCTGACCCATAGTGGGAGGGCACCCCCATGGGACTGATGAAAAACTGATGCAAAGTACCCATTTAGCAAGTTTGCTTTTTCATGGGCATTGGTTGTCAGTTTCCCCATCTGGTTTAACAGGGGTCCAATGTTGCCCTTGCTTCTCCTCCGGCTCCCTATATATCTAAAAAAGGACTTTTTATTGTCTTTGATATTTGTAGC
>NW_017729033.1:104393785-104398338 GCF_001723915.1 Gavialis gangeticus
TGTGGACCAGCGCAGCGTATTCCTCCTTGGTGATGGTTCCAGTCCTCCATCCTACGTAGGTCTTTCTTTTAAGACACAGGAGGTCCTCCAGTTCCCTAGAGAGCCATCAAAGAAGAAAAATAAAACAGTTGCAATATTACATAGTTTCAATTAAGTATTTGGGAAAGTCTAGCTCAAGTTTGATCAGCAAAAGTCAAGGTTTAGAAAGCTGTGCCAGGAGTAAGAAAGCAAAAGTCAGGTTCCTGGAGTCAGAAAGAGAGAGAGAGAGAGAGAGAGAGAGAGAGAGAGAGTTGGGATCTCACCACTCAGCAAAGTTTGAATCAGTTGAGGTTCCCAGGTGTTTGTTGGAGCTTGCAGGCAGGCAGAGCCCTCAGCTTGACCAGTGGAGGGATTCCAGGCAGAAAAGGGGTGGAACTGATGCAGCTTTTGGTTCTGAGCACCAGGACAGAAACTTAAGCTTGAGTAGGGGGTTTTGTAGAGAACTATCAATGGCTCAAGAGAGAACACTGGGTTTGTTTATGGGTAAACAATGGCTCATATGCTGGATAATAGAAACTGATCACTCCTGGCTATGGGTGGCATTATTGTGAGGGGGCTCACAATACAGACAGGAAGATTCAGTGTTTTGTGCGCCAATAAAGGAGTCATTATTAGAATTGGTCTGACAAATGCTAAGCTTGGTGTGTGTAGATGTGGGTTGATTAGCATTTGAAGCAGCGATCCCTCTACTTCTCTGGTCCCAGAATTCAGTGTGGTCCTTGCCTTGGAATCTCTGTTCTCCATCCTGAATGCTAATGAAGGTTCTTTCCTGTCCCATTCCCCATGTAAATGAGTTGCCACCTGGTTCCATCTCCAATGTAAATGACCAAGGGAGTTGCTTCACTCCTATCACCCTTGTCTGGAGGGCTTTAGATGTCTGGAGGGCTTTAGATGAAAACTGAATCTTCATTGTTTTTTGTAAGTCCTTCCTCTAATCAGTTCTTGTTCAGGCAGAGATGGGGACGGGGTGAGTCCTTTGTAAGTCAGACAGGCTGTGTCCTGTGCCAGGGTTCCCAAGAACACAGAACTGAGAGCTAACAACTAGGACATAGTGTTGTGGGACAAATTATCTTCATCTTTATGAAGCAAAGAAAGACAATTTTGTAAAGGTATTGGCCTGGCAATTGGGAGACAGACAGATTTGATGAGCTTTAGTTCATGTGCCCCCACCACCATTTTGAAGCTCAGGGATGCTGGATAGACATGATGGGCTGCTCTGATGTGTGCTAATTCTCATGCAGTGGAGCAGATATCTGACACATGTATAGATGTCCCTTGATTATGGTTCTTGGGGGAGATGTTAAGACAGTTTTGGCATGTGCAAGTTATACACTTTTTATAAAGAAAGAAAGAGATCAACAGGGGAAATTTTGCCTTTTTGATTTTATCAGATCTTTCAGCAGCCTTTGCTACAGTGGACTGTGATGCTGGTAAAGCATTTAGATGGCCTGGTGTGTATTCACAGGATGACCTGTAATTGGTTTCACTCTTTCCAGTAGAGAGATCCCAGAAAGTGGTGATAGCAAGTGCTCATTATCCCCTTGGGACCTTTTCTTTGGGGTTCCTCAGGGGTTCATCTTGTCACCCCTCATGTTCAATGTGTATCTGATGCCAGTGGCTCAGATTGTGCTAAAATTTGGAGTGAGGTACCATCGGTATGCTGATGCCACCCAGCAATCTTTCTCTTTTTCATCTGACCTGGCCCTTGCAGTGTCAGTCTTAACCCTATACCTGGATGCAGTTGAGGATGGGATGAGAGTGAACTGACTGAAGATGAATCCAAACAAGACAGAGGCGATGGTGGTTGGCACACCTCATAAGGGGGACCTAACACTGGTCCATTTCTCACTCAGGTTCTCAGCCTGGAGGTGCTCCTAGATCCTCTGCTGCACCTGGATTTTTCAGGTAGCTAGGAGCACCTTTCACTAACTGCATCTGGTGAGAATGCTGCAATCTTTTCTTTCAGATTTCACCACCATCATCCATGCTTTTGTAACCTTGAGGCTAGGTTAGTGCAGCATGCTCTGTGTGGGATTACTCTTGAAGATTGCCTGCAAACTGTAGCCGCTGCAAAAATGCAGCTCCTTCCCTTCTGATGGGGCTCGGTTTCCAGGAGCATATAATTCCAGTGCTTCAGAATTGACCCTGACTTCCAGCAGCTTTCTAGGCACAATTCAAGGTGCTGGTTTTGACCTGTAAAGTCCCTAAACAGTCAGGGCCTTACTTACCTAGGGAGCTGCCCTCTCCCTTATCTTCCATCATGAGCCCTAAAGTCAGTTGAGAGCCAGATCTTGCAGATACAATCTGTGCAGCAAGTTTGTTTGGCAGAAACACGTGGGAGGTTGTTGTCAGTCATCACTCTTCAGCTCCAGAACTCCCTCCTCCTTGTGGTCTGTCAGAGCCCAAGCCTGGTCATCCTGTGAAAACATTATAAGAACTTTTTTATTTGGACAAGGCTTTATAGCAGGCAGAGTTAAGTTTTGGGGGAATCTTCTGAGGACTCTGTTCTATTATGTATTACTTTATTTTAAGATTTTTATTTTTATCTAGTTTTTATTATAATCTGCCCTGGCCAGAGAGTGGTAGATAGATAGATAGATAGATAGATAGATAGATAGATAGATTTTTGTTGCCACAGACCTCCTGTATGATTTTGAGGCAAATTGTTTAATCTTTCTGTGCTTCACTTCCCCAAATCCAAGAGAGATTACTCTTCCACTGCCTTTGGTTGTTGTGGGTGTTGATCTGCTTCCTGTAGGCGTTGCAGGACTTAATGGAGCTCCTAGGTTTGGTTTGGGCCTTGAAGTGGTATTTTTTTATAAATAGCGAAAATGAATTTGGTAATTCAATTCATTCTGTACTAAAATGAATATTTTAACATAATATATGATGTGTTAATGATATGTATCCGTGAACACCTATCACTTCCACAGAGATATAAAAACATGCTATAAACTTATTGCTGTATCCATTGAGAGCTATCTCTGAGGAATGGATATAATAGGGTTGGTTCCAAGTCCGGATCAGGCTGCTACTAGTTATAGAGCTTCCTCAGTATCAGGAAAGATGTATAATATGGCAAGCAGCCAGTTTTACACTTCTCATACAAAAATCTCCCTCTTTTCCTTTCAGCTGATATACTAATGGAAAGACATTAGTATGGCATCTAGGCAGACCACAAACTTGACAGTTTTACATTAGATAAATATGCTAACTTGGTTTCGGTGGATTCCTGTGTTGTTTCTTAGGTTTATTATAAGAAATACCTTGGATCCTGTGAGATTAAATATGTTATCTAAGGCCCTGATATTCTGAAAACACTTAGGCACATGCTTAGCTCCATGCTAATGAGTAGTCCCATGGAAATCATGAATCTACTCATGTGGATAAAGATATGCAGATCCAGAAGTATATTCAGGATTAGAGCATAGATGGTTATCTAAGGCAGTATTGGAGGATTGTTATAATAATATTTCTTAGGAGACTGCAGCATATTCTGACCAACAGGAAGTTGCCTTTCTGAAAGTTTTCACTGTGTGGCTGGAAGGAAGGATTTTGACTGGTTAAACTTCTTGCTCCATTCAGTGCCCAGTCAATGGCAAAAATCTTATGAAGTTCAGTCAGGGTAGGAATTCATTTCTAGGGAATTAGCCAGTTGCTTAGATAAACTAAAAATCATTTAAGATCTCCAGGATCTATTTTTTCTGGCATCCCAATAATCTTGATGAGTTTTCTTATCCTATCCACACAATTTCAGCTTTTTTGTTTTCAATTGCACACAAAAACTTGGCTTTCCTGTTTGAAAATTCAGGCATGTATTCTGCCCAGTAGAAGAGCAGGTTCCTTTTTAATTTTTTTTTTAAATGGCACCTGTGAAAAACTGATGTGGACAAACACTGTGATCCTGTCAAATGGAGGTTCTGTGATAGCATGTTCCTAAGATCAGAAACCACCAACACTTAACCTGCTGAACTCACTACATGGCACAGTTCCTTTGAACTGAGAATAAATTTGGCTTTGCTACCACTAACACCTGGCCACTGAGATGAAAGGGCACACATGCACATGCTGGCCGTCTACTCCAGTATGTGCTAATTAGCATGCAATGGAGCAGACGTGATTAAGCGACTTTGCCGGAATGTGTTAATTAACACGCTTCAGCAGCCTCCATGTCACATCTATGCAGTGTCCTTGTGCTTCAAAATGGTGGTGGTGGCACTTTAACTAAAGCTTGTTGAACAAGCTTTAGTTCAAGTGCCCCTGCTGCCATTTTGAAGAACAGGACGCTAAATACACAGACACTTTAATTACTACCTACCAAGTAACAGTAAACAGTATGATGAGTATGATGTACACATCCATGCGAAGTACATCTGCAAGAACTACTTCACAGTTAGGGCGGCTAGGAGCTGGAACCAACTTCCAAGGTAAGTGGTGCTGGCTCCTACCCTGGGGATGTTTAAGAAGAGGCTTGATGCCTACCTAGCTGGACTCATTTGAGTCCAGTTTTTCTC
>NW_017729033.1:104403338-104404897 GCF_001723915.1 Gavialis gangeticus
TTTGAGTCCAGTTTTTCTCCTGCCCAGGTGGGGGGTCAGACTTGAAGATCTACAAGGTCCCTTCTGACCCTACTTCTATGATTCTATGATTCTATGATTCTCATGTGGTGATTCTTTCCTTTGATCCTGCCAAGCAAAACTGCAGAGGTGAAGCAATTTTGTAATGCAGGTTCACATTTGTTTTCTAAGTCTTATTTTAATAGGGAGATATAGATATAGTTGAGTGATTTGAGCACAAGGCTTAGAATGAAGATCTCCTGGGTTCTCATGTGATTCTTTAGTCCCAGACAACCTTAACCTGTCCACTTCACTTTGCCCATCTATAGAATCAATACAATATTTACCTACATCAAAAAGGTGCATTACAAAAATTAGGTATCCAGGTTGTAGCTGTATTGGTCTAGAGGAAAAGGCAATCATGACTCATAGTAGAGATGATATCTTTTATTAGACCAAAAAGATTAATATCTTTAATTGCAAGCTTTCAGGCACAAACACCCTTCATCAGGCATTGGAGAAGAGATGGTAAAAGTTCTCCTAGGTAGAAATGAAAGTTTACGTTTCATAGGATTTCACAGAGGAGTCGAAAATGGAAAACTCCTCTGGGCAGCCTTTTCATAGCTGGTATAAAGCCTCTCACCTCCTGTGAAGATCTGTGATGATGCAGGAGCAGGATCTCAGCTTTCAGGTGGTCACAGTTGCTTCCTGCTTGGGAAAATTAAATGAAATGAAATCTTCATATTTTCAGGTAATTTGCATTATCACAGATCCTCACACTATGAACTGACTGCCCAAAGGAGTTTTCCATCTATTGACTTCTCTGTGAAATCCTATGAAATATAAATTTCCATTTCTATCCAGGAGAACTTTTACAATCTTTTCTCCAATGCCTAATGATGGGTATTTGTGCCTGAAAACTAGCAATTAAAGAATTTTTTTTTCCAAAAATCTTGTTCTAATAAAAGATATCATCTCTACTATGAGTCCTGATTGCCTTTTAGAAAAATTAGACAGTGTTTGTAAAACACTCAGAAAAAGAAAATGACATAGTCTTATTAACAATGTCTGTTTAAATTACCCTGTGTTAGATGACCAGAACTCCTTGGCTAGGGACTGAAGTTACACATAAACTGGTTTAAGTGATCCAAAACTGCCTTTAACCTGTAACAGAACAGAAGTTCAATGCACATAAACATCTTTCAAAATGATCAAAGCCAGTTTAAGATAAACCTGGTTGGATGTAGTGTCAGACTTAACTGATTTTGGTCAAACCGGTTTATGGAACTTCTGTCCCAGATCCCTTCCTAATTCAAGTTAACTCACAGTCCCCCAGCTTCCCAGGATGCTTTGGAGCCCTAGGCTGTGCTGTCTGCTCCAGAACAGCAGTCCTGGCCCCTCCCCCAGTTACTACAAACCTAAGGAACTAAAGCCTGTGCTCCCTACCAGCATCTGCAACCTGGTGGGATGGGGGAGGGCAAGAGAATGGACCCCCAGACCCCCCCAGCCCCTGTATGTACAGGACATGTGGAAGGAAGGCCCCAGAAGTAGGGGCTTTTTGT
>NW_017729033.1:104405003-104407980 GCF_001723915.1 Gavialis gangeticus
GGGTTGGGGGTGGGGTGAGGTGGGTTGGGGGTGGGGGAAATTGCACCAGGCCAGCCTTGGCCCCCTGAGCTGGGGAAAGCCCCCACTAGGGGCTTTTCACTCCCCTGTAGTCTGGTTCTCAGGGCTGGCATCTGCTCAGCCCTGCCACTTCTCCATCCTCCCATCTCTGACAGGGGAGGTAGGATAGGGGGAATGCACTGGCCCAGCCCATAACCAGCACCCCCAGCCAGGTTCTGCCTGATGGGAGGGAGAAGTCCCCACTTGGGGGCTTTTCACTCCCCCACAGCCCAGCTCACTGGGCTGTGATCAGTTCAGACCTGCCCCCTCCACAGCCTCCACCTGTGAGAGGCAGGAGCCAGGGGGCAAACACATCAGAGCAGCAGGGAACTGCCTCTCCCCCAGCCAGGCTCCACCTGAGGCTGGGGGAGGGGAATGCAGTGGCTGCTCACCCCACTGGGAAGAATTGAACTAATCCCACCCTGGCTTGCTGGGCTGTGGGGTTATAAAAAGCCCCCAGTGGGGCTTTCACCGCCCCATGCTAGGCAGACCCCAGTTGATTTCAATCCAGCAAGCTGGGCTGCAAGGGAGTGAAAAGCCCCCAGTGGCAGTTCCCCCCCCCTCCCCCGTACCCTTGTGTTGGGCAGACCCTACCTGGAGGGGTCTGGTGCCAGGCCAGATCGGTGCATTCCCCCCTCACCCCACCTCCCCTCTTGGAGGTGGGGGATTGGGCAGCAGGAAGGGATGAGCTGATTCTAACCCAGTGATGCAGGATGCAGGGAAGCCAAAAGCCCATGATGTGGTCTTTTCCCATTCCTTACTGGGCAAACCCCAGTTGGCGGGGCCACTGCCTGGATGGTCCCATGCATTTGCCCCCTCCCACAGGCAGGGGCTGGGGAGGGGGCAGGGCTGATCTGATCCCAGCCCATTGAGCTGTGCTGCAGTAGAGTGAAAAACCTCTCGTGAGGTCTTTCTTCCATGCTTGGCAGACCCCAGCTGGGGATGGTCAGTGCCCAGTTGGGTGGTCCCTCCACCCCTCTCCCAGGCATGGTGCTGGGGAGGGAGCAGGACTGAGTTAATGGGAGCTGTGCTAGGCAGGTTGTGGAGGGTGAAAAGCACCAGGAAGACCCCAGTTAGGGGGCCAGGGCTGGCTTCTGTGTCCCCCCCTACACCCTCCTCTCAGTGATGGGGGCTTGGGAGAGATTTTTCTGCAGTTGGCCATGGGGGCAGTTTGCATGAGCACCCCCCGGCTCCTGGCCTGGGTCAATGCAGGCTTCTGCTTGTCTTATTCACCCAGACACTGAATGTCAGTTCAGCCTGATATTGGTTAAAACTATGCAGCTTAGAAAACCAGCAAAGATTGAACTGATTCCTCCTCAGGCCTTTTGAAGTTTTGTACTTAGTCCTTGAGGCACAGGATATATTATCTCTTCACATATAAAACAAATATTTATCTCAGATGCATGCACATATCAAAGCCTAGAGTGTGTGTATACGGTAAGTATTAGGGGTATGCGAAATGGGTTGTATTTGATTCAGATTTGCATTCGGCCCAAATCAGGAACAGTGATTCAATTCATTGATTCAAATCACTGTCCGCAATTCGATTCAGCTGAATCTGAATCTGAAGACTGGATGCTGATTCGGAGAATCAGCAATTCGGCCATAGATACAGCTTTAAATGTTTTTTCTACATACCTTGAGGTACCAGGCATGGCTTGTGAATGCTGCAATGCTGGGGTGGATGGATCATCCCACAGGAGCTCGAGGAAACCCCCTGCATGCTCGGTGGCATACCCGGAAGTGGACCAGACATACTTCCAGTCCACTTCTGGGTCCACCAGGGAGCATGCTGGGGGCCCCGCCCCATACACCCCTGGCTCAGCGATCAGCTGTGGGGGGACCCCGGGTGCCCCCTAGGCCTAGGAGGCACTTGTTGCTGAGCTGGAGGGGAGTGCAGGGGTGCCCCCTTGCATGCTCCCCAGCAGACCCAGAAGTGGATCAGAAGTGCTTCTGGTGCACTTCTGGGTCTGCTGCCCCCCCGCACTCCTGTGGAATGCTCCATCCACCCCACCATCACAGCATTCATGAGCCACCTGGTACCTTCAGGTATGTAGAAAAAACATTTAAAGCTGTGTCTATGTCTGAATTGCTGAATCTTTCCAAATATCTCTGAATCAATTCAGGGGGTTACAATTCAATTTGGAGAGATTAAAGGGTGTCTTGATTCAATTCAGATTCAAAGATTTGGCCACCGAATCAGGTCGAATTTCAACTGAATCAAATCAGAAATCAAAGCTTCGCACAGTCCTAGTAAGTATATGTATCCATCCTACCTTTATGGCTGGGACAGACATTGCACATAAACCAGTTTAAGTGATCAGAAGCTGGTTGAAACTTGTAACAGACCACATGCTTAGTGCATATAAACCAGTTTGAAAATGGCTGAAACTGGTTTGAGATAAACCTGGTTGAATGTAGTATCAGACTTAACTGATTTGGGTCAAACTGGTTTATGCAATGTCTGTCCCAGGTCCCTTGCTGGTTTAAGATAAACCAGACTCCCCCAGCATCCCAGCACACTCTCTGGGCTGGGTGGGACTCTCTGTTCCACAGCAGGGCTGGCCCCTCCCCTCTGCTCTCTGTCTGGAGCTCCGGCAGAGACTTGCAGGCACAGAGCATCTGCCTGGCTTCTGCCTGCTAGGGTGGGATGATTCCCCGTGCCCCTCTGCCTTACTCAGGCACCTCAGCATTAGCTAGCAGACCACATGCTGGCTATGGTCCCTGCTGTAGGAGACAACAAAGACAGACAGGCTTTTTGGAGCTAATTGACAGGTAGCTTAATGTTCTTCTTTGGAAAAGCTGTTTAAGAAGAGCTTTAGAGAGAGGCTTTGTTTTATTAATGGGTTAATAAACACTGAGTTAGGGGTGATAAACATTCCCTGCTGGGCTGCATGGGGGTGGAGAGTAATAATCAGAG
>NW_017729033.1:104412980-104415732 GCF_001723915.1 Gavialis gangeticus
ATCATCCCACAGGAGCTCGAGGAAACCCCCTGCATGCTCGGTGGCATACCCGGAAGTGGACCAGACATACTTCCAGTCCACTTCTGGGTCCACCAGGGAGCATGCTGGGGGCCCCGCCCCATACACCCCTGGCTCAGCGATCAGCTGTGGGGGGACCCCGGGTGCCCCCTAGGCCTAGGAGGCACTTGTTGCTGAGCTGGAGGGGAGTGCAGGGGTGCCCCCTTGCATGCTCCCCAGCAGACCCAGAAGTGGATCAGAAGTGCTTCTGGTGCACTTCTGGGTCTGCTGCCCCCCCGCACTCCTGTGGAATGCTCCATCCACCCCACCATCACAGCATTCATGAGCCACCTGGTACCTTCAGGTATGTAGAAAAAACATTTAAAGCTGTGTCTATGTCTGAATTGCTGAATCTTTCCAAATATCTCTGAATCAATTCAGGGGGTTACAATTCAATTTGGAGAGATTAAAGGGTGTCTTGATTCAATTCAGATTCAAAGATTTGGCCACCGAATCAGGTCGAATTTCAACTGAATCAAATCAGAAATCAAAGCTTCGCACAGTCCTAGTAAGTATATGTATCCATCCTACCTTTATGGCTGGGACAGACATTGCACATAAACCAGTTTAAGTGATCAGAAGCTGGTTGAAACTTGTAACAGACCACATGCTTAGTGCATATAAACCAGTTTGAAAATGGCTGAAACTGGTTTGAGATAAACCTGGTTGAATGTAGTATCAGACTTAACTGATTTGGGTCAAACTGGTTTATGCAATGTCTGTCCCAGGTCCCTTGCTGGTTTAAGATAAACCAGACTCCCCCAGCATCCCAGCACACTCTCTGGGCTGGGTGGGACTCTCTGTTCCACAGCAGGGCTGGCCCCTCCCCTCTGCTCTCTGTCTGGAGCTCCGGCAGAGACTTGCAGGCACAGAGCATCTGCCTGGCTTCTGCCTGCTAGGGTGGGATGATTCCCCGTGCCCCTCTGCCTTACTCAGGCACCTCAGCATTAGCTAGCAGACCACATGCTGGCTATGGTCCCTGCTGTAGGAGACAACAAAGACAGACAGGCTTTTTGGAGCTAATTGACAGGTAGCTTAATGTTCTTCTTTGGAAAAGCTGTTTAAGAAGAGCTTTAGAGAGAGGCTTTGTTTTATTAATGGGTTAATAAACACTGAGTTAGGGGTGATAAACATTCCCTGCTGGGCTGCATGGGGGTGGAGAGTAATAATCAGAGCATCTTGCTGGGGCCTGGCCACACCCACCTCAGCTCAGAACTGTGGAATGAAAGGAGGGCTGCTCTAGTGCCCCTGGCTTCTAGCCTGAGCCACTGCAGGCATGTACCTGCATTTCTAGAATGAGAAGGGAATGCCTATCCACCTCCAAATCAGTTCAAGCTTTGCATGTTAGACTAACCTGCAAAGATTGAATCAATTAGACTCAGGCTTTTTGAACATCTGTCCCTAGCCTGTTTTTGAACTTAAGTCTGACCTAAACGACAACGTTATCCCAATATCTGTTAGTGGAAAATTATAAACATCAGAAATGCTGATATTTGTAAGTGAGATAATGAAAGACTTTATATGCAATAGAGCATGGCTGGTCTTGAGGGAAATGGTGTCCTGGGTGGACTTGTATTTTGGCACTCTTTTTTTAGTTTGAGTATGTAGTAGTATTAGCAAAAGTTTCAGAAATAAAGCCCTGTGGGGAGCTGCTGGTCTGGATCAGGAGCCTTGCTTCCCTGTGTGCAGGCACTGCTGCTGCTGTGTGGGAGTAAGGTGGGTAAACTGGAGCAGCTGCCACTCCGCCTGCATGTGCCCAGCCTAGCTCCTCTGGGACAGTGGCTGGGGTAGGGATCAGATGGGGTGGGGTAGAGCAGGGCATGGGGAGAGTGCTGTTGTAAGTGTAGGCATCTCACACATGTATGTGCCTGTGTGTGTGTGGTTATGGTTTGTGTGTGTGTGAGTATGGCACCCACCAGGCCATGGGGCTCTGGGTGGTTGCGCATACCCACCCATAAGGCCAACCCTGCAATAGAGAAATGAATCACACACATCATTTCCAGACTCCTCCTCTTAGTTTTCCTTACATCCTCTAAGATAGGCCTTTATCACCAATTTTAAAGGAGAGATCTCCATCTAGGCCTTGACAAACTGAGATCTATTGTATCTTTGTTTCAGAGATCAGAATCTGACCTGTTTTAGACAGAGATTAAAAGTTTCAGTCCTCAGGAAATTAAAACTTGATCAAGGACTCTGTAATGCAGTTGATGGAGAACAGCACCATGTCAGATTTCTATTGTCATTATCATGATTGAGAGAGGACGTGACGGGTGACCCCTGTCTTGAATGGATCCGTAATAAATAATGAGGATGATGGGAAACCTATTCCAATCAAAGTGTTTGTGACCATTTGATCTTGTCATCCTTTGGGGAGCTCTGGTGAACAGACACTCCCCAGATTCTGGTGAACACCCCGAATAAACTTATAGGTGGCCATCAGATCGCCCCAGAGCCTGAGCTTTTCCAGGCTGAAGAGTCCCATGGCTCTCAGCTTCTCATCATAAGGTCTGTTATCCTGACCTCTGATCATGCGCATGGCCCTCCTTTGAACTCTTCCAAGCCTTTCCACATCTTTTTTGAATTTTGCAGCCCATAACTGGACACAGTACTCCAGCTGTGGCCTCATCAAGGCCTAGTACAAGGGGAGAATGACGTCCTGGGATTTGCTTGAGAAGCATCTATGGATGCAAGCCAA
>NW_017729033.1:104420732-104421173 GCF_001723915.1 Gavialis gangeticus
TCTGTCTGGAGCTCCGGCAGAGACTTGCAGGCACAGAGCATCTGCCTGGCTTCTGCCTGCTAGGGTGGGATGATTCCCCGTGCCCCTCTGCCTTACTCAGGCACCTCAGCATTAGCTAGCAGACCACATGCTGGCTATGGTCCCTGCTGTAGGAGACAACAAAGACAGACAGGCTTTTTGGAGCTAATTGACAGGTAGCTTAATGTTCTTCTTTGGAAAAGCTGTTTAAGAAGAGCTTTAGAGAGAGGCTTTGTTTTATTAATGGGTTAATAAACACTGAGTTAGGGGTGATAAACATTCCCTGCTGGGCTGCATGGGGGTGGAGAGTAATAATCAGAGCATCTTGCTGGGGCCTGGCCACACCCACCTCAGCTCAGAACTGTGGAATGAAAGGAGGGCTGCTCTAGTGCCCCTGGCTTCTAGCCTGAGCCACTGCAGGCA
>NW_017729033.1:104426173-104426861 GCF_001723915.1 Gavialis gangeticus
CCAGCACCCTCTGGGTCGTGCTGTGGAGCCAGTTCCCCAGCCAGCAGATCGTGTTGAGGTTGAGGCTACAGTTAATCAGTTTTGCCAAGAGGTGATCATGGGATACCAGATTGAAGGCTTTTTTGAAGTCAAGATATATGACATCAATCTCTTCTCCCTTGCCCAGGTGATAGGTCACCTGGTCATAAAAGGAAATGAGATTGGTCAAGAAAGACCTACCCGCAACAAACCTGTGCTGGGTATCCTTCAGGATATTGCTGTCAGCTAACCTGTATAGGATGGCCTCTTTGATAATCTTTTCCAAGACCTTCCCCAGGATAGAGGTCAGGCTGATGAGTCTGTAGTTTGCCGGATCCACTTTCCTCCCTTCTTCCAATTGTCGGGCACTTCATCAGGGCACCAGGAATTCTCAAAGATCTATGCCAGGGGCTGAGCTATGATGCCTGCCAGCTGTTTAAGTGCCCTTGGGTGTGAACCGTCAGGGGCGGCTGACTTGAAGGTAACCAGTCTGTCAAGATGTTCCTTCACAAGGTCAGCTTTGATGGAGGGTAAGGAATCTCCCTTACCCCGGCCTCCCTGTCCCACAGTGGGCAGTATCATCCCATGGGACTGGTGAAAAACTGATGCAAAGTACCCGTTTAGCAAGTTTGCTTTTTCCTGGGCATCGGTTGTCAGTTGTCCCATCTGG
>NW_017729033.1:104431861-104448674 GCF_001723915.1 Gavialis gangeticus
AGTCTGTAGTTTGCCGGATCCACTTTCCTCCCTTCTTCCAATTGTCGGGCACTTCATCAGGGCACCAGGAATTCTCAAAGATCTATGCCAGGGGCTGAGCTATGATGCCTGCCAGCTGTTTAAGTGCCCTTGGGTGTGAACCGTCAGGGGCGGCTGACTTGAAGGTAACCAGTCTGTCAAGATGTTCCTTCACAAGGTCAGCTTTGATGGAGGGTAAGGAATCTCCCTTACCCCGGCCTCCCTGTCCCACAGTGGGCAGTATCATCCCATGGGACTGGTGAAAAACTGATGCAAAGTACCCGTTTAGCAAGTTTGCTTTTTCCTGGGCATCGGTTGTCAGTTGTCCCATCTGGTTAAGCAGGGATCCAAAGTTGCCCTTGCTTTTCCTCCGGCTCCCTACATATCTAAAAAAGGACTCTTTATTGTCCTTGATAGTTGTAGCTAGCTGGAGTTCCATCACAGCCTTGGCTTTCCTGGTTCACTCTCTGCAGGTCCAGATCAGAGCAGAGTATTCCTCCTCGGTGGTGGTTCCAGTCCTCCATCCTTTGTAGATCTGCCTTTTAAGATGCAGGAGGTCCAGTAGTTCCCTGGAGAGCCAAGGGGACTGCTGTGCCCTTTTGCTGCCTTTCGTCTGCAGCAGGAATAGGCTTTGTGGGATAGGCTTTGCCTGCACATCCAGGATCGCTCCCTTGAGGAGCAACCACTTGTACTGACCTCCCCTCCCCTTTGGGTTGTGGCCCTTTAGGGCCTCACTGACGAGCCTCCTGAGCTTGTCAAATTCAGCTTTCCTGAAGTCGAGGACTTCTGTATTACTGACTGACTTGCCAGTTTTATGTAAGATGGTGAAGGTGATCAGCTCATGATCACTGTCACCCAGGGTCCTTTCAATCATTAGGTCGCTGATTAGGTCATCCCTGGTTGCTAGTACCAGGTCGAGCAGCACTTTCCCTCTCATCATTTAAAGACTTCAGCTTTTATAAAACTTTCTTGTAATTGGAGAACCCCAGAAAAGGACAACTGAGGGTTGCTCCTCTGTGCAGAGTCTAATGGGACTCTGCATCGACTCAAGGTCCTGGCAGCATGGAGCAGCTTGAAGGATCATACTCTAAACAGTACTGAATATTAGTCTCCCAATGCACTGCAGGTATAAGTGCAACATTGTGTTCCCAGCTTTTCAGGAGATCTTCAGACCTTTGAGCTGAAGATCTTGGGTCATTTTTATAGCAAATAAGGAACTTGGCCTGAATCCAGTAATGATTTTTGCCTCCATGGTCTTACTTCAAGTAACAGCCCCATTCTCTCTCTTAATATATTCCTGTAACAAACCTAGCTGCAAAGCTATTCAATGAAACAAGTACAAAATATTTTTACCCTGCTGGTTTCATGCTCTCCTTATATTCAGTCATGAAGAATAATGAATTGGAAATGATTGCAGTGGTAAAATCCAAATGTGGATATTTGCTGTCCTTACTAATGAGAGAAAAATATAGTAGAACATTGGCCTAAAGGTTCCAGCTGTGATTCCTTTGTAACTTAGAGTGTATTAAAAAATCTTCAGTCAGCAAGATAAGTTAATTTTTTATGACCTTTATAAACTGTTTTAGCCTGGAACTCAGAAACATCTCTTTAAGATTAAATTTTTAAATCCTTTTAGCTCAAGACTGCTAAGCAGTTTGAGGACATTTTGTTTTGGAAGAAACATCCAAAATCTATAACAAAATTCTGTTTTTGACCATTATTGTGAGAATAATGATTAGCTAACATGGCACTTCTACTTTTATTTTTTACTTGTTCTGTCTCAATAACACTCATCTAATAGGAGTCACATTCTCTTTATGCTTGCAATGTGCATCACTGGCAGTTTATTGCCCACCTTTGGAAATTCTTGGAGGAGCAAATTGAATTGTCACTGCTGTCATCTTCTTTGATGTGATAGGTGCTTGGTTGGCTAGGGAAAAAAGCATGTCCCTTAGTGGCAGCACTGAGAAATCATGGAACAGACATATTCATAATCACACAAGTGGCTTAAGTAAAATAGTCGGGTGTGGCTAAAGTTTAAATGTCAGTTGGCAGACAAACCATTTGTTTCTCACTCATTTTAAAGAACTTCCCTTCAATCCATTTATTGTTTCCAACTATAACTTTAAATATACTTGAGTTTCTTTAGCAATCCTGAAGGTGGGATGATTAAGATTTTATTGTAATCTGGTTGCTATAATCTACTCTTTTATTTCAAAAGTGATTTCAATTCTACAGATATAAAGTTTTATAGTTCCTCAAAAATAGTTATCTGTTTATACGGTTTATTTTCATTGAAGATTTGTACTTTGTTTCAACACAGTGTTGAAATTGAAATAATGCAGTCACATCGGTATAAAGATCATAAGATCATATAAAGTTCTGCTGAATCAGGCCTTAAAGGCCAGATTCTCTTTCACCTACAGCTGCTTGCAGACATTAACAACTCCCCCTCCAAAAAAAAACCAAAACCAAAAACCCAACAAAAAACAACAAAAAACAAACTCACGCTTTACTGGAAGAACCAGTGCATTACTTCGACCTGGCTCTGCAGCATCTGTATAGATCAGGCACTTCAGAGGGGCCTTTTGGCACTTTTAGCTAAAGCAGCCCTTATGTGTTTGAGTGCAGTTTTGTTTTGCCCTGTCTGAGTCCCTGAAAAACAGTTAATGCAAGAAATTGGTAAAGCATCCTGCTCACTATTTTATATGACTCAGTCCAAGGGTAAGACAACAATGTGTTACAAAACTAGATTCATTCATGGATTTTCTGGACTTGAACAAGGTACAATAAAACTGGACTAAGGTGCTTAAATTCACTTAGATGTCTAATAGGGAATTAGGTATCTTTGAGGGGTGGCTCAAGAGAATTGTGGCCATGTCTTTTCCATGTCAAGTTAATTTTAGTGTTCATAAAGTATTGGATAATTCATAATTATTAAATAAAATAATTATTTAGTAGTTATTTTTAGAGAAATTTGATGGGTTTTAGCCAATTTTTGAGAAATTTCCCAGAAGAAATTTGAATTTCATTTGGGTACTTAGAGTTTTATTGGTTATCACCTTGTTCTGAAAAATAGAGAGTCAGTGACCCTTTCTTGGTATCCAGTTAGTTTAGTTAGCTCAATTTAGTTAGCTTATTTGTCATTTATAATTTGAAAAAAATCTCCTTGTTTGATCATGTACCAAATTAAGAACTCTTGAAATCAGAATATAGAAAATAACACTTTTTTTATAGATGTAGCATTTCCAAAGTTAGCTGGAACTAATGTATTAAAAATGTCTGAAATAGAAGAAACTTTCCTAAATAATTTATATTTCTTGTACATAAATTAAGTAATCAAGCATGCCTGCTAACACTGAAAAAAGTCCAAACAGAATCATACAGCTGCGTTATTTTGTGCAGAAATCATATTTTCTGCTTGCTGTTGAACAACATTAAATGTGTTATTGATCATATGATTGGATGGAGGTTACTGGAGGGGATACCCTCTGTAAATTTCCTTTGATCCTACTAAATGTTGTTACCACTCTGCTACAGGAAATAAGAGAGTGTAATGATTTTAAAGTGGCAATGTTGTTGGCTATATCAAAGATGAAACACTGCCAGGGTTCCCTTAGCAGATTTTACTGTAGTGCCACAAACGATCTGAAGATCATTATTTACTGGAAATAAAAGAACAAGGCAGAAATCGATTGCTACAATTCTAGATATATGTCTTCATTGCACTCTATATACATCTCCTATTTGTTCTAATTTCATGGAAGGATATTTAATACATAACGGAAAGAGGCTTTTTATTTATTTTTGTTTATTATTTTTGGCATTCCTTGGGGAAATTCTGGGAATCAATACTTGTATGTGAGTAAGTGCATGTAGGTACTGTCAGGCAGTGGTGGCAGTTGATACAACTGTGCATTTTACAGTGACAGGGAGAGTTCTTTTAGGGTAAGTATTGTCACAGATATAAATACATTCAACAACACTGGAAAAAATTTGCATCTCTTCAACTCTTTGTTTACTTAAAAGGTTTCAGGAGGCATTGTCAGTTTTAAAAATGTATAGCATTAAGTCTTGCTTCTGCTTATACATACATGACTTTAAGTGCAGAAATAGTCCAATTGACTTCAATAGAATATTTAAAGTTACATGTGCAAGTGTTTGTAAGGTGGAACCTTAACTAGAGACTGAGGGATATGTTCCCATTCATTTCAGTGAGCACAGGGTTGGCCCTCTACTACTTTTATTTGTTTTATGGTGGTATTGCCAAACCCAAGCATTCAAACAATCATTAGTCAGGTTCCCAACATTATAAAAAGTTGTTTTTTTAAATAATATCTTGAGTCCTTTTAATTTGATATCTGGTTCCAGAGCCTTGTAGGGCACACTTAAGTCACATTTTCAAGTTTTCTGTGCAGAGAGAATGAAATATAAGTGTCCTATATAATCTCACCACTTCAAGAGCTGATGTATTAGAGATAGCATAAAATACTGCAAGACTAGCAATAAAATTCCAAAATTGGGAAAACAGTTATAGTAGGTCCTTGAGGCCCTAAGCAGGAATGGGAGCTGACATTTCACTAGTGACCATGAAGACATGAAAAACAAAGACGGTCTCTGCCCCCCAAAAACATGCCCAGTTTGTTTCTGACCAAACAGCAGCACCTATAAAGGGTAAAGGGAAGATGAGATAAATTGCTAGTTGTTGCATGGTAAAATGGTTCCAAGGAGATCTATGCGGCAGTCCTTCCCTAAAGAATGAACAGAACATGTACCTTCAGCTATTATATCTTTTATTTCAGATTTGAGAAATTATCTTACATAATAGCATTCGGAACAAAGCACATAAAACCACAACTGGGGCATCTCACACCATTTCTTACTTATCACAGCAGTGCTCAAGCCCAGTAAACAAAATTTTAAAAACAATCCACCTTACTCCCAGCTCCTAAAGCAGGCAGGCAGGCAGACACCTGCTTAACTACACGCTCTTATTTTTGTAACCGTCTTTTCCCTCTTCCCAAAATCAAGTCTGTACTACAGCTTCCCTTGCCCTGTCAAGCCCATCACATCATGCTAGATCGTAATTTAGGCATAGTCTATTGTAAGAGACAGTGTGGGGTTTGCTGTGCTACCTCTGGGGAGGTATCCTAACTCAAGAAGATAGAATCCCTCCCTTGCCTCCTGGCATGTATGTTTGCTACTGTGCTCCTTTATGGAATACAACCTGCTGTCTTCTGCTTGACTGTCTTGCTTGGTAGACCAGTGTACAGGGGAGTCATGGCTGTGACCTAGTCAACGTGCAGTAATTGCTCCCTTTGGAGCCCAGCTGGGCTAAAATGTACCCAATCATTCTCATGCTGATTTTCACCAGCATACTTCCATTGACTTCAGTAGGTGAGATCAGGATCAAAACCTTTTCTTCCCCTCTCAGGAAAGAAACCGATGGTTTTCAGATTTGGTTTCCAGAGATACAGCTGGCTGTATGTTTGTATTTGTGTGCCAAAGAGGTCAGAACATGATTTTATATGTCCTAAAATTTCACTAGGCCACTTAACTCCTGTTCCTTAAATGATTTTACTCCTCATGTCCTCTCTCTGTGAGGAATGTAGATCCCATTGTGTATCTCCAGTCACTTCTCATTTCTTGAGACGTTAAACCATTCAGTCAGGGAACAGATATAATAGCCTGTGAAACACAGATAACCAGTCAGAGTGTGAATCCTGAATATGACTATTTCCATGGGGAACCCTCCAGGCTAGGAATTATTTTTGTAATAACAAAGAGCTAATACATTAAGATGTTCAATTATGTCTGTTTGAAAAGAAGAGGAGTGTTTCACCCTGATGTTTTTGTTCTTGACTGAAATTAGGATTTTTTTTCTTTTACAAATTTGTGGTTGTAATTTCCAAGTACCTTTACAGGTAATGAGGTGGCGGGAGCCACTTTCAAGAACTGGAAGCACTGGGGGCAATCCCTGATGCTCTGGGGGATGGACCCGGAGATCCTGGCCTTATTGGAGAGGCAGGCTGTGTCATTGGGAGGGTCGCACTAGCCAGCACTGCACCAGCTTTTCAAGCAACTCTCAATTAAGTTTGGCAACAGCTGGCTGATGGTGTCAGCAACAGCTGTCACTGCAGGGGGTTTAAAAATGCCAGCAGAAGCTGGCAGAGTGGGGGGGAGGCAGGAGGCAGGAAGGAGAGCTCACCAGGCTGTGACCCAGCCAAGCAATAATAGTAGATAACTCTTTCCCACAGAGAATAGGCGGGGGCAGTATCTGGGAGCCCGATGGGGGTCGTCGACCCAACACTCCACAAGAGTGAGCCTGGGATCAGCCAACAACCCCAGCTCACAGGCAGAGTTCATTCAACCCTGAGCTGGTAGAGGGCATGGCAGGTACAAGCCCTGAACCGGGGCCAAAGAGGCTGAGGTCTGTCAGCTGAAGAAGAGGAGCTGGGACTACAGGCTGGCACAGCAGGACAAGGACTCTGATGGTTGGTGAGTGGATGGGAAGTAGGGGAGGTGAAGCCCCAAGACCAACCGCAACAAGGCAGTGAGTACCCCCCCATCTTTGGGCCCTGGGCTTGGAACACCACTGAACCCTTCCTTTCAGTTAAGATTCCATGAAGTCATGGCAGGTGAGTTGGGGAGGCCCTTCCCAGAGCGAGGAGGGATACTCATGGTGCCTACTGAGTTTGCGACAGGTAACTTGTTCGTAGATTGTTTGTGAACAGAAAAATAGACAAGCTTTGCCAGTTGATTATGTTGTAGATTGTTTCTTAATCTTTATTACTAAGGAAGATAATCAGTAATGTATGCACCACTCCCAGTCTCTGTACTTTCACAGCAAAGTGTATAAAGAAGCCTAATACTTCTCTACTTACACATGCTAGAGAGAAATATGAAGCGACTTTTCCCTCCCTTTCCATGGCAGACTAAAATATTTATTCCCTTTGTTCCTTGTTATTCACTACTCATGAATACAAACAGCAGATGGCCAACAGCAGTGGGGGGTTTTATTTCTGTTCATCTCTGACCACGTTACAGCTCAGTTTCTGTGTATGCTCCAGCTGTATACCTTTTAAAACACGATTACCTTGCTAAAACCTCTATCAATAACAATTTCTAGCTGATATATAGCTTTATGAAAACGATAGAATCCGCTGAAGTCTAGCAATGCATCTTCGCTAAGGCTTCCTGTGTAGTGCTGTGATCAATATCCTCAGTCAAGTTTATGAGGATGCCATGAAAACCCTCTAAGATGCAGTGGTATTCTTTCTAACCTTTCTTGTAGCCCATCAATAATAGACTAGTAAGGTCAGTCTGCTTGAAGTAAAATTCTGTGTTCAGGAAAGTTTCCCTCCCCCAAATTCTCCTGCTGTTGCAGAAGAAAAGATATTTATTTTGGCAAAGCATCATTTCTTCATAGAAAATGTAGCCTTAAGAGCCTTGCTGGAGATGCCTGAGTGAGGAATCCTTCCTAGGCAAGCTCTGATCTCCCCAGGTCACTCCCTGGATCTCCTATACAACACAGCAGGTTTTGTGGTAGCTTGTGTATTCTTTCTCCAGACAGGCTCATAGCCACAGGTGACCCACAGTCTGTCTTGTGATAACAGAGTGAATAAAGCTCAAAAAGTAGATGCAGCAAGCCAGAGAAGCTTTGCACCGTGACCCACACATTCACTACCCATAGATATAGCTGTAGATTAGCTTTTCTGAAAAGCAGCTGCTTAGCTGCTAAAATAGACACCAGGAAATACCACATTTACTCAAGTCGAAGATGACCCTATATTTAAGATGCTCCCCCCCAATAATAATTAGATTCTATAAACAGAAAATTTATACATTTGTGATAATTGTTCAGGTATAGAATATAATTATTGGAGGTTTTCCTTAAAATTTGTCCCCTTTCCACTGCTACAGCAAGGAAAAGAGTGGCTGGGGAGGTGGGGTCATGTGGCTCCCTTGCCCTCTTCCCCCACATCATCTTTCCTCTGCAACCCTCCCCACCCTTTGCTATCAGACCCTTCTTGAACTCTGTTCCCTCCCTAAGCTTGTGGAAGTGAGGGGCAAATTTGAAACAGAGACCAAAAACACTAACTTTGAAGTAAACATTCCTGCAATAATTTGCATATAAAGCAAATTACTACGGGAACCTATAGACTTAGTTCATACAGAATTGATGCAGTTGACCTTTTTGGAAACTGCTGCACGTTTCAGCACACATAATCCATCAGTGTACTTTTAAGTAACATTTTTGTTGCTACTTATACATAGAATAAACTGGGTCTACACATGCACCAGCCTGCGCAGTTGTGCAAACATTTAGTATTTGCTTAAGCAAGTACTGAATGACAGCCCAGTAATCGGCATTACTGCACAGTCCCATTGCCACACGGTTATTTTAGCTGCTACTACACAGTATCTTGTTGCTACTGGGCAGTAGCATCATAATCATGGTTCATACCCAGTGCCACTACATCACCATAGCTCATTGCTATGGCAAAGGAACATCTGGGGTAGATGTGTCCACTGTGTATAATATCAGTGCAAAGCCAAAAGGCTCATGATTTATCATATGGTTCTTTGGGCTGGGCCCTAGCAGAGTCAACAACATTTCAAGCCATGGTAACCCCACACCCCAGCACAGCTCAGTATGTATTTTTGTGCATTCCATATACCCCTCTAAAGGATCCATGTGCTAACTAGCCCCTCCACCCCAACCCATGATTGGAACTAGGTGTTCTTGTCACAAGTCCTGGGATCCTCCAAAAATGTATATGGAAATGGAGCATGGGGTTGCCTAGTGGGACAGCATCAATCATATGTAATGGGTAAAGAGAGGGAGAGACAGAACCTTTTATCTACATAGATGTTTGCTAGACATTTAAGGCTGGTGAAGAAAAACAAATCATTAGAAATGGGACTGAAAGGTACAGCTCAGCTGTGGGAGCGACGAGGAAGCTGAAATATATTCAATGTAATGGTTCACACATTGAATAATAGTAGGGCTGTGTGAAACAGCATCATTCTGATTCTGCTTCAGTTTTGATGATTTGATGGAACAATGTTTTGTTTTGAGTTTTATTTAATTTCGAAACCACTGTTCAGTTTTGTTTCATTGTTTTGCTGTTTCAATGCTGTTTCAAAGTTTCTCCCATAGTTATTATGGGGGTAAACATAAAATGCAGCAGGCAGGCAGACTGGGGGCTTGCTGGCACCTTAGGGAGGCTGCAGAGGCTGTGCTAGAGTCCTTCCAGGGGTGCGACACCCGATCTGCCTGCCAGATGAGAGAAGCCAGATGCTGTCACCTGGGACAGGTGCCAGGAAGATCAGTGCTGCTGCTGGTCCCAGGCAGCAGCACCTGGCTCCTGTCACCCGGCAGGTAGATTGGGGGTTTGCCCACACCCCTGGGAGGACTCCAGCACAGCCCCTGCAGCCCTCCTGGGGGTGCCAGCAGGCCCCTGATCTGCCTGCCAGCTGACAGGAGATGAGTGCTACTGCCTGGGGCCAGCGGTACGGGGCCAGGGCAGATCAGCTGGTGTGGGGACCCGCCGCTCTGCTCCCAGGGTGGGGGAGGGTCCCCACATCAGCTGATCTGCCCCGGGCTCTGCACCCTCCTCCAGCTGGCTTTGGTATGGGGCCAGGGCAGATCATCTGGTGCGAGGACCCACCGCACTGATCCCAGGGCAGGGGAGGATCCCCACACCTGCTGATCTGCCCCGGTCCTGTACCTGAGCCAGCTGGTGGAGGTCCCAGCTGCTTGCAGCCCAGTGCGGGGGGTGGGGCACAGCCCCAGGGCCACATTCTGCACTCTGCACCAGCTCGGGTCCCAGCGGCTTGCAGCTCCTTTGAACTCAGCCCAGTGGCAGGAGATGGAGTGCAGTCCCGGCTCTGCCAGCCTCCTGTTACCGGGCTGAGCTCCATGGGACTGGCAGAACCCACCAGAGCACAGCCCAGGGGTGGGAGGCGGGGAGAGGCAGAGCTGCGCTCCCTGCCCAGCTGAGCCACATGGGGCTGTGGAGCGCAGCCCTGGCTCTCCCCTGCCTCCCAGCACCTGGCCGCTGCTTTGAAACTTGAAACATTTTGAAACTTTTGAAATATTTCAGCTGGCCTCATTTCATTTCAAGGCTGTTTCAAAGCCCTCTGTTTTGTTTCAATTTCACTGTTTCAAGATTGAAACAAGTCTTCCCCTGCCCCATACTGGATCTGAGCTCAATGGGCGCTGTATCTTATTCATATGGGCTTCACTAACCTATCCTTGTGGTAGGCTCCCATCAGCATCTTGGCTTTTTAACTAAGAACAAGCTTTTTTGGCACCAAGAGGAGAGTGTCAGGGCAGACTCTGCCCTCCGGAGGTAACACATGCCCATTTTTTTAAGGGCCCTTAACCAAAAAAACAACCAAACAAACCAAAAAGTTTTCCATCAGTATTTTTGCCCAGTATAGGCCATGTGTTTTACAGGCATGCTCAGAGTGGGCTGCATTCGTTCATCTTCACAGCTGGTTACTGAGCATATACTGCTCCTGGCAACAGTTTAATGATAGGGAGTGTATTTCATTAGGTTTTTTGTATGGAAATATAAGATAAGGACATTTTTCCCCATGCTGATTAGGGGAAAAAAACTTGCCTGATATTCAAGTAAATATGGTAATAAGAATTCTGTTAAGGTGGTTGCATTCGGTTTGCTCTTTGACATCTCAAACTTGCTCACATAGCAAAGGGTGTAGGGCTTACAACTCAGGAGCATGTCTCAACTCCACTGGTGTAACTGGTCCCTGAATAAAATGGAAGGAAGTTACTGCAGTTTAGCTTTACTCACTGCAGGTTAGGAGCAGACAGCCTAAATAGGTCATTATTTAGGTAGCTCCTCTCACTTTAAACAGTGGCATAATTGTTTCATCTGTCCATGTTGGTTAAGACTTCCTGGAACTTCATTAGCATGAACAAGAGATTTTGTATTGCTGATGAAATACAGGTCCCACTGAAGTTACAAACCAAGATTTCAGTCCTGAAAGCTGTCCTGTGCCAGCAAACTTCCCTGGATCCATGTGATTTCAGTGGCACTCTACATAGGAGAACCCTTATCCCTGTGTATTGTTCTGTGAAAAACAAGAGAACTCTACAGTGGTTGGCCCAGCTAGATCAAACTGCAGAAGTCAAAATTTGTTCAGATATTTTGAGTCAGACAGCAAGTCCTAGAAGAGGCAGGAATGAACCCGAGGTCTGATTCCAGGTCTAATATTCCAACCAGACCTTAGAAAAATAAATTAGAAAGACAGCAATACCTTGAGTCATTTCATTCTACTGAAGGATTTTAAAAAAATCCAGTCTCCACTAAGATAAGCGTGCATGTGGGAAGTGCATTCTTGTTTAAAACAATGTTAATAGAAAGTTGCAGGTTTTGAAAATTCTGAAAGAGCTCTGGAAGTGCAGAGAATGAACAGCTTTCTATACCAGTCCTAAATCTGCCCTCATATTAAGTCCTGCCTTCACCTGCACCTCAACACCCCCACCTAAAGTTTTCCTCTCTGTCCTAGTCCACTCAACATCGGCACATCCTGTCTGAATGCTGAGCAACAAACTGCATATAAGCCAGTAGCTCAATGCTCCTCTGGTGCTGCATGCTGGGATGGGCAGAAGACTGCTGCAACATCCATATTGCCCTTCACAGTCCAGAGTACAGGTGAATAATGAAAACAATTATTTGCAAATGGTGGGATTTTCAAAAGCATTCAGCATTGGCCTAACTTGGCTCTCTGGAGCCTTGACGGAAGTGTTTCGACCAGCGTTTTGACGTTTTGACAAAACAGTGTTTCGTTTTGACTTTTGTTTTGAGTCAAAATGGCTGTTCCATTTCATTCCATCGAAATGTTTTGCAGTTTTGACCCTGTTTCAACATTTCGCTCATAGGATATAATGGGGAAGGTCAAAACAGGCTATAACTTTGCCATTTCTAGCCAGATTTAGATGAAACTTGCAGAAATGGTAGCCCCTTCTAAGGGCATGATGCATACCAAGTTTCAAGAAGATAAGTGCAGGGGTTTGGGAAAACTGCACCCCAAAACCTTGAAAGCAAAACTCATGTCACGTATATGTATTAAGCCACAGCAGGGTCAAAACCTCACGGATGGTAGCCCCTGGTGAGGCCACAAAGCCTGCCAAATTTCAAGATGATAGGTGCAGGGGTTAGGGGGAAACTGCACCTCAAGCTGCTGACTGGCAAAACTCATGATATAACTGACCCTGGGTGTGTTAAGGTGCAGCAGACTGAAAACTGCAGGGGTGGTAGAACCCTAGCTTTAGGTAAAATGTGAGCAGTGGCATAGGTAGGCTCAGCATTAGGCCTGATACTGGAAACTTATTTTGAATATAAGAGTTTTTAGAGTAAAAGCAAATACATTGTTCTGTACTAAAGGGCTATATGTTGTAAACTATAGAGAGGGTTTGTTTTTTTTGTCTGAAAATATATAAACCAGGAATGTGCACTTAAGACAGGATTTATCTGACGTGTGTCAATGGTGATTTTGTGAGAGATTTTGCAGTGTGTTAGGTAAATTCAAAGGACTTTTTCCTGGTTCACTCTTTTGGTGATTCACACTAATGAGTTAATTGAGAAATATCATGACGACAACTTTTCCATTAACTATGCCAGAAATAATTGGAGCTTTTCTTGGGGTATAGAAACAGCTGTGAAGCCTCTTCTGTCTGTGATTTGCAGGGAGCCTACTATTACACAGTATTACCTGTGTTTTTTGCACTTTGGCTGCTTGAGTAATCTTCCTGTCTGTCTCTATTTGCTGTTTTGCAGGACTAAGCCATATATTCTTAAATTCAAAACAAGCCCTTCACTGAGATAACAATAAGGACCAGGTTATAAAAGTTGCATAATGGTCCCAGGCTGAGGCTACTGCGAGGCTGCATTAACATGACAGAAGCAGAGGGGCACGGATTGTGACTTGGAGGGAGATGGTACTTCTTGAAACCCCCCACCCCTCCTCCTCCAATTTTAATGGGAATACTAGTATCTCTTCTCTAGACAGCACACTCCCCTCTGTGACTGACCAGTGTGCAGGGGCTGAGGGATGGGTGTGACTTCTGCCTCTCCACTCCTTTTTTAGAGTTGCTAAAACAACATGGGATTTGCAGCTGCATTAGCCCTGTGACAGTGTAGAGGGCTGCTTATGCATTCTGCCCTTGAAAAGTGTATTTGCTGTTGAACATTCAGGGTATTGAACAGCCACAGAGATTATTGTAGCTGCAGGTGACAAGACAAGGGGAAATGGTTTGAAATTGCAGCATGGGAAATTTTAGGTTGGTGATTTGGAAGAACTCTCTCACCAGGAAGGTGGTTAAGCAATGAAAGTCTTCCCAGAGAGGCTATGTAATTTCTCAACTTGGAGATTTTTAAGAGCAGGTTAGACAGACACTTGACTGGCATGGTTTAGTCAGGGAAGGCCTGCCTAGGGCATGGGGTTGGAGGAGAAGACCTCCTGAGGTCACTTTCAATTTATAGTATTTTATGCTATGATTCTATGTAGAACAGTCTCACCATTCTGTAACCCTGACCCAAGCCATGCAACTGGATCAGGACATACAGATTAGTCTCTTACTCTGTGAGACCAGTTCTGTACCAAAAGTATGGTGAACAAAAATTCACAAGCAGAAAAATCAATCAGGAAACAAGTGTTCCTCCACTTCAGCAACTCAGAAATAGGAGTGGCCATATCAGATAGTCATTCACGCAACAAACACCACCACAGTCCACTCTTTGGCATTTATCTTTGGCTAAAAAACCATCCAGTCAAAGAGAAGTGATGCCATGTGACGGGCAGTTGACTGTGCAGTGATTGTTGAATTCCTAAGTGAACTGCTTGTGAAAGACCTGTTCTTTTAAAATTACATATTGTAATTCCTTGGCAGCTAAGTAAGAATAACAAATATGTTGGCAGAAATCAGGATTAATTCACTAATCAAAAAAATAATTTATAATGAATGTTATGTGCTGTAAGAGAGAACCCTAACCCTGTCACCAGAAAACAGGCCCGCTCCTTTAAGGCCAGAACTTTCTGGGCACAGAGTGCTGGTGAGGAAGGGGTTAAATGCTGATCCTGGCCAGCTAGTCAGCTGATCAGAAGGGGAAGGACTATAAAAACCCTGGGCAGAATGGTAGTAAGGAGGACAGCAGTTAAAGGGGAAGGAGTGTCTCTGAGGGCTTCACAGAGAAGCTGGGTGAGCAGTCCAAAGGCAGGAATGATGGAAGCCACGGGGAGATAGCAGCTGCACCACAGCAAGGACTGTAGCCGAGGGAAGGGAGCTGAGGCATGAACCCAGCGAATGTAAGCTGACCTGCTTTGTGTGATCATATTATTTGGTGACAGTTGTTATTTTTTTTCTTTTTGGGGGGTTATTGAATAAGACTGGCAGTTTGGGTGAGGCTATTAGGGGAAGGAGGAGGCCTCATTTTGGGGACCAACTATGGAGTGGGGACCCTGGTGCCAGTGAGGGTGTGGCTTTTGGGGGTGTAGACCCTGGTGCCTGAAGGTGTAATCTTAAAAAGGCCAGGGAGGTCTGGTGCACCTGGGGTGCAATTTTATTTTGTTTTGGTTTTTTTTGGACTGACAGGGTGCAAGTTTGGGGTTGTCCCCTGGTTTTGAACTTGTGACCCCGCCCTGGCTGCAGGGCCAGTGCCTGAGCCTATGTTGGCATGGGTCTGGAACCCAGGGGGAGAATACCACTATTGCTTACTCTGCCACCGCCTGCCCTGTTCTCCTGCCACTGATTTTCCTTTGTCAGTGGTAACCAAAGGCCTGGAGGTGTGCGGAGGGCCAGTGGCTTCACTGTTCACACCTTGGGTTCTAGAGCTGTGCCAATCCATTGGCTCTGGCAAACCACATGGGATCCCAGTTGGACAGCCCTGACTTAAACTGTGCCAGTAGAGTTAAAATACTGCAGTTCCCTAGTGCAGACAAGTCCTAGGCCTAAAAACTGAGGGATTTATATTAACATTGGTGCCTTTATTTTTTTTACCCTGTGCCAGCCTGCAGCCCCACCAGTTACAGCAGGACTCTGAGTGAGTGTCCCTGTCCATCTGCACAATGTCAATGCACAGCGGGGCCTCAGAATTTCACTCTTCAACAAGCTGGCATCCTTGTATGTCCATGTATACCACTCAGCACTGTTGTCCTGAACAATGCAGTATTATAAGAAACTGCTGGTACAGCATCAAACTATATACAAATTGTGGCTTCATGGTGCCTGTTATAAAAACAGAAACTACATATAATCTTCTTCCCATACATAAATGAGTTTGTGTGTTGGGGGGAGACTGAAGGCAATTCCCAGTGCACATGCCTAGGAGCCAAGCCCTGTGGCACTCTCCTAAACACAGAGCAAAGAGACAGTTCCTTAAAAGTTAAGATAAAGTATTTTTACCACAGCTCAGTAAAGTAGCTGTAAACTCTTCCTCTATGCCACAATGACAAACTCCTACCTGAAGTCCCATAGGCTGTTCTGTCATTTGTTAGGGATAGAGGATCATGATAAAGTACACTCACAGCCAGAAATGTGTCTGATCTTGTGAGGAATTACTTAGGATGCATGTGGTGTGATACACTGCCTTCCCTTTACTTCTCTCCTCCACTACCTCGGCCCTCCAACAGCCATGCATTTTGTAGGAGGAAGATGATAGCTTAAGGCCTAAAAAACATTGCCAGCAAAACACCCAGACTGGGTAAGAGTTAAATGCTGAATACATTAGACTCCGGTGATGAAGCTTCTGATTAATATAATTAAAAGCCTGATTTAATTGCATTACCTTCCATTAGCTTTCACTGTATCTTTTTTTTAAATTCTTTCTCCTCACTGGGGCTCTCATCCCATATTTATTCAAGTGAAATTTCTGCTTTCAAAACTGCACCTTTCATCCATCTCCTATTAATTAGCTAAATGTGGCATCATATTATACATTCATGCATTCTCCCCAGGCTATCAGAATGAGAATAGGGCTTGTGATCTATCCGGGCTGCTCTTTGAGGCTGGTCATTGGTATTCCAGGATAAGTCAGCTTACTGTAATTTGAAATTGGTCTGCCGTCCCATTAGGAATCTGCCCAATCAATACTAAGTGAATTAGAGTTTCAGTGATCTGATTAACTCCCCATTATTTTCTACCCTGGCTGATTTAGAATGCATGATGAGACAATATTCCAGTTTCTTTGCTGTATCCCAGTTTAAATGAAATATAGACATCTGAGGAAGCAGTGGCTGTGCATTTGATTTGGCTCTTCTCTAATAAAGTCAAACACGGTAAGTGTCTGCCTCGTCGTGACAGCTGTAAGTGACTGAGGGCTACCTCACTGTGCACAGAGTGAGAGACAGCAAGTAAAGAGAAGGAAAAAGAGAAAGGGCAGGGCTTTTCCAATATTAACGGACTGCACCAATGCTACATTTTCACATATTCAATCAATCTTGCCTTATCTAGTAGAAAACTCTTGCAGATAACTGGATAAGACTTAGGTGGTCACCTGGGTATATTAATCAGTAACCTACTATGTTATGGCATGGACACCATGTATGGAGTAGTACGTGAACGTTTGTTCATTTGAATGTTTATTTTGGGGGAGGAAATGGACAGAGGAGTTTGTATTCAGATTTAATTCTGAGTTTGAGTTAGAGGCTTGAAGAGGGCTCAGGTTCAGACTTGAAGGCCTCATGGGGTACATCTGTATGGCACAAGGCAGCTCTGTGCAGAGAGACTCCTCACACACTCTGTGCATATTATCTTCCAAATTAG
>NW_017729033.1:104453674-104455258 GCF_001723915.1 Gavialis gangeticus
GGTCTACCTCACTGTGCACAGAGTGAGAGACAGCAAGTAAAGAGAAGGAAAAAGAGAAAGGGCAGGGCTTTTCCAATATTAACGGACTGCACCAATGCTACATTTTCACATATTCAATCAATCTTGCCTTATCTAGTAGAAAACTCTTGCAGATAACTGGATAAGACTTAGGTGGTCACCTGGGTATATTAATCAGTAACCTACTATGTTATGGCATGGACACCATGTATGGAGTAGTACGTGAACGTTTGTTCATTTGAATGTTTATTTTGGGGGAGGAAATGGACAGAGGAGTTTGTATTCAGATTTAATTCTGAGTTTGAGTTAGAGGCTTGAAGAGGGCTCAGGTTCAGACTTGAAGGCCTCATGGGGTACATCTGTATGGCACAAGGCAGCTCTGTGCAGAGAGACTCCTCACACACTCTGTGCATATTATCTTCCAAATTAGAAGCACAGTAGGCCAATTCTTAGTGCCCTGATCACATTCTCAATCTCCTCATTGACCAATAAACTGAAGTAAGATTGTCACAAGGGGCATCCCCATACACACCTAATACCCATAGCCATTGCAGAACAGTATGTGTGTGCAGAGAAAGAAGCATCTCCATAGTTCCTGTGGAAAGTTATTGTGCGTCACAAATGATCATATCTCAGAAGGGGCCAATGGGTTGTCATTTAATAATCCGAAGTTTATAGCAACAGTAATTGGCAAACATAAGCAGAACCCCTGATGAATAACACCACATACTTTGTGTTTGATATGGGTTTTGAGATGGATGGATAATTAATAACAATTCTCATTATGGCTATACTACAAAAGGCTGGTAAAACATACAGCAGAGATCAATCTGATATTCACTGAGACAGTGGGTCCCTTTCTGATGTCAGACAATAGTAATAAGCTGCCTGCTGAAATAAGCTTATCCTCTGCAGGGAACAGGAAGGAGTTTTCTGTACAACTTCTACCCAAATACATTACACCCTGCCAGTCAACCAAGACCACAGGGACAGAGAGGCAGGCTGTGGAAATGTTCTATTAGAGGAGCCTTTCACCTGCCATAGAGGAATCACTCTATACATAGACTGAAGTAGGACTATGGAATTAATAGTGCATCACTATGAAGGTGCAGGGTCCAAACTGTCTTCCTATGGGAGCATAATTCCTACAGAACTTCTGGAGGGAAGAGGGCAACGGACAGAGAGCTTCACTAGCACCCAGATAGTTCCTCCATACAACACTAATTTAGCCAGTATCTTGAGATAAGTGAAATCTGGTTGGTTTGCAGATACCTTTGAAAATGTTGCCCACGATTCTTTAATATATCTAGCAACAGCCAATACCTGATGTTTCAATAGAAAGGTGAAAAGTATCTAAGAATTCTAGTTTGGACCTAACTCCTAAAATGTAGGGAAGTGCCTATGGATTTTTTAAAAACTCCTAGTGTTGCCCTGAGGGGTTAGGCCAAGGCTCAGGATCTCAATATTGCACTGTTAGACAGGAGGGTGTGGTGTACAATTGCACATATACAAACACACAAATCAATTAGGCACACACACACACACACACACACACACACACACACA
>NW_017729033.1:104457276-104459988 GCF_001723915.1 Gavialis gangeticus
GACATATAAAATAGAAATTTGACATGACTTTGGTTCACTTACAAACACAGGCCTAAACCATACAATATCCATATGAAACAATAAAAATCAATACAAAAATGATAATAATACAATATACAACAGTAAAAATCGATACAAAAATGATAATTATACAATATAAAACAGTGGATAGCCAAAACCAAAAACTTGCTACCAAAATAAAAATGTTAAGGCTTATCCTAAGTCTGAGCTCACTTATACTTTTCTATGGGGAATAGAGAGGGAGAGAAAAAGTCAGAAGTGGTTGGGGAAGGGAAGGGAATGCATTTTAAAATAAATAAAAAGAAAAACTGAGGGTTTTGCTACACTATTATACTTCCATCACCATTTTTAGATATCTAAATAAGTTTAAAAATCTAACCACTAGGTCACTTAAAACATTTAAAAAAGAGTAAGATAGAAGAAGGCTACATTAAATGTAGTTGTAACTTTCCTATGGAATATCATAGAGAAGTAGGGCTGGAAGGGACCTCCAGAGGTCATCTAGTTCAGCACCGTACCTGAGGCAGGATCATCCCTACCCAAACTATCCTATGGAAATCCATAATGTAACCTTTTGTTATGTAACCCATGCCAGCACACTAGGCTGGGTGATGTGTCAGATTTCAAATCCTCAGGGTGCAAGTAGCCCTAAGAGCCCACCTCAGGCAGATCTGCTTAATGAGGTGTCCCATGGACAGGTGTGTTCCTCACCCTCACCACCCAGGAATTTACTCCAAACCCAATGAACCCATTGGTTTCTTTATTATGTCCAACTATATACAGAAGAGAAATGAATAAGCAAAAGAAGAAAAGATATGTATAATAACAATAGTTAATAAGAAAACCAACAATTTGAATAAAATTTACAACTGCAACAGTAGGTGAATAATTTCACCACACTGGGTGGTCCCACTTGCATCAAACAACAATAATTACATTCACCTCATTATAACCCTTTAAAACAATTTCCCCCCATAACCCAGGTTGATTTCCCTCTTGTCACAATCCCTTTCCCATAACAATAAATGGCAACACAGCTTTAACTATGATCCACCACTAGATGGCAGAGGTGAGGCTTCTGCTGCTCTCCAGAAAGTGGAGTTCTTAGTCTTTCTTGGTAACTCAGCAAAACAAATCTCCAATCAGCCACTGCAGGTAATAGGCTTCTTTTCTTTAGTTTCCTTCTGAAAGAGACGATTCCTGCAAACACTAGGGATTAAATGTTCCCTCACTCATCCATGCAGATATGGGATTTTCACAGCCTGCTCCCTCTTCAGGCTCTCTCTCCCCCAACACCTCCATATGCAGACAGTAGATTCCATCTGTAGGTCTCTGTTCCTGCAGTATGAGCCTTTCCAGCTCAAACAGAGAACTTCCCTCTACAGGTCTCTGACCAGGCAGCTCCTCCCAGTCAATTTACCACCCCCTCCCCACTCCTTCCCTGGTACCTGTGTCCCTGATTGCACAGCTCTGACCCAGGTGGCCAATCAGCTTCTCCTGGGATGACTCAGGCTCTCCTCCATCCTGATGTCTACTCCCCAGCAAGTCACAGCTCTGTTCCCAGGGGGGCTGAGTCTCTGTCCCTCTCTCCAGGCTGGTGTCGCTCTCCTCTGGCTTCTCTGTTCTTCTTTTCCCTCCCTCAGCTTTTTATGACTCAGTAGCAGCCAGTTAGAACCCTCAGTTTGCAATGGGAACAAACTGGTCACAGTTGAAATTCTAATATAGGAAAGGGCTTAGTTGGTCTGTCCATAACACTCTTGGAGCACTCTGACTGGTTACTGAAACAACCAATCGGAGTGCTCCAAATGTGTTGCGGATGGGAGGCAGTGGCAGCATGTTAGAGTACCACCATGATGGTGGGGACAGAGAGGACAGGGTGGGGGGGTGAGTCTAGCCCCCTGCTCCCCTAGCTATGCTCCTCAGAGTTGACAGAGTACTGCCATGATAGTGGGGATGGAGGGGACAGAGCAGGGGTACAAAGCCAATACTGCTGACCTCACCCTTCCCAGCCCTGCTCCTTGGAGGTGGTGGCGGTACAGGGGGGGAGAGGAGTTAGGGTTAGGGTTAGCAAGCTTCCACCTCCACCCCCATCCCCACCCACTACAACCCCCATAATTCTTGACAGGCAAATCACTAGCGTTCCAATAAAAAGCATGCACTGTGCACAGCATACCCTCCTGCCTGGAAAAGCTATTGCACCCTTTGCAGACTTTTTGCCACCTTTCTTGCAAAGTTCTTAGCCACAGCTAACCCCCTCAGCTTGCAGCCAAGCAAGCCATTGCAGATGTTACAGATATAATTACTGTCAAATCTTGGCACAACACAAGACACAACATCCTAACCTGCCACAGGTGCAGAGGGGCACCACTGCAGCCAATGCCCTGTTTCTGTAAACGTTTGTTAATATATACTCAAGAGATCCCAGGTAGATGACTACCCCACTTTCCTGCTCCTTGCCTTTCCCGCTACAGAGAGAGGCAAAAACTCCCACAGTCCATATCAGTTGGACAATGGGGTAAAATTCCTTCCTGACCCCAAATATGGTGATTGGTCTAACCCTGAGCAAGCCATGTCCTCTAGCCATGAACTTCCAACCTTAAGTCCCAGCAGGAACATTGGCACACGCCAGGCAAAACTCCAGCCTTGGTTGCATTCAACACCCAATGTCTCTGATGAAAGCTTAAAAAAAAA
>NW_017729033.1:104460752-104461470 GCF_001723915.1 Gavialis gangeticus
GCACAGCCCCACCAGGGGAGACACCTTGTTGGACCTGGTGCTGGCCACAGGCGATGACTTGGCGAGGGGGCTGTGGGCGCTTGACCACCTGCGCGACAGTGATCATAGCCTGCTGGAATTCACCATCCAGCACAAGGTGGCAAAGGCCTGCAGCAAGGCAGCAGCCCTAGATTTCAGGAGGGGAGGCACTGAGGTCCAAGAGGGGAGAGGAGTCGGGTGTCCAAGAAGAGTAGTCGCTCCTTAAGGAGATGCTCCTCCAAGCCAAAAGGGAGGTAATCCCAACACAGATCAAAGAGAGCAGGAGGGTGCAAAAGCCCCCATGGCTCACCAAAAGCATCCGAGAATGTCTCCTAGCTAAAAGGGAGGCGTACACCCAATGGAAGGGAGAGGCCATTACCAGGGAGGACTATACTGCGGTTGCTTGGGGATGCAGGGGGGCAGTCAGGAAGGCCAAGGCAGAGATGGAACTGGGACTAGCTACCCAGATCAAGGACAATAAGTCCTTTTTTAAATACATAGGGAGGAAAACAAAGGTACCGGGTAATGTGGGGCCCTGCAAGGCACGCTAGGAAATCTCGTCGTCACACCAGACGACAAAGCTAACCTATTTAATGACTTCTTTGCCTCCATTTTCCTAAGCAGGAACCATATCAGGCCCCAGGGGAGGTGCACCTAGGCCAAGGGTCAGGGAGGATCTAGTCAGGGAACTTCTGGAGGG
>NW_017729033.1:104462140-104463276 GCF_001723915.1 Gavialis gangeticus
GCTAGGATCTGGAACCAACTTCCAAGCGAAGTGGTGCTGGCTCCTACCTTGGGGGTCTTTAAGAGGAGACTAGACAATCACCTTGCTGGGGTCGTTTGACCCCAGTACTCTTTCCTGTCATGGCAGGGGGTCGGACTTGGTGATCTGCTCAGGTCCCTTCCAACCCTACTAACTATGAAACTATAAGCATAGATACACCAGATCATCCCCAACCAGTAGCTCTCCATAGATTTCATAGTCATTTGGACTGGAAGGGACCCTAGAGGATCATGAAGTCCAGCCCCCTGTCCCAGGGGTAGGAAGTCAGCAGGGACCATAGGATCCCAGCAAGATAAACATCCAAATGTGTCTTGAAGGTGTTCAAGTGGGTGCTTGAACCGCCTCCAGCGGCAGTCTATTCGAAGCCTTGGGAGCTCAGACAGTGAAGTTCTTTCTTATGTCCAGCCTGAATCGGTCACAGTGGAGTTCATAACCGTTCAATCTTGTCATCCCTTGGGGGGCTATGGTGAACAGAGGTTCCCCCCAGATCCTGATGAGCACCCCGATAAACTTATAGGTGGCCACCAGATCACGCTTTTCCAGGCTGAATAGCCCCATTGCTCTCAGCCTCTTATCATAAGGTCTGTTTTCCTGACCTATGATCATGCACATGGCTCTCCTCTGCACTCTCTCAAGCTTCTTCACATCCCTTTTGAATTGTGTTATCCAGTTTTGGGCTCAGTACTCCAGCTGCAGCCTCACCAAGGCCAAATACTGCGGGGGAATGACATCCCGGGATATGCTTGAGAAGCATCCATGGATGCAAGCCAGCATTTTGCTCACTTTACTCACCACAGCATCATACTGAAGGCTTATGTTCATCTTGTGGTCAACCATGCATGACCCCCAAGTCGCTTTCATCTGTAGTGCTAACCAGTGTAGCACTACTGAACCTATAAGCATGGTGCAGGTTTTTCCTCCCAAGTTGGAGAACCTTGCATTTTTCCTTGTTGAACAACATCAGGTTCTTGTCCGCCCATTTCGTGAGTCTGTCCAGATCTGCCTGGATCACTCTCCTATCTTCAGCAGTGGATGCTTTACCCAAGAGCTTGTTGTCATTGGCAAACGTGGCCAATCCGCTTCTGACACCAATGCTC
>NW_017729033.1:104468276-104483434 GCF_001723915.1 Gavialis gangeticus
GCTTTATGGCAGATGGTAAAGGTGATCAGTTCATGATCACTGTCACCCAGCTTCCCTTCGATTGTTAGGTTGCTGATTAGGTCATCCCCAGTTGCCAGTACGAGGTCGAGCAGCACTTTACCTTTTGTTGGCCCATAGACTTCCTGCATCAGATAGAGGTCATCCACACATGAGAGAGAGCTTTGCAACCACTCAGATTTGGCTGAGCGCTCCTCCCATGAGATGTCTGGGTGGTTAAAGTCTCCCATGGCAACCATACATTGGGATTGTGTGGCCTCAGCCAATTCCCTGGTGAACTCCTGGTCAAGATCTTGACTCTGTGTAAGGGGTCTGTAGTAGAACCCCACCATAGTATCCCCTGTGCTGTGTTCCCCACGGATTTTAACCCAGAGAGTCTTGAGTCATCCACTGTGGGTGCCAATGGCAGCTTGCAGGGACGCATAGCTTTCCTTGACATAGAGAACTACGCCCCTGCCCCTTTTATCCACTTGATCCTTCCTGTATAGGGTATAGCCATCTATACCCGTGGTCCAGTCATGGGTGGAGTCCTGCCGGGTCTCCGTTAGCCCAATGACATCGTAGTTATTTGTATTTAGCAGTCCAACCTCATCTTGAATACCTCCAGTGATAGAGAATCTCCTTTTTTCTCTATTGCCCTCCAATCTCTCTTGAAGTTCTAACCCCTTATTAATATATTTTAGGGCATAAAATAATGTGCAGTGTTGTACATTTTGTGTCCTAATAGGCCAAAAATGCCTAATACTCTGCTTTAGCATGTACTGTAAGTATATTAATATTAATTTATATCTTTTGTAAATTAATATAGATTTGCTGACTTGTACATGGGCAATAAATAAATACATACATGAAAGTTTAATGCATGCAGCTACCAACAGCGTGTGTGTTGACCCATTTTTAGTGTTTCATTATTTATGCTTCAGAGACCTTTAAAATATTTGTATTGACATGATGAGGAGGGAAAAACAGAAGGAAGAAAGATGAC
Source organism: Gavialis gangeticus (assembly GCF_001723915.1). Lineage (NCBI taxonomy): Eukaryota > Metazoa > Chordata > Crocodylia > Gavialidae > Gavialis > Gavialis gangeticus. The sequence continues at coordinate 104,469,280 of NW_017729033.1, forward strand.
ACAAGCATAACAAAATCCAGAGCTTGGTCACTTACAAGAACTAAACCAGGAATTGTTGGCTCTGGAAGCCTCTGTTACTTGAGCTAGAGTAGGCCCTTTCACAGGGAAGCATTAACAGATTCATAAAACACATTATATGCAGCGTCAGTGGTTGACAATGATCACGCTAGGTTAATGTAGATTTCACATTCCCTTGGCTGGAGAAGTTTATCCTGAGCCTCAGAGTTCTGACACAGTTCAAAATCTTGATCCGGCCACCACTTAGTAACAAATCTCATTGATAGAGGTTGAAACTTCTGCATCCAAAAGCATGAGCCTCTTCTGCCTACGACAAAATTTCAGGTCTTTTAGCTCAAATGTAATAGCAGACTTCTAAACCTTTTTACGTGGCCAAGCCACTAGTCAGAGACAAAAGTGGATGCTGCAGTAATGTGCTTTACAAAACAGAATGCTGTAAGTACCACATATAGGAAATTTAACATGAAAAAGCATCACATCAGGAATAGGTGCTATAAGCTAAATCCTGCTCTGGTATGAGCATTTAGATGGGGGTTTAGAAAAGGATGGTAGAAACTATAAATTATTGAAATCAATGGAAAGACAACCCATTGACTTCACTGGACATACAACCAGGACCAGAAATTATAATGTGGGTGGGCAGCATTCCAACACGGTACACAAGTTAGTGTGCCTGTATTGCAATATGCCTAAAAGAACATGGCTGCCCCACAATCCAAAAGCAAGTAAGCAGCAATACACATTATCTGGTGGTCATTAGCTCAAGCATCTTGTTCCTGCAGAGATGCAGTTTAGCAGCCCACTGTTTAACAATCCAGTGGAAGGAATCTTGTCCTGCAAAATGTCTCTTGCATTAAAAATGTATTCATCTATGCACCCTACGCCTCTGTGTAGACTTTTTTCTCTAAAAACTGGATTTATACTTATGTCTCTCTAGCAGCCTGTCTGCCATACAGATGTAGAAAACGAATACCAAATGCAAAAACTTCAGATTTGCCATTGGCTCACTTCTGGCTGGGACACTGTATGTTGGTTCCCATCAACATATTTGAGGGCAAAGAATCTACAGTGACAGCCTCCCTGAATGAGTTTGCAGGATCCCATTGTACCCTTGACCTTGTTTTCACTAAAAAGAGCCTGAGGCGGGCAACAATGCCCCAAAGAGTGACTATAAAGGCAGCCTGGCTGAGGGAACTGGGGCCTGATCCAGTTCATATTGAAATCAATGCAATTTCAATAGGCTTAATGGCAATTAGATTGGGTGAATCCCCTAGACATCCTCCCCTGGATTCTTTCAGAGTCTGACTGCAGATTGCAGCTGCCCTCATCTCGTGGGAGCTGGAGATGCAAATGCCTGGAACTGAATATATGCAGATGTTTGACTTTTTGTTATTGGCTTGCTGTAACATGTAATAACAGTTATTTTTATGTCCACAGAAATTGAATAGAGAACATCCAGCAGAATTTTTTTAAACCTAGTCTTATTTTTCCAGATTATGAAATATTGAGTGTAGCCCCAATTTCTAAATAAATAAATACCTTTATTAACAATGAAAATACATTGCTTTTTTCCATACCTTTCCCAATCAAAGCTATTTTTAGTTAGCCATGTGCTCTGAAAATATTTTAAAATGTAAAGCTAGTCCATGCTAGTATATATTAAAATATTTCTCGATGAAACATTTTAAGTCCTTGCATTTAGGTATGTGTTGAAGTCCTTTTCACTATTACATTAGACTTTTCTGTCAAAGGATCCTTTCTGGAGCAGGTGAGGGGAAAAAGGATTTTTTTTTTAAATTAAATGTACAGGTTTAATACTACTTCAGAAACAGATCCAGTGAAAATACTATTACTGCCCAAAAAGAGAGGTTGATATTTAAGTGTCAACCTCGTAGGAAAATCCCTCTTTAAAAAGATATTCTTTTGCTTTAGAAATGTGCAGATTATACAGTTCCAAATAGCACTTAAAATAAAAGTGTTGTATGGTTTGCAACAAATATGTGACACATTTTCTTCTCCAGGCATGATTTATCCCTTTAATGTTTTATTATTATTTCTGAGAAACTCATATAGAACTCTATTAATAAAAACTCATCCCAACACTTTGGCTCCATAAGATTTAGGAATTATTGGGATTTTATCTCATTAGTGCATTTATTGCAGTGCTTGTCCTTTTAATTAAGCATTAAGTGCCTCCAAGGTGAGCTTTATCATCCCATAATGCATTTGGGCTTTCACTACTTGTCTAATATACATTATAGGATGACAGCTACTTTGGAGAGACCTTAACTGTTGTATCAGTGAAGTTTGTTTTTTTCTCTCTCTTCCTCCTCTTTTTTTTTTTTTTTTACTCCTGTTTTTTTAAATTTTTATTATTGTTGGTGATGATGTTATGATTTTATTTCTTGCCTTGAAGTGTTCAAAATATTTAGGATTTTTTTTAAATTGGAAAGAATGTATAAATTTAAAACAATGCCTTTAACATTATCCCAGAAAATTAAGAAAGCCATTTTCAAAGTATTTATGCAAATCCCTTTCCATACATTTTTTATTTTTAGAGACCAGGGAAAGCCTGATTCAAAGCTCTGAGTGTTTCCATTAGCCACTGTGATCAGATAGGTCCAAAAGGAATTGAACTGAGAGCTCTTGATTCTGGTATTTCTCATTAATTTATGGAAGAGGCACAGTATGGCCTGGGTAATCTTCTCACACCCCCTGTGCCACACCTCTTTCTTTTCACACACAGATTACGTGCTTGTAAAGAGTTGTTCAGGAATGGTAGTTCATTCATTATGCATCTCTCATTCAGTCCCAGCACTATGTCACTTGAAACAGAGGTGGAGGGCATTACTTGGGGTCTACTCAAATCATGGCTGATTTCATGGGCAGATTTTGGGACCAGCCACCATTTTCATGGTTTTTTTTCACAGTGGGCCCCCCATGCCTCTGATTGGCATAGGGGCCCTGGTAATCCCGCCCCTCCCTGCAGATTGGCAGATGGCCTGAAACCTCATCTTAATTACCCTGGTTAAGCTTGTGGAAGCAATTAATCCACGCATTATTAACCAGTCTAAGCATTCAGTTAAACTTTAAACTAGGGGTCGGCAACCCCCAGTGTCCATGTTCCCCAGACCCTGGTGCAGCTGCTTGCAGTCTCCCTGCCACCTGATGCAAGTATCTGGGTCTGGTGACAGTGGCCTGCCCAGAGCCCAGGCCAGCTGTGGCAGGCAGCAGTGAGGCTGCAAGTGGATGCACCAGGGTCCATGGAGCCCTAGCTTAGCTTCTTGCTGGCAGTGAGTACACACACACTTCAGGGCAGATGGCCACCTCTCACTTGTTCCCTCTCACCCCCTTTTCACTCCCCTTCCCTGCCCTTTTCTCAGCTTCCTGGTAAGTTTTTAGGTGTTTTAGTTCAAAAGTGCACCACTGCTTTTTCTCGGCGCTTGATGCACATTTCACAATCTATACAAATGCATGTGACATAGTCCTGGGCATGTCAGCTCATGTGTGGAGCAGGCTGAATTAATCCTGTCTGCTCCAGGTGGGTTGGAGAAGACAAATGTATGTGTATATATGCCCAAAGACACTGACTAGAACTGACTTAACCAAACAGGCATCAGGTTCAAAGGTGTTCATCATTTTTGCAGCTCTTTTTTTTTCCTTACTTTGCTTCTGACAGATCTGAAGGCTAAACTTTTCCTACCAGCATGTTTTCTTCTCTTCCTTTCAAGTTTTCATTAGCTGTGTGCACAATTCCTGGCTACAGAACAAGAAACACTGCTAAGAAATCAGCTTCCTAGAATATCTTCTTGGTTAGTATTAGTGGCGCATATATACTTTTAGGCCCAAATCCTAAACCCAGATGCAATAGCCAGGATGAGTATGTGACTGATGCATGAAGGAGCCCTTTCCACTACAGAGAAGCTGGAGAGCTGCTGTGTTAGGGGCTATTTAATTCTACTGCTAGAAATGCCTTCACTGGCCTTTATGGAGCATTCTGGTGTAACAAGGCCCTGTTGCTAGGGACTCGGGGGAGTCTGAACAGCCCCACACCCCAGAAGCACCTCTGCACACCCACCCCAGACCTGAGAGAACTCACCAGAGGCTGGGGAACAAGATCCTGCAATGTAGTTAGTTCCACAGCAAAGGAGTTGACACAGGTGTGGGGAGTGAACGAGGGTTAGCCGCATGAGTCCAAGGATAAAAGACAGTGAAAGCAGCTTCAAGGGGCTGCACCTAGCCAAGGAGCAGGCTGTTTGGAGTAACCAGGAGCTAAGCAGCTACCAGGAGAGCCTGGAGCAGGGCTCTTCTGTGTTTGCTTGCTTGCTTGCTTGCTTATTTGCTTTGTTGCACAAGCCTGCAGGCTCTGCAAAGCCTCTGAAAGATAAGAGGCAATCAGGAGGTGAAGTCTGGAAGAACCATGGGAAGACAGCTAAGCGCCAACTTATTTGTTTAACTTCTTTTGTTTGTTTTGCATTGCTACCAAGCCTGGGTAGCCTCTGAGTATTATCTACTAGACTGGCTGCAGCAGAAGCAAGAGCCCTGAACAGTGGGTCCTTAGCCAAAGCCAGCAGCAAAAATAAAACTGGTCAGTTCAACTAGTGTGACCAAACATACCTTTTTGTGATCTGCCCAGACTCTGCCCATAGCAGCCTACATCTCAGAAGAGGAAAGGAGAGGAGGTGTGTGCAGCTGTAGTTCATCTGTAAAGCTTTGGGCTAAGTACAGACAGTCAAAAAGCCTGAGGCTGAATCAATTCAGTCTTTGCTGATTAGTCTGAACTGAAGAGATTAAACTGACTAACAAGTGAATAGATATTCATTTTTGATTCGGGAGATGCAGCCACATGCCTGCAATGGCTCAGACCAGAAGCTGGGGGACTGCTAGAACATGTCTTTCCTGCTGCCCCCAAGGTCTCTGAGATGTGCATTCCAGAATCACAGCAGCAGGACTCTGCAGGTTCTCATCACTGCCTCTTCCTGCTTCCAGGTGCCTCTGGGATTTGTAGTTCACAGTCGCAACCAACAGTAAGTTTAGCAGAGCAGGGCAGCTCTATACTAAGGGGAGGGGGGAGTTAACCTCCCTCCCAGACCCCAGCCATTCCCCCCCCGCCCAACATTTCTCTGCTGGAGCAGGCAGCCCAGGACTGTAAAGCATGCTGGGATTCTGGGGGACTATGATTTATCTTGAACCAGGAAGGAAGGGGTATGGGACAGAAATTTCATAAACCAGTTTGACCCAAATCAGTTGAGTCTGATACTACATTCAACCAGGTTTATCTTAAACAAGTTTCAGTCATTTTGAAACTGGTTTGTATGCACTGAACTCTTGTTTTGTTACAGGTTGAAACCAGTTTCTGATTACCTAAACTGGCTTATGTGTAACTCCTGTCCCTAGCCGTGCTATTGGGATGTATGTAGTGTTTTCATTGGTGTTCATGAGAGTCAAAGACTCAAACAGGTGCTAACTGCATCCTGAAACCTTGCTCTATGGCCTTAAAATGGGAATGTTGTTTGCTGCTTTGGTTTCAAGACATGCATGACCTTTGCCTAGCAAGATGCAGAAGTTCTTCAAGTCATGAAGGCAGAGGCCATGGAGTCGAGACAGACTATGTCCAAGATTGGTCTTCCTGTTCTTACAATGGCATTATTTTAATATCTACTTTAAATACTGCACCCAGACTTCCACTTACAGGGGAAGACCAAATCCAATATTCAAAGAGATGGATAAGACCAGTTGAGTGCCTTTGTAGCCAGCCACATTCTTTATTTCATCCCAGAGATTAGAGACAAGGTGTGCCCCCTGGACAGATTTCTCCTTTCCCTTGCACATAACAGGAATGAAATCTATATGAATTTTGTGGAACAATGAAGGTACAAAAGTGCTGTGAGCAAAAGTTCTCGCCATTCTCTATCTGGGTATTTGTGTTCCTAGAGTGTTCATGGTGCATCTCAGATTGCGTGCAACAAAGTGCATTTCCCCAACTTTTAGCTTTTTTTCCTGAGTAGCCAATCTTAGCACTGTCCTCTGCAAGAATGATGGGATTACTCAGCTAGAGATATTGCAATTGCACTATGTATGTGGTAGAGGTTCAGGTGTACAGACTCGCCCTATTCTATTTAAACAGATTATCAACTCTGAATATAATCTAAAGAAAAGTTACCCTGCCCTGCTTCAGTAATGAAAAGTCACCTATTTTTTCCAACAAATTAAAAGAACAGGCTTTTTACTGTATAAGAAATACAAACCAGCATTCCAGCAAGGGGACAAGGTAATCACCTTTTGATCCCAAATATGGGTGCTCAAGTTTGTAAATTTAATAAAAAAGATAAAAATGTGGCAATGTTTATATCAGATGCAATAAACTCTGATTAGATCTAGCTGGGTTTGTATTGAAGTCTCTTTGGGTAGCACAAAGGTGAGGGCTTTGTGCAAGGTAATAGCTTAAGACAAATGTAAAAGTGTGAGCTGTTTGAAGAACCTTTCCAGAGCTCAGATTGTTTAGGAAATTAAAATAATCAGTATGGCTTTTGTCATTGTCCTGTTGTGTGCTTAACTGTCCATCCCCCTCTATCATTCATTTGTCTTCTGTGTGAAGAAACTGTTCTTTCTCTAGCAAATGGACTGTGTGCTTGCAGGCAGTGAATGTCTCATCACCTCACTTTTATTAACCTGTAAAACAGAGTCCAGTGCTGTGGTACCATCCAAAGATGAGCTTTCTGATTGTCCACTGCTTCACATGCTATGCATTCATTTATACCTATGCAAGATGAATGTGAAAAGCTATTTGGAAACTGCACCCCCCCCATTAGTAATTTATGCTAGTTGTTTGCTCTTAGTTTAAATTGGTGTACAGTCTCACGAGTATCACTAAGTATCTAGACCTTGGTATGCTTACATGTTCTTTTGAATCATGAGCAGTTGGTTATCTCAAATAAGCACACTTTTTTTGGAGCCTGGACAAAACCAAAATAATAATGATTTGTCTTGATATTGTACACTTCCTCAAAAGGTTTTGAAATTCTAATTGCAGTGTTTTTTCAAACTGTGTTCAGCAGAACCCTGGGATTCTGTGATAGGTCATCAGGAGTTCTGCAGAAAGAATGGGGGTAATGATAGAACAGGCCAGGAGGTGCCACCATTGTGAGGTGGGGCTGCTTGGCTCTGTATCAGCTCTCACAAGCCCTGAAGCCAGGGGTTCTGTAACAAAAGAAGTGGTAAGAAAACGTTCCATGACTTTAGGAAGTTGAAAATCTATTTTAAACAAATTGGTCCTAAATAAATGCTTGTCAAAGCATTAGATGTATTGTTACCATTTTACAGGAGGCTTAATTGAAACTAGACTTTAAAAAGAAGATTTTCCTAAATTTAGAAATAGGGTCATGTGCTAAAGCAAGGTGTGATGATACTGCATTCTTAATTGGTACATCTATTCACTACATTGGTACAGGAAAACATACTATATACATATACAAATGGACACCTACAGATTTAAATGGACACTTGCGCACACACAATCACTGTAATTATATCAACAATTTGCCCTCCTTTCCCCCCAGTTCATCAAAACACTTAAGTCCATCCCTGTGCTCATACTTGAGCATGAGCTACAAGTCAGATGTGTTAGGTTCTGAATACAGGAACTCTGCACAATCAGAAACCACGTGCTCAGTTGCATATGCTTTATTGTGAATGACCATGGGAACAAATTTCCCTTTTAAAATGTGCTTTTGAGCAACTTTTACAATAACTCATTGACAAGAGTTCTGATGCTGGGAGCCTCAAAACTAGCCCTTTGCTGGGACCATTAAGCAATACTGCTGTATTTGTTCTATATTGCCTCATTTTGGTAGGTCCCTATACATAATTTTTGACTGCATGTCTACTCTCTCTGCTGAAGTGGAAGCATGACAGGAGACATGCAAAGGATGGATGCATCAGGAGGTGGAGAGTAGGTACAGCCATATAATGCTGAACACTAGGGCTGTGTGAAGCTTTGGGTGCTGATTTGATTTGGAAGAGATTCAGCCCAATTCAGTGGCTGAATCTCTGAATCAGGGGACCAGTTAAAAGATCTGAATCAATTTGAAGCTCTCCAAATAGATTTGGAAAAGATTGAGAGAGCTTCAGTGATTCAGGCAGTCCCTGCACCCTCCATGCTTGTAAGTAGGGGGAAAGGGAGAGAGGGCTGGAGGAGGGGGGAGGGGACCATGGGGGGATCCCTGCCAGGTCCCATTCACTACCCTCTCCCCCAGCCTCCCCCCATGACTGCCCTACTTGGCCCCAGCTCCTGGTGCCTTAAAAACAGTTCCCTACATACCAGCTGCTGTCCGATTGGAGGGGTGATCCCTGCTGCCCCACACTTCAGGGGGAGCTCTGCTACAAGCCTCCTGATCCCTTCCTGCTCCACCAGCCCCCCCCCCCCATGGCTGCCCCACCAGCCCCAGCTCCAGTCCTTTAAGAAAAAAAACAAAAAAACCTGACTCAACTGCTGCATTGGCCTTGGGGCTTCTGGGGGCCCATGCAGAGCCTTCCACATGGCATGGGGCAGTGGAGGACAATGGGGATTGTGCCCCTTGCTGGGCAGAAGCCAGTGAGTGGGGGCTTTTTTTGTGGGGGGGAGCTGAGATGGGTGGGGCAGCCATGGTCAGGGCCGGCAGAGCAGGAAGGAGTTGGGGGGGGGGGCTTGGGGCAGAGCCCAAGTGAGGGGGGGGTTTGTTTGTTTTTTTTTCCAAAGAGCCAGGAGCTGGGGTGGGTGGGGCAGCCATGGTCAGGGCCGGCAGAGCAGGAAGGAGTTGGGGGGGGGGGCTTGGGGCAGAGCCCAAGTGAGGGGGGGGTTTGTTTGTTTTTTTTTCCAAAGAGCCAGGAGCTGGGGTGGGTGGGGCAGCCATGGTCAGGGCCGGCAGAGCAGGAAGGAGTTGGGGGGGGGGGCTTGGGGCAGAGCCCAAGTGAGGGGGGGGTTTGTTTGTTTTTTTTTCCAAAGAGCCAGGAGCTGGGGTGGGTGGGGCAGCCATGGTCAGGGCCGGCAGAGCAGGAAGGAGTTGGGGGGGGGGGCTTGGGGCAGAGCCCAAGTGAGGGGGGGGTTTGTTTGTTTTTTTTTCCAAAGAGCCAGGAGCTGGGGTGGGTGGGGCAGCCATGGTCAGGGCCGGCAGAGCAGGAAGGAGTTGGGGGGGGGGGCTTGGGGCAGAGCCCAAGTGAGGGGGGGGTTTGTTTGTTTTTTTTTCCAAAGAGCCAGGAGCTGGGGTGGGTGGGGCAGCCATTGCTGGGGCTGGGAAAGCAGATGGGGAATGGGGCTTGTATAATTTGGAGATTCGGCTGATTCGGCAGCAGCTGAATCTCTGAATCAGGTTTGGCCAAATCGATTTGGGACAGTGAATCAAATTGCTGTCCCCCAAATCGGCTGAATCTGAGTCCAAAGTGAATACTAGCCACTTTGCACAGGCCTACTGAACACTACGGAAGTTCTGGCCTTTAATATAGTCTATCCATAGATGACTAGTGCCTTCTGATCTTGGGGGTCCCCCAGAGGCTGATTGCCAACTGGGGGGGTGTCCCCCAGCGGCCGATTGCCACCACTGGCAGAGACTGCAAGTGCCAGCAGCACTTCTCTCAGTGCCCTCACATTCTCAGGGGGGCACCAGCTATTGCCTCCCACTCCCTAGCCAGTGGTGGCCAATCTCAGAGGGAGCACGTGTCCCCGCCATTCTTCCCCCTATGGGTCGCCTTCAGGGAATCTACCTTCAGTAGGAGCACTGGAATTTATGCTGCACAGTAAACTGAATACAGCATTCACTCAGTTCTAAGCAGATTATGTTTTAAACAGACAAAAATAATTACAAAACAAAACAAAAAATACTGGAGGGGAAGAATCCTCCTTGTCTGCATCACAGTGAAAACGTTTAGCACAATAAAAAGTGAGTCAGAAAGTCATTCATAAAGGACAGGATATTAAAAGCAGTAAGGGAGGGGGGAAAGTCCATTAATCTGTTTGCCTGCTAGTCTGAAGATGTGTGCCAAATGGTTCCTCAGCATTTTGGGCATCTTCCAGCACACACATTCACCAGTCAAAAGACAGATTCTTCTTTTCCTACCTACAGACCTCCAGTGTCTGTAAAAAGTAGATGGTGGATGAAAACACCATGCAAGTCTTGTGGCAGAGAGGGGAAAAAAGAACATTTTAAAAATAATCTTTTAAATACAGGATCTGATGGAACATCCCTTTTGTGAGTAAACTATATACAGATTAAAAAAAGGGAGGGGAGAGGGAAGTTTCCCATTCCCTTTTTACAGGCTTCCCCATGGGAAGGAACAGATCCACTCTACATTTGCTATGTAGTAATTATTTACGTTTGCATTGCAGTCATTAATAGTGGGCAAGACCAAAGTTAAGGTCTTATTGCAGTAGGTGTTGTACATACATATAGTAACAGATTTCTCTTTTCTTAAGAGTTTACTGTCTAAGTAGCCAAGACAGGGTAAGATTAAGGAAGTATCATTCTCTCCATTTTACAGACAGAGAACAGAGGCCTCTACAAACCACTTGTCCAAGGTCATATAGTAGGGACAGGGACTGAATCCATCTATCATGAGGTCTGATCTGGGGCTTATGCCACGAGACCACTACAAAATACATAGTAAAGTCAAATGCACATGACTTAGCTTGTGGTATCTGTATATATGCCATCTGGGCATGGTCTGACAGACCTACGTTATTCATATGTGGAAATAATCCCATTGCCTAAAATGGGCATTTTGCAAGTGTTCAAACATCAGACTTTGACCTTAGACACTGAACTCTTCATTACTTGTTTTACAGTTGGCTGCACTGGAATTCTTCCCCAAAACAGTGTGTGAAAACCAAGCATATTATATACTACAACCACTTTAAAACAGATAATTCTTGAAAAGCCAGCACAGAAATATGTGCCCTTACAGGTACTAACAACAAACAGTTCTGAAATTAAATATTCTTGGTCCCTTTTAGGAGAGAAATTTTCCTAGTTGGGTAATCAAAGTAATGCATTCTTTACAGTCTTATTTCTAAAGCTATATAAAATTAACTCCTGCTTAATGTTTTGTAGATTATAAGCAGGAATCCTGGTTTTCTCTGATTTAAAAAAAAAAATCCCCAATTTTCAGTTAAAGTAACCCCAAGTCCAGTTTTCCATTATTTAGGTGAAACACCACTAATATATAGATGTATATTTATAGTGGTGTTTCATTTAAATAATGGAAAAATGTGGATTTGTGGTTATTTTTTAACCAAAAATTTGGGATTTTTTGAAATCAGAGAAAACCAGGATCTCTGATTTCAAGTAGGCAGAATTAATGGCAAACATTATTTTCTCATTATTTTGAGGGTTATTTGGCCAGATGTAAATTGCTCTTGCTCCCCTGAAATCAACAGTGAAACACTGATTTGTGTCATGTGAAGATCTAGCCCACAGTAGTTTGACTCTAATCCACACTTAGCTTTCTGAACCACAGTGGAATACTATATATGAAGAATGAATTTGGGGAAGGATGTACAAAGACATTTCAGGTTATATATAATTGATAATAATCTGAAATCTATTCTTTTCCTTCTGTGTACAGGCCAGGAGTGGTCTGGCCAGCATGGATAGCTACTCCAGAGGATTTGCTCAGTCCCTGGGAAAGTATATCCTAGAAAGACTGACAGGGAAAGCCAACAGAGATCCATAGAGCATATCTTGGTACCGGGGAAGATCCTAATCCTACTTCATCCATTGGAACACACTTCTCACTGTTGAAGCTGCACCTCCAGTGCTTACTGCAATGGAACCGGTGCAACCCAGCAGTGATAACCACCAGGAAGAACTGCTGATATGTAAACCTGCCCCCCAGACTACATTGAGATTAGTCTGGGATTCACTGTGGAAACATCCTGTCCCTTCTTTAAAAACTGGCAAGAACAGTGTTACAAGTTATAATTAGGGCTGGTCTTGAAACAAGCGCTTTTCCCACATCCCGAGGAAGATGCCCCAGCTTTGCAGTAAGACCCAAATTCTGTGAAGGATCAAGTCATATTTAGAGAGCACTCCAGTTTTTAAAAGCAATGTTTCTCAACTAATAGCTAACACAGTGTCTTCGGATCTTTTCAGGGGTGATACATGTCAGGGCTACTGGTTAGTCAGACCCAGCCAGGCCAAGCTCTTGAGCTTCCACACCTGACCTTGATCCTGGACTAATGCCACTGCTACAGTGCTCTGTAACTAGATTGGCTGCTGAGAGTCCCACTCAAGCCTTTAAGCACAGCTGCAGTTTCAAGCTATGGCAGAGGTGGACAAAATGTGGCCTGCCAGGCCAGTCTATCCAGCCCACGGGACCCCTAAAAAATTTAGAAAATTAATATTGATCTCCCCCTGGCTGCCTGTCATGTGCCCCTTGATGGCTTGCCAAAACTCAGTAAGCAGCCTTCTGCCACAAATAATTGCCCGCCCCTGAGCTACAGGCATGCCTTGACAACAGCCTTGACAACAGTCTCAGTATGCTTCGGTAAGTTCTCTTGGCTCTGGACTCAGCTTTGGTTTTTCCTGACCCTGATCTTGGATCTTCCCTGGAACTCAGCACTTACCAATGATTTGGAAGATATTGCTGCCTTTATCTGAGAGAATCTGAACCTGCCTCTTTGATCAGTCAGGGGAGGGTCCTAATCACCAAGCTCTGAAGTCCTGTGGGGTGGCAGTGGGAGTGCTCTCAGTCTCTTCTGTTGACCTTGTTCCATTTTGTATGAATAATAAACCATTCATTGGAACAGAACCCAAGTATCCCTGTATTTGCCCTTACCAACAGGTTAGGTGGTCATTCACACTGGGGAGGTGGGGGGGGAGTTCCCTCCCCTCCCCTCTGGCTCAGTGACTATACAAATATATATATTAATTGCATTCAGGATCTGAATGCAAATCACATCCGGAGTGACCTAATCATTGCCCTTCTCTGGCAGTCTTGTGAATCTGGCCTGTCATTTCCTTTTGCTTTTCCAACAAGTGTCTAAAATCAAAAAGTTTTGTTTGGGGTCAAATAGAACATTTAATGCTGAATGAAACAATCTTTTGGGGTTTTTTTCTTTTCAATAAGAAAAACTGAAACATTTTAAAATTGGGTCTACTTGAACCCTTTTTTAGTTGTTCAACTTTTGGTTTCTCTGCTGAATTTCAGGGGTAAGTTGTGGCACAATGGCTAGAGCTGTATGAAACAATTAGAATGGTCAGTCCCAGATTAGTAATGTGGCTTCTCAGGCTGATCAAAACTTGAAATTTCTATTCAACAAAAATGCCAACATTTTTAAATGCTTTCTGAAACCAGAATTTTTTTTAAAAGGCTATTTAGGGGCACTGTTTTGATTCAAACTTTATTTATGTATTTAATTATGTTCTATATTTATTTTTATGTTTGTATTTTTATTAAATTAAAATAACTGTTAAAACAAATAATGTCAAAGGAAAATTAATTGAAACTTTGTTTCCTTTTTTATCCCTTATTGACATGCTTCATTTTCATTATTATTCAAACTTTTGTTAAAATAGGTACATCTCAAAGGGATATTTGATTTCAGTGAATCTGTTATTAAGAGATAAACATTACAGTATTAGCCAATTGCCCATCAAGAATGACAGGAGGGGAGCAGGAATGGAGTGCTGCCACCCACTACCTGCCACCCCACACCATTGCTGCCTCTCAGGAGTGGAGGGAGTGGGAAGCTTGCCCCGCTGTGCCCCCTCTGACAGCAGTCTGCACCACTGCCATCTCCAGCACCACTGGTCTTGCCCTTCCCCCCCACCCCCCAGCACTGCTCCTTGGAGGTGGCATAGCACTGGTACTGGCCTTGGCCCCCTGCTCTGTCCCTTTCATCCCCGCCATCATGGCAGTGCTCTGCTGCCTCTGAGGAGCAGGGCTGGGGGGGAGGGGGGTAAGGTCCAGCAGTGTTGGCCTTGCCTGCCCCCCCTCCACTGTATCTCCACTGTCATGGCAGCACTCTGCACTCTGATTTGTTGTTTCACTAAGCAATCAGAGTGCTCCAAGAGCATTATGGAAAGACAGACAGACAGACCAAGCCCTTTATTATATAAGAATATATATATATAAAGCTTGTAAAATTGAAGACAAAAGAGCTTGT
>NW_017729033.1:104484339-104484735 GCF_001723915.1 Gavialis gangeticus
TGATAGCTTGGTATGTTGTCATCAGCAGGGATCCTGGTTTTCCCTCATAAAAAAATTGCAAATTCTCTGATTAAAAAATCACCAATTCTCTAATAAAAACCTTAAAATCCATGATTAAAATTAAAGGTTCCCCACAGCACCCCCTACCCCTGGCCCTGCTGTGCCCCTCACTCCCTTCCAGAATCCCTTGGTCTTGCTTGACCCTCTCACTCCCCCACCCCAAACTCCCCCAGCCCTGCTGGTACCCATCACCCCCCACCCACAGAGCCTGCTCCTTCAGCCCTGCTGGAGGGGGCCCTCAGCTGCCAGGGCTACAGAGCCAGGGACCTGGGTCTGCTGCCCCCTGCCCCTGGAAAGAGGTGGGTGGCTGCTGCAGTGAAGTAGAGCGTGGCTCCC
>NW_017729033.1:104489735-104490940 GCF_001723915.1 Gavialis gangeticus
TAAATTAAAATAACTGTTAAAACAAATAATGTCAAAGGAAAATTAATTGAAACTTTGTTTCCTTTTTTATCCCTTATTGACATGCTTCATTTTCATTATTATTCAAACTTTTGTTAAAATAGGTACATCTCAAAGGGATATTTGATTTCAGTGAATCTGTTATTAAGAGATAAACATTACAGTATTAGCCAATTGCCCATCAAGAATGACAGGAGGGGAGCAGGAATGGAGTGCTGCCACCCACTACCTGCCACCCCACACCATTGCTGCCTCTCAGGAGTGGAGGGAGTGGGAAGCTTGCCCCGCTGTGCCCCCTCTGACAGCAGTCTGCACCACTGCCATCTCCAGCACCACTGGTCTTGCCCTTCCCCCCCACCCCCCAGCACTGCTCCTTGGAGGTGGCATAGCACTGGTACTGGCCTTGGCCCCCTGCTCTGTCCCTTTCATCCCCGCCATCATGGCAGTGCTCTGCTGCCTCTGAGGAGCAGGGCTGGGGGGGAGGGGGGTAAGGTCCAGCAGTGTTGGCCTTGCCTGCCCCCCCTCCACTGTATCTCCACTGTCATGGCAGCACTCTGCACTCTGATTTGTTGTTTCACTAAGCAATCAGAGTGCTCCAAGAGCATTATGGACAGACAGATAGATGGACTAAGCCCTTTATTATATATGAATTATAATGATCCGATCTCACAATGGTTTTTTTTCTCATAGGTGAATACTACCCTTTAGACCTGGGTTCTGTGCCTGCCTCTGCCACAGGTTTCCTTCATGATGGCAGACAAATCATCTAAACTAGATATTTTACAGGTGGTACTTTATTGTGATTTGTATGTTCCTCATTTTCTGGGTGCCTGACATGAGATTGGTCTGATATTCAGAAATATTAAGTGCTCACAGCTTCAGTGAAAGTCAGTGGGAGCTGTGCTTTCACATAATGAAATTCTTTGTAATGTTAAGCATTATGAGAAATTGGGGCCATGAGCTTCAAAAATAATGGGTGTTTCGAACTTTCTGTGCCTTTTTTTTTTTTGCTGTAAAATGGCATGATAATGCCTGTTTACTTCACAGGGATTTTGTGGCATCTATAAAGTATGTAGATGATGTAGTGAGAAGGCCATAGAAAAGCCTGTGAGGAAAATGTTAATTTTCTTCAGAGCAACTGTAAAGTAGTGAATAAGGCATGTGGCCATACACTGCTCCGCAAGGGG
>NW_017729033.1:104491475-104503555 GCF_001723915.1 Gavialis gangeticus
CTTGGGGTGGGGGGGGTGAGGGCAGCACCCTGCCATGACTTGCATTCCCATGGTGGTGGGGGGAACCCATGCCCCTAGATCTGTGAGTGAGGTGGGCATGGGCTGTGGGCATGGGCTTCCACCTTGCTGTCATCTCCTGGGGCCTGCACAGCCCTGCGGGTGTGACCCAGCACAGCAGGGAATAGTGGAGCTGTGCAGAGAAGCTGCTTGCTGCTGCAAGCCTCATGCTGTCTTGGTGATGCACCCCCAGCGTGCATGGCTACAATGAGGGCAACAGCTCAGGGTTCTGTTCCTCAAAGCTGCCACGCATGCAATGGAAGTGTCTCCAGGGCAGTGTGGCGTTTGCAGTGGCAAGAAGCTTCCTTGCATGACTATACTCTGCCCTGCCACACCTGCTGGGCTGTGGAGGTCCTGAGGGAGGGCAACAGGGAGGGAGCCCATGCCCACCCCCTCCCCTGCCTCATGCACATATCTGGGGGGCAGGGGTCCCCCCTGTCTCCCAGGAGTGCATGCTGAAGTGGGGTGCTGGCTCCACCTCCCCTCTGTCCCCCAGATGAGCCTCCCACAGCTCTGTCCTGCTTCCTGCTGGGGCCCTGCAGTTACGCATTGTGAACCCAAGCTCCATGTACCACCCAGCTAGGGAGTAGCCCCAGCCCCAACCCCAGCCCTGCCCAAATCCCTCCCTCCTTCCCTATGGGGCTCAGTTCCCACCCCCCCCACCCACTTACCTGTGGGAGCTACTCTCTAGGCTGCCTGGCGGCCATGTGCATGTACATAACCGTCTTCCTCCCACTCCTTCCCTGTCTCTTGAAGGCTGGAACTCTGGCAGCCTGCAGAGGGCTTGCTGGAAAAACTGCGAAATCCATGGGTTTCTCTGCTAAAATGAGAAATCTGTGTTTTATCCTGCTAAATGGGGAAAATCCATGTTTTACTCCATTTTTCCATGGGAAATGGAAAACCTGGATCCCTGCCACCGCCTACTCTATACAGAATACACTGCCTATTCTACACAGGATACAAAACCTTTACCTGTCATTGCACTAAATTCAGTTCAATATGAAAAAATACTCTAAAAAGAAAACATGCATTAGGTAAAAAGGGCTGCCTATACACGTGCTCAGAGGTCAGGTTGGGGGGAGGGGAGGGGGTGTTTTAATTAGAGTTGTTCTGGGACAGCCACTCTAACTAAAATGACTCACCATCATGTGTATTATTAAGCCCTGGTGCATTTAAAAATGGCTGCAGGATGCTTTATCTAAACATCATTTTAAAACGTGTGGGGATTAATACATGTGATAGTGAGGTGACACTGCAGCATTCTAATTAGAACATGAAGCAGACTCAATTAATCAAGTCTACTCTACAGTACCTTTTGCAATCAAGTTTTCCATCCCTTTATCATGCCACATGTTTATATTATAGTCTTCTGTTACCTCAGGACCATCAGCTCCACATCTAATGTCACCTCTCCCAGGATATGCCTACCCCGCTGTCCAGTGGTGTCATTGCAGATTGTGCAGACACATTTGTGCTAGCTTTTATCTGGCTTGTTCTGGTATTGATTGCAGTACAGCAAGCATGGATTTCAATGTAGGCCAATTTACCCACCAAATTATCCGGCACTGAGGTCCATATGCCATGCCTACATTACTTTGGGTACCTGAACTATTTCATTTTAAACCAACCTGAACGTCTCAACGCTATACTGCAGACTGTAGTGTAGACATACCAACAGCTGCAAATTGTAATTATACTACCCTTCCCCCTCCAGTCATGGACAATATAAAAAGATGACCCTTGAGACAAAAAAGTTTATAAATAATTAATGACAGATATTAAAACATCATTTATTTTTACACAGGCTTTTTTGGTAGATCTGTCTATATGAAAAATATTCCTAGCAAAGTTTGCACACTGAGAAGGCTCAAACTTATTTTTAGAGATATAAATTGACTGCTTTCTCATTTATATGCAGGCAAATTTCTTTAATTTATTATTCTGATTTGCATATAAAATTATGGCACTCATTGTCCCTGGGAATTCTTGTTTAGGGAAGATTTTTCAAATGTTATAATTAAGCAGGAATTAAAAAGAGAATATATGATGTCTATCTTTTGGTTTGGGTTTTTTTTTAAATTCTTTTAGTTCAGGAAATTTTTTATTAAAAATAAAATTTTATGTCCACTGCAATAACCAGGAAGTAACTCTGGAATGATCCCATCAGTATACCTTTGGCATTTATTTATTTGTTGATAATGGAGGAAAAATGAGTTTAACTTCAGTTTAAAAGTTAACAAGGGGTAAATGCTTAAGGGAACTGTCTTCTTGTAATGTAGGAAGATAATTAACTCAAGCTTCACCTAAAATTATAGTGTAAATCTTTTCAAAATGAATCAAAGTCTGTGCTGAATTATGCCTTGCCCAAGTTTTACTGTTAGAAGGTTCTTAAATCAGTAAGGCTTGTTTTGATCTGAGAGCTGTGGTAGGGTATTTACATCGACAAGTCATAAAGTCTTGGAGAAGAAGGTATTTCTCTGGGCCCATTTGCTACAGCAACAACTGGATTTTGACAAAAGGCATTAGCAATTAAAAATTGTTCCAGTGAATCTGATCCCAAGTAGATGAGGGACATCATTGACAGTGAGTGTGTTGTCCTCCCCCTCAACACCTTCTGGGTTTTTTGGGGGGGGAGGGAGCAGGGGGTTGCTTTTTTGTAAAATAATAATAATAATAATTTTATTTTAATCAATCTACAGGGACATTGTTGCTAAAGTTATCTTTATCCCTTCATTATGGTGTCCAGCCAAGACACTGTGTTGAGTTTCTGCTGGGGCAAAGCAGGGAGCATCAGCCCACACGAGCTGCATGGATGGTAACTTGGGGGAAGCAATGACAATTAAAGAACATATGGTTAATTGTAAATCTGTACAGTAGTGTCAGTCCATATTAATCACAGGATTAAGAATAATAGAACAACCCTACAAGTAGTATGCTTGATCTCCTATGTTTTCTAGGCTTGATAAATCTATAGCTGTATGTTTATCAAGGTGCCTTACGTGACATAGTATATGAAGTGAAGGAGGATTTATAATACAGTTTGTGTAAATGTACCCTGATAAAAATGGCAGAAAAGGGCACAATAAAACATTAACATCTGGAAAGACATATGTCACTGCAACAACACAGAGCAGATGTGTGTGTGAATATGTGATAGGGAGTAGCAGAATGATATTCTTCTCCTGGCATCACTATAATGTGCTAATTGCTTGTAAATCTTGTTGAAATCATAATCACAGATGATTTTTCATTTCATTTTTTAAATATAGGCTGTCCTTGCCACCATATAATCAATCCATTGCTTCTCAGCACCTTGAGTAATAATAATAATAATACTCGTAATGATGATGATAATGATCCAGAATCAAGCCAGGTCTGCACTGCAGACTACTAGTGGCACAGCTGTGTTTGTCAGAGGGTATGAAGAGGTCTGATATCTGACTGTCATAGCCCCTACTGTAGACACAGTCAGACCAGAGGCAGTATTTTTTTTAAGGATAGATTGTTTTGTTCATTTTACTGTGCAAATCTCAGCTTTGCCAATATAGTCACATCCATGTTAGAAACTCTTTGCCCACGTACTGCACTGCTATTCTCACATTTGGAAAGCACTTCTTGTGGACTCATGGCTTGGAGAGACTTTTGAAAGCTATTTCAGAGCACTGGGATTTGTGCTGTTGAAAATCTTCCCTAGGATAGCTGTTACCATTTTTATATATCTCATCATGATCTTTTTGACAAAGGCATCAATGTGATGTGAATTAATTCATACAGTGTTTTCATATATCTTATTTAAGTACTTATATAGTTTACATTATTGTTGTATCTGAACACTTCACTTTCTTTATTGTATTCATTGTCTTTGCTCCCCTGTAAGTTGGGAAAGTACAACTACCCTCTATTTTACAGGTAGGGATACAAGGCACAATAAGAAGTAAATGATTCACCCAAGGTATATGCAGAACATGGGTGACCCAGTTCCCAGCCTAACACCTTAACCACAGGTTCAGTCTGTACTTTGAATACTTCAGTGCAGAAGACAAATACAATAGGATGTTTAATGGCCACATTTAGCAAGAATAAGAGGAGTTAGGCCAAATTCTCTGGGGTTGCCAAGCTGCTCTTGGTGTAGGACTTGATAGGGAGTGTATGAAGAGAGGTTTCAGACTCCTTTTTTTCATCTTCCAGATCTTGGTGTCTATCCAAATTGGCCTCTATCTCTAGTGATCCTTAAAGACCTTTAGCAATGACTAAAATTTGCTGTAATTGTGGAAAATGGGACTGTCCAGCTGCTCCATGCACCCACCTACTCATAATGGCAGTTGCATAGGGATGCACCTGGACATCTGGGGCAAATCCAGATAAGCACACACATGCATTTCCCCAGGGACAAATAGCAGCGGCACAATATGTGCTGCTGCTTGTCCCCAAGGAATGCCCATGAACTTGCACTTGTCTGGACATGCCCCTGGAGTACAGGGGCAGTACTGACTACTGGTTGCTGCATGATTGTGATCATGTAGCAGCCACTTTTTTCCTCCCCCCTCCCCCCACCAAGTCAGTGCCTGTGGTGGTTGCCCCTTTCACCCTGCCCTAGTTATGCCTCTGAGTAGCAGATCCAGGAACAGGTTAAGGGGGATGTGGTCCCCCAACTTGTTCTGTGCCATACATATTCAGTGAGCTCTGAGCCCACTGCCAGGTCAGCACAGGCTCCTGCTGCAGCTCCAAATAAGCAATGAGTTATGAGTGCAATAGCTGATTGGGACAGAGTCTGGCCAGAGCCCCGACTTTCACATGGCTCTAAAGCCCAGGAGTGAATGCTGCTGCTGTTTGCCCCTTCCCTCCCTCCGCTTCCCTGTTGAATTCAGCAGCAGGTGAAAGGAGGGAATGAGCAGTAGCAGCAACACTCATCCCCTGGGCTCTGGAGCTGTTTGAAAGCAGGGGCTGTGGGCAGACCCCATGCTGAGTACCCTCATGTAGCACAGCCGAAGAGGGTTGCAACTATGCTGCCTCACTCCCTCTGGATCTTCCCCTGTCTCCCACTGCACAGGGAAAGGGGTGGTGCCAGGGTTGCTATCATGGCTGTGTAGGAGCCTTGGGATTCTCCAGTGTGAGGGAAATGCTCAAGGGATCAGTTATTTGCCTTCATGCTGTCTTTGGGTAGGGCTGCCAAAACAACCCAGAGGATACTACTCTATGAAAAGTTTTCTGCACTGGACAAGGGTTGTGCCATATGACCTAATGGGTTTTCTTTTTACATCCCACATGTTTGTTATTTATTAGTGTCTTAACTTCCTTTGTGGTGACAACAAGTACCTTGGCCTCTTTATAAAAGAACTTGTTAATCCTTTTCTCTAGGTTGTGATCTTCTGATCTTTGCTCTTGACCTTATACTGAAAATAGTTACATTAATAGCCATGTGGCCACTTGCACAGCCAGATACTTCTCCCTGGCCCTTATTTAGCAAAGTACCTAGGGTCAGATTCTCAAAGGTATTCGGTGCCTAATTCCTATATAAGCAAAACTAATAGAGTTTAGCTGTTCAAATAGATGCCCAAAACCTTTAAGGATCTGGGTCACAGCTTCAGAATCAGCAAAGTATGTCCCACACTTCAAATATTTGCCTAATTATAAGCATTTCAGTAGCACTTTTTAGTTTTCTACATAGACTGAATGGAAATGTAATTACAAAGAGGGGGGCAAAATATGCTTTTATTATGGGACTACTGTATGAATTTAATAAGACTTTCAGGGAAGTGATGTTTTTCAATGTATATGTAAAGCGCCTGCCCTGATGAGGCCATGATCCTGATTGGAATATGTAACATGCCAATATTATATCTATGAATATATAATAATATAAGAAAAGTAATTCAGCTCTTTTTCATTTGGTCTTGTTTACACCTTAATCACTCCCCCCAACATGGCTACCAAGAATTCCTGAATGTATTTCTCACTTGCAGTAATAATTATTTTTTGCAAAGAAGTATAATGCATATGCAAAATATGTACTAGGTGTCCTTGTGGCTGTCTTCAATGATAATGAAACCCCATTTATAAGTGTGTATGTATGTGGCTGGTACTTGTATCTCTGGATGGTTCACACAGGGCTGAAAACGTGCTGCTGCAGAAGACAAAAAATGGTAGCAAGTAAAAGACACTTCATTTGACAAGGCCAATAATGTAGTTGCTTTTATTGAAGCAGCTCTTGAAGAAGAGACCTTTTCACTCAGAATCTGCATGAGTTTATTGCTCCAAAATTTTCAAATTGGACCAAAGTTCCATTCGGCACCACATAATTTTATCCCACTTCAACTTGTTCCTGCTCCCATTGAAGTTGGATCTTGCCCTGCCTTTGAGAAATAGCCATACCATTTATCTGGAGACTTTTTATCAGGCTACAGTGGGATCTGGTGTGTAGAACTGTATGATCCAACCCATGGGTCTTGGACCACCCCTGCATGCCATGTGCAGAGCCAGTTTGACATATGGGCTGAACGTAGTGCTGCAGGCACAGCATGTGACACAAGGGATCAGTTTGTGGTGCATGTTGCATGGGGGTACCCATGCCAGACCAACCCTGTGTGCTGGCTCTAGGGCTAGTTCAGATCAGGCCATGCCAGAACCAACACACAGGGCCATTCCGGTGGGAAACAACATATAGCATGTGCCTTGTGTTGGCCCCTGAGCTGTGTACAGTACCTGCAGGGCTGGATCCTGTGTGCAGCACATGCTGGCTCTGTTCTGGGGCTTGTGCTGCCTGTAGCCCACTGTCTAGACCTGGTCTTGCAGATGCTGCCTGTGGTTCAGGGGACCAGCACAGGGTGCATACTACATCCTGAGCCCCACCAGATTGGCCCTGTGCACTGGTTCCGGGGTGGTTCATTTGGGCCTGTAGACTGGCCTCATCTGGCCCAGACTTTGGGCCAGATGTTTTTGACATCCCTAGGCTAGAGCAAGAGTTGGGTTTAAAGGAGAAAACTCAGTCCTGTGCAGACAGCATGAATGAAGAAAATGAAATCTGATATACTGAGAGCATAAGGACAGTGTGGACCTTGGCCTGTGTTTGTATAGGGGGGTGAATCTCATCCTTATGTGAGAAAATTATTTTTTCAATATGTACAACTTTGAGAATTAGTGTACTTGTAAGAAAACTTCTGGAAAACAAGTGCAAGTTCCATTTTTTTGTTTTGTTTGTTAAATATGTCTGAATGCTAATATGAAAATTAGTCTTTCAGGACCTTAAAAGGGCAAAGAGCTAATGAGCGGCATACTCACAGCATCAAGTACAGCTAAATTTGGCAAAGTTCATGCATTATTGAATTTGTCTTACAAAAAAGGAAGGAATGATAGCAGGCAATGCTGGAGTTTTTTTTAGGTGGACAGTAACCTGCTGGCCAGCGTCTCATTTTTCACCTAGACTCTTCAGTTCTTTTCCAGCTTTCTCCCATCCATACTCTATCTACAGCAGCCATCCTAAATTTACTGTCTTGCCACCTAAAGAAGGAAGCAGCTGCTGATGCTGTGATGACTGATGATGCATGCAGTCTAAGGTTGCCAGGTTTTTATTCCCGTCTACTGAGTATTCTTTTACTTGGAAGTTTATTCAAGACCAGGCTTTAGGACAGTTTGGAGGGGACTGTTAAAAGGTCTTCTCTACCCTCAATAATATTTTAACTCAGTAGTGTTGTAACAGGATCTGCCTACATGGTCATGTTTACAATGCAGATAGGCTCCAAAAATGACTTTTTCCCCTCAATCAGTCCCATTTGCACTGGTATATTGTGATTTTTTTCAGCTGCTGTATGAATACTTGTTTTTTTGTGAGGAATAGAATACTGAGCTTTTTTTGAGGCTCAATCTAAGGGCCACAGTGGAAAATCACTATTTTTTTTAGAATTTTTCAATGTTTCACAGATTTGATGGCCACCTCCACTAAAGCCGGCCCAAATAAAAGCATTGTATTCTCCGAATGCAAATGGACTCCATAACTCCTGGGTTCAGTTCCCAGAATTTGTCGTCTCTCTTCCTCTCACATTATACCATCTGACACAGGTATTTCTGATCCTCTGAGCTGAATTGTGCTGTGTGACCTTGGGCAAATCATGCAGGGCTGTGGTCTGCCACATTATCACATTGGGCAGCACTTTATTAATCCTATAATTAAGTCCTTAATTAATGTTTGTAAAATGGCTTAATTCCTGCACCTTAGAACAGTAATACATAGTAGTGAAAATGGGTTTTAATCAGCTTGTCGTTGGACTGAAATTATAGTTACTTAAGCGTGATGATCTTTTAATAAAACTGGATGAGAATTTTGACTTAAACTAAAAGGAATCCCATAAAGGAATTAAATCATACTTATCTGGTTCCAAATATTATTTAATAATTTGTGTTTAAATTACTAGTGCTTTTATTTTTTTTTAAGTAATTGAAATATAAATGCTAATAGAAGCAGATGGTTAACTATATGGAAAGGTCACATGTAGCCACAGCATTGATCTGTCTGCCAGTTACCCTAGACATAGGTGATGTAACCTCAAGGTTATTATATTTAGCTGCTCTCCAGTGTTGTAGTCTAATCCCTTAAGCAATACTAAAACCAGTATCACTGCAGAGTTCTGTCTCTTGTCCAGTCTGTAGTGTGTGGTCACTGGAGGTAAAATTCAGAGTAGCAGAACAAAGCTTATACCCGACTTAAGCCTCATGCAAGGCCTGTTCAGAGGACTTAAGTGGTGCATAAGGCCAGTATTATCCCTTGGTACTAGAGAGACTTTCACCATGTCTAGCTTGCAAGCAGAAGGTCCAAAATAATTAAGCTGCTGTTTTAGGAAAGGGTACATCTGTATCTGTTCTGTGGTCATTCAGTACAGCTAATTTAGCACCGTATAATGCTCAGGGGCACCTTTTGCACTCTTTGTTAATAAATATGATGCTCAGTGAATTATTATTTTGATTATCCTGTATCTGTCTATTAGAGCACCTTAACATGTGGAGACCCATAAGTGCCATTAAAATCTAGAGATTAAAATTAAGCATGCACTTATGTTTTGCTGAATCATGACCATAGTTAATACTTTAGATCAATAACATGCAAGCATTCTATAGTATATCATTTGAGCAAGTGTGGCTTTATAGCACTGAAATGTCAGCCACCTGTGAATGGAAGTGCTGAGTATGCTGGCACCACCAGTTTTGAAAAGTCCTGTTACTTAAGGCACAATACCTTGTTAAGATTATTTCTAAAACAAATGACTTATGCTGGAATTAATGTCTGGACAGCTTCCATGGTGACTGAAAGTCTCTGGTCTTTTCCAGCTGTTGCTTATGTATGCTCCAGATCAG
This sequence comes from Gavialis gangeticus, assembly GCF_001723915.1. Classification (NCBI taxonomy): domain Eukaryota; kingdom Metazoa; phylum Chordata; order Crocodylia; family Gavialidae; genus Gavialis; species Gavialis gangeticus. The sequence goes on from NW_017729033.1 coordinate 104,500,878, forward strand.
GAGGGGCTTCCAGCTACAGTGAAACCAGGCATACCTTTTTGCCTGAAGTAAGACTCAATATGATTCAAATAGCTTGGCAGCTATTGGCAACCCTCATTGATCTCCATCTGCCATGACAGATCTTTCTGTTCAATACTCAACCTTGACCTGACCCCCAAGCCATAGAAGACTGGAGGAAGCAGATTATCTGTAAAACCATGATTAAGAGGTTGAGGGGAACCTGGCAAGGATTTGAAGCAAGCATGAAAGAAAAAGTGGGCTGGTGATACATATTTTGGTTTTAAGAGTGGGAACTTGGTTTGCAGAGCCAGTGATGGTGGGTAGAATATTCTGTGAGGATGGAGTGCTGCAGGAAGAATAGAAAAGTAAAAGGGACTCCAGGGGTCAGAAAACAAGATTAATCATAAAGTCCTGTTGTACCAGAGGAGAAAAGCAGAAGAGAAGAAAACATAGAAATTACTGTGCAGGACCAGCCCATCTTGTCCATTTTCCTGTTTCCAACACTGACCAGCACAGATACTTCAGAGGAAAGTGCAGGATCTGTTAGGGGATAATTATGCATTAACTTGCCTAGTGGGAAAGCTCTTTCCTGGCTCCCATCTGTCAGTGGACAGCTGAAGTCCTGGAGGGGGAGGGTCTGTAGTATAACTGTGGAGGCTCTCACTGTAGATACAAACATCTAATCCTTTTTTGGGATCTTATCAGGTCCTCAGTCTCCCCAGTACCTTATAGCCAGGAGTTCCACAGGGGTCCATTACGCAATATGTTAAAAAGTATGGGTTGTTTTTCAAACCATTAGTTTTTAATTTGTAACCTTTCATTTTCACTACTTGTCCCTTTGTTCTTCATAGACATTTAGCCATTAGGGCTGGAAGGGACCTCGGAAAATCAATGAGTCCAGCCCCTGCCCAAGGGGCAGGAAGTCAGCTACAGTCATAGGATCCCAGCAAGATAAGCATCCAAATTTCTCTTGAAGGCATTCAATGTAGGTGCATGAACCACCTCCATTGGCAGGCTATTCCAGACCTTGGGGGCTCAGGCAATGAAGAAATTCTTCCTTATGTCCAGCCTGAAATGGTCTTGCTGAAATTTATAACCATTTGACCTTGTCATCTCTTGGGGCGCTCTGGTGAACAATCATCCCCCCAGATCCTGGTGAACACCCCTGATAAACCTGATATATAGGTAGCCATCAGATATCACACCTGATATATAGGTGGCCATCAGATTGACCCTGAGCCTGCGCTTTTCCAAGCTAAAGAGTCCCATAGCTCTCAGCCTGTTGTCATAAGGTCTGTTTTCCTGACCTCTGATCATGCATGTGGCTTTTCTCTGGACTGTCTCAAGCTTCTCCACATCCTCTTTGAATTGAGGAGCCCAAAACTGGATGCAGTACTGCAGCTGCGGCCTCACCAAGGCCAAGCACAATGGGAGAATGACATCCTAGGATTTGCTTGAGAAGCATCTATGGATGCAAGCCAGCATTTTGCTTGCTTTACTGGCTGCAGCATCACACTGCAGGCTCATATTCATCTTGTGGTCAATCATGACCCCTAAACCCCTTTCATCCGTAGTGCTAACCAGCGTAGCAATGCCGAGCCTATAAGTTTTTGGCCGGTTTTTCCTCCCAAGGTGGGGAAACTTGCATTTTTTGGTGTTAAACACCATCAGGTTCTCATCCACCCATTTCTTGAGCCTGTCAAGGCCAGCCTGGATTACCCCCCTGTCCTCAGGAGTGGATGCTTTACCCCAGAATTTGATATCATCAGCAAACTTGGCCAGTCTGCTTCTGACTCCAATGTCCACATCATTAATGAAGTTGTTAAACAATATAGGTCCAAGGACAGAGCCTTGGGGGACCCCAATGGTCACAGGGCACCATGACGATTCACTTCCATCAACCACCACACTCCGGGTCCAACCACAGAGCCAATTCCCCAGCCAGTGGATCATGGTGGACACGAGGCCACAGTTGGCCAGTTCTGCCAAGAGGTGATCATGGGGTACCAGATGGAAGGCTTTTTTGAAGTTAAGATATACGATATCAGTCTCCTCTCCCTTGTCCAGGTGATAGACCGGGAATTCTTAAGTCAGCTCACGGAGGTAGTTAGGTAAAAAGACGTGGTCATCATGGGTGACCTGAACTTTCCAGACATCTGCTGGGAAGAGCAGTCAGCCAGGTCTGACTGCTCACGTAGGTTCCTAGCTGAAATACAGGACCTCCATCTAACCCAGGAGGTGCACAGCCCCACCAGGGGAGGCACCTTGTTAGACCTGGTGCTGGCCACAGGTGATGACCTGATGAGGGGGCTGCAGGTTTTTGACCACTTGGTCGACAGCGATCATCGCCTGCTGGAATTCACCATTCAGCACAAGGTGGCAAAGGCCTGCAGCAAGGAAGCAGCCCTAGACTTCAGGAAGATGGGCTTCAATGAGATAAGGAGAATAGTCAGGGAGGCACTGAGGTTCCAGAGGGGAGGGGAGTTGGGTGTCCAAGAAAAGTGGTCACTCCTTAGGGAGATGATCCTCCAAGCCCAAAGGGAGGTAATCCCAACATGGATTAAAGGGGGCAAGAGGGTGAAAAAGCCCCCATGGCTCACCAAAAGCATCTGGGAATGTCTCCTAGCTAAAAGGGAGGCATACAACCAATGGAAGGGAGGGGCCATCACCAGGGAGTA
>NW_017729033.1:104503612-104504364 GCF_001723915.1 Gavialis gangeticus
GATCAAGGACAACAAGAAGTCCTTTTTTAAATACATAAGGGGCAAAAAGAAGGTTATGGGTAACATGGGGCCCCTGCAAGACACGCTAGGAAATCTGGTCATCACACCAGACAACAAAGCTAACCTATTTAACAAGTTCTTTGCCTATATTTTCCTGAGCAGGAACCAGATCAGCCCTCCCACCGGGACCCAGGGGAGGCGCACCCAGGCCTAGAGTCAGTGAGGATCCAGTCAGGGAACTTCTGGAGGGACTGGACATATTTAAATCAGCAGGCCCTGAAGATCTCCACCGCAGGGTGCTGAGGGAATAGGCAGAGGTCATTACGGGACCCCTGGCATGGCTTTACAAGCACTTGAAGTGCTCTGGTGTGGTGCCAGAGGACTGGAAGAGGGCCAATGTGGTTCCCATTTTCAAAAAGGGAGGAAGGAGGACCCACGAAACTATAGGCCATGTTAGTCTTACCTCGATCCTGGGTAAGCTTTTTGAGATAATTATTTTGACACATGTCCACAAGGGGCCAGTGGGGGAGGTTATGCTTAGGGGTAACCAACATGGGTTCATTAGAGGCAGGTCCTGTCAGACCAACCTGGTGGCCTTCTATGACAAGGTCACAAAATCCTTGGGTGCTGGTGTAGCAGCGGATGTAGTCTTCCTGGACTTTAGGAAGGCCTTTGACACTGTCAGTCACCTTATTCTCATTAAAAAACTAAGGGACTGTGGTTTTGATACCCACACAATCAAATGGGTCGCT
>NW_017729033.1:104509364-104513821 GCF_001723915.1 Gavialis gangeticus
TCTATGCAGCACTGGTCAGGCCGCAGCTGGAGTACTGTGTCCAGTTCTGGGTGCTGCACTTCAAGAGGGATGTGGACAACATGGAGAGGGTCCAGAAGAAGGCCACTCGCATGACCAAGGGGCAGCAGGGCAGACCCTATGAGGAGAGGCTACGGGACCTGAACCTGTTCAGCCTCCACAAGAGAAGGCTGAGGGGGGATCTAGTGGCCTGTTACAAACTAGTCAGGGGGGACCAGCAGGCACTGGGGGAGTCCCTGCTCCCCCAAACACTTCCAGGAGTGACTAGAAATAATGGTCACAAGCTGGCAGAGGGTAGATTCAGACTAGACATCAGGAGGCGCTACTTCACTGTCAGAGTGGCTAGGATCTGAAACCAACTTCCAAGTGAAGTGGTGCTGGCTCCTACCCTGGGGGTCTTTAAAAGGAGGCTAGAGGAACACCTTGCTGGGGTCGTTTGACCCCAGTACTTTTTCCTGCCATGGCAGTGGGTCGGACTTGATGATCTAGAAGGAAATGAGATTGGTCAAGCAAGACCTACCCGCAACAAACCCGTGCTGGCTATCCCTCAGGATGTTGCCATCAGCCAGCCTGTTAAGAATGGCCTCTTTGATAATCTTTTCTTCCCTGGGATAGAGGTCAGGCTCAGGGGCCTATAGTTTACTGGATCCACTTTTCTCCCTTTTTTGAAGATAGGCACGACATTGGCCTTCTTCCAGTCTTCAGGCACTTCACCAGAGCGCCAGGAGTACTCAAAGATCCATGCCAGGGGCTGGGCTATAATGCTAGCCAACTCCTTGAGTACACTGGGGTGTAAACTGTCAGGGCCGGCTGACTTGAAGGAGTCCAGCCTCTCAAGGTGTTCCTTCACATGGTCAGCTAACGAGCCGCGCGGGCTCCTCCGTCTGCCTTGTGTGCCTCTCGTCAGGAGGTGCAGGTGAGTCCCGTTTACTGTTCTGCTTCCTGGGACATAACCCCTCCCGCCAGCTGCCTTGTTGCTGTCGTATGGAACGCTCGCCCTCAGTACCTGGGAGCTGCCACAGGGTGTCTCCATCCCTCTGATCATCTTTGCGGTCCTTGGTCTCAGTGCATCTAGGTAGAAAGTCTGCCGTTATGTTGTCCTTCCCGGGATGATATATAATACGGAATTTGAAGGGCTGTAATGCTAATGCCCACCGCATAATGCGTGCGTTATCAGTTTTAGCTGAACTGAGCCATTTGAGAGGCACATGGTCGGTAACAAGTGTAAACTCCCTCCCAAGCAGGTAATAGTGGAAGTGTTCTACCGCCCACCGGATTGCCAGGCATTCCCGTTCTACTATGGCATACCTGGTTTCAGCCGGTAGCAACTTCCGACTCATGTAGGCCACCGGCTGGTCTACATCCGCGTCCCGTTGGATCAGTACGGTCCCGATGGCAACTTCGGAAGCATCTGTCTGTAATGTAAAAGGTTTAGTAAAATTAGGGGTATGTATCAGTACATCTTCACATAGGGCTTTCTTCAAGGCCTGGAAACTACGTACCATGGGCCCCGTCCACTTGACCCCTTTCCGGTGTGAGCCCTTCAGGGCTTCTGACAGAGATGATGCTAGTTCCAAAAATCTGGGAACAAAACTGCGATAGTAGTTTACCAATCCTAAAAAGGAGCTTAGCTGTTGGAGAGTTTGTGGAGGTTGGAATGAACGGATAACACGAACTTTATCCTCCAGTGGTCTTATAGTTTCCTGGCCCACCAGAAACCCTAGGTATTTTGTATGTTTATGTGTAATGGCGCACTTGCAGGGGTTCGCCATCAGGCTGGCCTGCCAGAGTTCAGTCAATACTGCCCTAAGGGCACGGAGATGTTGGTCCCATGACTGAGTGAATACGACAATGTCGTCGATGTACGCTGCCGTATATTCCGCATGTGGTGCCAGAATGCGCTCCATGAGACGTTGAAAGGTGGCAGTGGCCCCGTGTAAGCCGAACGGCATCCTTACGAATTCATACAGGCCCTATGGGGTCCCAAAAGCTGTCTTGGGGCAGTCACATGGTTGCATGGGAATCTGCCAGTACCCCTTAGCTAAGTCTAGGGTGGTTATAAACTGAGCTGTCCTGATATGCTCCACCAGTTCGGTTACCCATGGCATGGGGAAGGCATTGAACGTGGCTACCTCGTTTAACCTTTGGTAGTCAACGCAGAGCCTCAGGGTCCCATCTGGTTTGTGTATGGGCACCAGGGAGCTTCACCACGGATTCCACGATGGTCTGATGACACCAAGTGCCCGCATCTTCTCTACTTCTTCACACACTTCTTCCGCTAGGTGAGGAGGTATCGGTTGCCACCGGTCTCGCACAATAGTGCCTGGGGGAGTATATATTAAATGGTAGGTATCCTTTACCCATCCTGGCTCCTCCGAGAAGACCTCCTTAAATTTGTCCAGGAGGTGCTCCACTTCCCTTTTCTGAAATGTCATTAGTTCGTCGCTTACCTGTACACCCCTTAAAGGTGTGGGAACCCTGTGGCTCAGACTGGGTTCTTGAGGTCTAGAGCTCTCGGTCGCCTCTTCTCCAAATGCAGCCCATCCTTTGGGCTGTTGCCATTCCCGCAACAGATTAACATGGTAGATCTGTTTTGTTCTCTGATGATCGGGGCGGTATACCTCATAGTCGACCGGTCCAACTCGTCATATAATTTCGAATGGCCCCTGCCATTGGGTTAGCAACTTACTATGTGAGGTGGGTAGTAGAACCAACACTTTCTGCCCCGGCTGGAATTCCCACTCCCTGGTGTGTACGTCATACTTATCCTTTTGTTGCTGTTGAGCTTGGCGCAGGTTGTCAGCAGCTAGCTCACGGGCGCTCTGGACACAGCGCTGAAAGGCCTGTTGATATTTTGAGGGACTAGAGATGGCCGCAGGGCCCTGTTCCCATTCCTCTCTAATGATTTGTAACAACCCACGGGGTTGATGGCCTAGTACCAATTCAAAAGGAGAATATCCCAGGGATTCCGATGGGGCATCCCTGAGTACAAACAGAGCCAGCGGGAGCATCAGATCCCAATGCCGCGGATCACCCTGGATGCATCATCTGAGTACCTTCTTTAGCGTTCCATTGAACCGCTCTACCAATCCACTGGTTTGCGGGTGGTAGACTGAGGTTCACAGTTGCTTGATTCGCAGGGTCTGGCACACCCCCTGCAGTACCCTGGACATAAAGTTTCACCTCTGATCTGTCAGAATCTTGTGGAATCCCCAAGCGGGATATCCACTTCTCCAGTTCCTCGGCGATCCAGGGTGCCGTTACCGATCTCAGCGTCACCACATCGGGGTATCTCATGGTGTAATCCACAAACACTAGGATGTATTGGTGTCCACTGCTACTGCGAGGTAATGGCCCGACAACATCCATGGCAATGCGGGAGAAGGGCAGATCAATGACAGGTGGGGTCTCATGGGGGCCCAGGGCGGCTGGTCCTCCCTAGCCTTTTGGCACACAGGACACTCAGCACACCCTTGCGCCACGTCCTGTCCCATTTTAGGCCAAAAGAACCACCAGGAGATCTTGCCTATTGTTCGGTCCCTCCCCAGGTGGCCACTCACCGGATTGGCGTGTACCAATTGCCATACTGCCCTTCAGAAACAGGAAGGCACCACTAATTGTACCCTTTGCTCCTGATTCGCCCCACCAGGTTGGACCCAATACAGGAGATGACATCTCACCTTGAAACACCTCCCCGGGTCAGTGTCTACTGCCAGTTGATGAACCTCGTCCGTGGCCTGCATCCAAAGTTCTTGCAGCTCAGGGTCTTCCTCTTGCGCCTGCCAGAATTGTTGGCAGCTGGCGATGTCGTGCCAGTCCACTACGGTGTCTCCTTCCTCGGTGTCACTGAGCCATTCCTCTCGTGTCTGCAGGGCTCGGCAAGCGGTCTCAACATTCTGTACCCTATCCATCACATCATACAGTGGGGCCCAATCTCGCCCTAAAAGCATATCGCATGCGAGCCGGGGTGTAATGCCAACTAATAGTTCGCCCTGATATTCCATGACTCGGAGATGTGCCCATGTCCGGCCTATAGCCTGGGTTTCCCCATGTAGGCATGATACCCTTACTGGTTCCCCTTGGCATTCATATCTGGCTACCAGGAGCTCTGCTTTAATTCGCGACTGGGCACACCCAGAGTCCAGCACAGCCCAGACCAGGCGACCATCAACCCAGGCTCTCACCACTGGACGCTTCCATGCGGGGTTTTCACCCCCCATCCCAAAGCTGCAGTCCATGGGCTCCCCCTGAACCGGTTCCTTGGGGACTTCGGTCACTCCCCGCTGGTAACCCTGCGTCTGCCACCTGTCAGTGGCCTGCCCTGGACACTCCTGGGTGAAGTGCCCCATCCGGCCGCAATGGAAGCATACCATATCCCCCCCCCCGGGTCTTGTGTCCGGGTTTTCGTCGCTCCCCCTCTCTTGTTGTCGGTGGTGGGG
>NW_017729033.1:104513832-104515834 GCF_001723915.1 Gavialis gangeticus
GACGACAACCAAGGGGTACTGGTCTACAGGCTGGATACAGGGTCCCGCGGGTAATGCCACTCCACGGCTGTAAAGGCTTCCACCAGCTTCAATGCTTTGTCACAGGATTCGGGAGAATGCTGGCGAACCCATCACTGGGTCCTCTCTTCTAGATCATTTACAAACTGCTCTAGTATGATCTTGTCTACGAGGGCTACCAGTGTACATGTGGACAAATTGACCCACTTCCTGAAGAGGTCCCGGAGTTGCTGTAGCAATAATCGTGGTTGTCTCTCTTCTGCCCCTTTCTTTACTCGAAAGAGCCAGTGATAGTATTCGGGGCTGATCTCGAGGTGGTATAGAATAGCGGCCTTGACCGCCTCATAGTCTTGGGCCTCCTCCCATGTCAAGGCCCTGTAAGCGGCCTGGGCCTTACCCACTACCAGGGCTCCGAGCTGACTGGCCCAGTATCCCTTTTCGAGGCCAGTGATGATGGCATGCCATTCGAAGTCCTCGATGAATGCCTCCGGATCATTGTCTGCCATCATTTTAGGCATTCTGAAGGTCGATGGGCCATGCTGTGTCAACATGCATTGCTGCGAGCCCACTATTTGAGTAAGGGCCTAAAGGTTCTGTGCAAGCAGATCCACTGAGGCCATCTCAGCTGGCTGCATGTCGGCTGCTCGAACCCTTGACGCGTTCCTGGCCAGTGCACCACTCTGTGCCTGCTGGGCTTCGATTATCCACTCTCAGGTGGTTCTAACCTTGCAGGTAGATGTCACACGCCTGTTGGGATCTTGTTGGTGTCGGAGTAGCTTTCTTTTCCCCATGTCCCCGACCCCATTATCGCCCACCACGACTTGATGTTCCTCAGTTTAAGGGGTCGGTTCGCGGGACACTCCGTGGCGCAGGATCCCTTGGCGGTCACTTCACAGGGCTCCACCACCCCTGCACCCCGGCCTCACGTCACCTTCAGTGCGTCCTTCCTCCACTGGTCTTGTTCTCCAGACATGGAATGACACCAACAGGCCTACCCCTAAGTGGCCACGACCCCTGTCGTGGCACCCGCCAGCAAGCTCAGCCCACAGCCCACCTTGCCTACTCCCCTCCCTTTGAAGAATGGGACTTCCAATGAAGACTCTGGCCTCACCGAGGCCCCCTTCAGCCTCCTTCTGTAACACACTGCCCTAGCTCTTTCTCCTTCAGACAGGGTTAAACAACCAAAACAAACCTCAAAAGAAATGCTAACTACTTAGCTTCTTGCTACTTGCTAAGCAGCCTGCTCCGAACCCTTCTTGGTTCCCTTCTGACCTGTCCCTGGCCCTTGCTTCCCCCAGTCCCGTCTCCTGCTCAATACCCCAGTGACTTGGCGGCGATGCCCGCCCTGACTGCACCCCCTTCAGGCTCTCCTGGGGTCTCTGCTCCCTGGTGCGGCTGCTTCTGCGCGCCATTGTCCCAGCACCCCACGTGTGAGTCACGCTGCTCTCCAGCTTTTGACCTGTTGCGTCCTCCGGAGCCATGCCTTCAGCTCCCTCATCGTCTGGAGCAGTCTCCAGCTGAGGGGTCTGTTTTCGCTCCATCAGTGCCTCCGCTGGTGCCTCCGCCGGCCCTCCTGATGCCACGCTGCTTGCCATCGCCACCGCTTCCCTTGCCAACGGGGCCAATCGTTTGCTCCTTGCTGGGGCTATCCTCCCTCTCTGCAGCTGCAACCACCGCTTGTATCTCTGCCGGCTGGTGTCCCTCCATGACGTCACTGGCTGGGCATAATTTGATAAAAAGGCGGCTAACGAGCTGCGTGGGCTCCTCCCTCCACCTCATGTGCCTCTCGTCGGGAGCTGCAGGTGAGTCCTGTTTACTGTTCTGCTTCCTGGGACATACCCATTTAGCAAGTTGGCTTTTTCCTGGGTGTTGGTCATCAGTTGTCCCATCTGGTTTAGCAGGGGTCCAATGTTGCCCTTTCTTTTCCTCCAGCTCCCCACTGTCAAGGAAAATTTTGATTGAATGCTGCCAATGCAGAGAGAAT
>NW_017729033.1:104520834-104530386 GCF_001723915.1 Gavialis gangeticus
TTATGAGCTGTTGACCAGCCCTAGGACTATCCAGCAGGCAGCCGCACCTACCTCGTCAGAGGTAGAAAGCAAGGGCTTGTTGGAGAACCCTGTGGGCCAACAGACCCCTTTGTTTGTTCACCTGTTTGTTCACTGTAACTGAAGACATCGTTTCCTACACATCTAAGCATGAGTTAAATAAATTCCATCTTGTTTAAGGAACCATTATGCTTCCTGTGCCGCTCAGACTCCATCGCCAAAACTCCCACCTGTCCGTATCCAATTTGCCACCACCCGGCCGCACCACCGTGACCAACACCGCGAGCTTGGCTTGCCAGCTCCGTGTTGCCCGACACCCACATATCTAAAAAAGGATTTTTTTATTGTCTTTGATATACTTGTAGCTAGTTGGAGTTCCGTCACAGCCTTGGCTTTCCTGGTTTGCTCTCTGCAGGTCCGGACCAGTGCAGCATATTCTTCCTTGGATGTGGATCCTGTCCTCTGTCCTTTGTAGGTCTTTCTTTTTAGACACAGGAGGTCTGCTAGTTCCCTGCAGAGCCCAGGGGGCTGCTGTGCCCTTTTGCTACCTTTCCTCCGAGATGGGATAGACTTTGCTTGTGGTTCCAGGATCGCATTTTTGAGGAGCAACCACTCGTCCTGATCTCCCCTTTGGGTTGTGGTCCTTTAGGGCCTCTCTGATGAGCCTTTTGAGCTTGTCAAAGTCAGCTTCCCTGAAGTCAAGGACTTCTGTATTGCTGACTGACTTGCCAGCTTTATGGCGGATGGTGAAGGTGATTAGCCCGTGGTCACTGTCACCCAACTTCCCTTCAATCATTAGGTTGCTGATTAGGTCATCCCCCATTGCCAGAACCAGGTTGAGCAGCGCTTTACCTCTCGTCAGCCCATCAACTTCTTGCGTCAGATACAACTCATCCACGCATGAGAGAAAGCTTTGCGACTGCTCAGATTTGGCTGAGCGCTCTTCCCACAAGATGTCTGGGTAGTTGAAGTCTATCATGCACCAGGAGCATGCGGTCTCAGCCACTTCCCTGGCGAACTCCTGGTCAAGTTCTTGATCCTGGGTTGGCGGTCTGTAGTAGACTCCCACCATTGTGTCCCCTGTACCGTGTTCCCCATGGATTTTAACCCAGAGGATGTCTAGTCATCCACCCTGGACACCAATGTCAGCTTGCAGGGATGCGTAGTCTTCCTTGACATAAAGAGCTACACCCCCACCCCTTTTGTCCACCTGATCTCTCCTGTACAGGGCATAGATGTCTATACCCATTGTCCAGTCATGGGTAGAGTCCCACCAGGTCTCCATTATCCCTATGACATCATAGTTATTTGTGTTAAGCAGGAGGACAAGTTCCTCCTGTTTATTCCCCAAGCTCCTGGTATTTGTGTACACACAGGCAAGTGTCCCTTTGGGGGCCTTTGCCTTGCCTGCAACTCACTCCAGGGCTGCGGCATGGGTGGGTTCCCTTAATTGCCTTGGCCTGCTGGCTTTGCAAGGGTTGCTCAGCAGGCCAGCAGTGACAGTAGTCCGCCCATCCCCCCAGTCTTCTTGAAGACTAATTCTCTGTTCTCTCAGGATTAATGTTAGAAACAGCTGCCAGCTTATCCTGGTAGTCCTTGTACAATAGAAAAGCATTACTATTATCATTTGACGGTACAGAGACCATGTAACTAGGGAACCCTAAATGGAGCATGTTTACAAAATTAGTCTTTCTGTGAGAAGACATTTTTCTTCAGAGACTGCATGAAGAGGTCTTACAAAGGTTGCAGGAAAGGTTGCCTTTAAACACTGAATATTTTGTAGCTATCCTATATTGGTCACTGTGTTGAATTGGTAGCTATCCTATAGCGGTCATTTGATGAATTACAATAGGGGCATAAACTTTTCTTATTTGTGATGATGGCCTTAATTTGATACATTCCAAACAGGAACTACAGATCACTTGGAAGAGTGAAGTCCAACCACAAAGTCAGTCTCCTGAGATGTTACAAGATGGCCATTAAGGTCTTTTCCATCCTCACCTTCATTTCTTTTTCTTTCATCTTTGTTTCATTCCCTAGTCAAGCAGACCTATTTATTGGCTATGGTTATCCATTACTTTTTGCACTGAATACATTGCTTTTGGAAAGGTCATGTAGAATTTTATGAGGAGTCTAGTGGTCCAGTCTTGTGTATGGGTTCTATAGAAATGCAGTAGGATCCCATAGTTATTCCCATAAAGATCCATCTATAAAACTTAATTGAAAATAGCCTTTCTATACATATTTTTAACTCTACCATATAATCTTAATACACAATATAATTCTCTGTTAAATTCTATAAAACTATAGAAAAATGTAGCAAGCTTCCTGTTTTCTATTAATTTATGGGGAGGGGGAGGGGGTGGATTACATGAAGGTCCTCATCATCAGAGCTGGCACAAGCTCTCTGCTACCTATCCACTCCATTTTCATTTCTTATGATTTGTCATCTCTGTACATGTCATGACTGTGCCTGGTATCCTGTTCTCAGTATGAACATCATATCAGTTGTGTCCCTTCACTCCTTAGGGTCTACAGAAATTAAAATCTTAGCTGGCTTGGGCCCTAATACTAGTTAAATACAAACCTCTAGCGGAAAAGCTGGGGGGATTTTGCCTTGAAAAATTCACAACAGCAGTATTTAAATCAACCACATAAGTCGTGAACAGATACATGCATCCAACCTTAAGAGAGCTACTTGGCATCCCCAAGTGCTTGACACCTATATCCAAGAAGCTCTAGCATGCTATGTGGTGTCATGTCATGTCATGCCAGGTGATATCTAAAGGCCTGATTCTGCACCTGGTCAATGGGAGTGTTCCCAGTGACTTCAGAGAGCCTAGGGTAAAGCACAAGTAAGCAGTTGTCTGGCTTTTGTATGCACCGAGGCAGATAGAATAGTTCATTAGATTTTGAGGGAATTTCTGGGGTCTGGGACCTGCAAGTTTATTGAGAGAGCAGCACAATTTCCAAGACAAGGTGTAATTGCCTTTGGGACATCTGATTAGCGGATCCTAAGTGTATTGTGAACCTAGGAACTTGCACAGTTCTTTGGCCACATGATGAACAGAATTTCATGATGAACAGAATGGTTCTTTGGCCATAATGAACAGAATTTCAATCTAGGCTACATCCGTATGCACTGCTGACCTTTCAGTTGCTAATTCAGGGGCGGGCTATTATTTTGGGTGAAGGGCCGCTTACTGAATTTTGGCAAGCCATTGAGGGCTGCATAGCAGGCAGCCAAGAGCAGCTAAATATTAATTTTCTACATTTTTTAGGGGCCCCGCGGGCCGGATAGAATGGCCTGGTGGGTCGCATCTGTCCTGTGGGCTGCATTTTGCCCACGCCTCTGCTAACTAAATGATTACTGTGTATGAGTTGGGCTGGGCATCCATCCATCCATTTTTTTCTCTACATGAGGCAAAAGCTGTTGTAAGGACTTAATATGGGATTTAATGGAGGTATAAGTTGGTTGCTGATTCTGTGCCCAACAGTGAATTTAACCCAGAGAGTACTGGAGAAGGACTGTGGGAGCAGAACTGCAGCTGAAGTCAGCAAAACTCTGAACTGAGGAACAAGCTCCCCCACTCATCACACTGGAACTGGTTAATTTACATCTCACTGCAGAGAGACCAGTGTGCAGCTTTTTCGTAATGGAGAGCAAGATAGAGCAAGTTAAAACTCTGGAAATGAAAATAAATTTTCACCCTTTCTTTGAGTTCCACAATAGGTCACGAGCAAGCAAAGGTTTTGATTGACTTTTCAGAGTACAAGTTTCTCTGTCTCCCCTACTGTACCACTGTGGCTTTGGCACAAGCCAGGATGCACATTATCCAGTCTGGACCACTCTAGAATGTTAACATCTCATTAATATGCATAGGTACAGATATCTGTCTTTTGTTTTTATAATGCTATTCCATTTGTACAGTGCTAGTATTTGAAGGATATAAGAGACTCTATTGCCAGCTAGAGAGATTCCTAAATAAAACCAGCAGGTGATTGCAGAAGTAATCAGACAACTCACAGGAGTTCAGGGTCAGATGTCTGTCTCTATATTAGCCCAGCTCTTGAGTTCCATCTCAAACATTTCTCAGTGTGCCCCAGTCTTTTCCACACCTTCTCTCCCCTCCTGACAGTTTGCTGTTACAAGCTTCTACTGTTATTGTTATGATGGAATCCCTTTATGCACCAGAAGAAGAATTTAGATGGCAAGCAAGCAGGCTCCCTCTTCTCTCCCCCAGCTTTTTTGTCTGGAAATATAGTTTGCCACTAGTGCTTGTTTAAAATACACCTGCTTTCAAGTGCAAAGAAATCATAAGCTTGGTGTAGCAGCGGTGACGATTGTGATGCCAGATAACTTTTCTTTAGTGAGCAGGGCTGCCTGATATGAAAGGCTTTTGAATTGTGTCCTCTTCCATTTCTGAATGAATTTAATGACAGTGAAAGGTGCCAGATTGACAGCCTGAGGGACTGAAGGCCTTTGTTGTATCCCCAGAATGGTTCGGACATAGGCAACAGCAGTGCAAGATTGCTGACTCCTGATTGAAAGCCCACTGAAGCAAATGGAAAGATACCCGCTGATTTCAGTGTGTTTTGAATGTGGCCTTAAATGTTCCTCACCTTTGACATGAAGGAACCACCCTTAGGGATGAAAGAATAGTTCAGACTGCCTGTGTGCATTCCGTGCTTGTGCTTGTGCTTATGCTGAGACTGGCAATCACAGAGGATGGGTTTTATGACACCTGTTCAGCTGCAGCTGAATCAATGCCACTCTTTCCTCTCCCATTGCAAAAATAATTAGCCCTTCATGTATATAATGACAAAAACCTTCAAAAAATTATTGCTGGTGGGGAATTGTTTCCTATCCTGTAAAAGGCCATCTAATGCAATGCTGATGGACTTTTTAAAGGAAAAAGTAACTTAATTTGTTGGTGAACTTTGTAATATAAATTGTCTAGTGGTAATGAAAGTCTATGAATTCACATGAAGTTTACAATGTGGTCTCAGCAGATAGGGATGCAGTGTTTAATTCTTTATGTTGCCTAAGACATGTTAAAAATTATCATTGTTTTCTAACTGCCTTCAAAAGGACATCCTAGAAGAGGATACCATACCATACTCTTTTCATATCACATGCACCCTTTTTCAAAAAATCATCTACTGGAATTCAGGATATGCATTATAAGCAAGGAAATATGGTAATAGATATTTCTGCCTCTGGACAAAAGGGAAAGTAATTCTGTATGTTCTCTGCAAGGAGCAGCACAGTGAATATGCTGGGCTCTGTAACAGTTGCTACTCAGTTACTTACTGCTTCTTACAGCATTTTCAAGAAAATATCTTTTTTTTCTTCATTCTGCCTTTCCAAAACAAGGTGCATATCTTATTTGGGGGTATGTTATATGCAAGGACATAAGGTATATTGCTTCTCCTTTAGAAGTGACTTTTTTCTTTTTTTGCTGCAGACTACATGGGCTTTTACGCATTGGTGAATGGGCTGTGTTATCCTGTTGTTAGGACAGGGAGGTGTCAAAGATAGATGTGTGGGCCAGTTCTGTCTGTAACTTCATCCTAACCCTTGCGGGCCTAAGCTACTCTACACAGTTCTTTGTTTCTCATACAGCAGCATGACTGTCTCCACTGCTGTGATAGTAGTGGCTTTTCTGTAGCAATAGAGCAGTGGTTCACTTCCTCATCTGAGGTCAAGAATCTGTATAAAGGAAATTCATGTTGAATGAGTCATTGTGAATTTCTGTGCCACGATACAATATAATGAGCAGCCACCCCTTCCCCACACTCATCTCCTCTATTTTTCATTTACATGGGGCATTCAGTCAGTAGGCTGTTCCTCTTTAACTGCCTTACATACTTACCCAACTGATCTACTGCAGTAGTCTACTGATGGAAGAGCAGGTCTTTTGTACATCTTTCCACTCAGCCCAACTTCTGTACTTCTATTTTCCTCAGTGCTGTGCAACTGCAGCAGCATACATAAATGTTTAGAGAGGTCTTTGAGACTGGTATGGTGTTCTCAGGGCAGTGAAGTAGACATTACGGGGATATTTACAAGTGAACTGGCCAAATCACTGAAGAATATACTGTCGAGAACAATTATGCATTGGCAGATAGATGGACTTAGTGATGTGATAAGCCTTTTCTATCTCAGACTGCAATGATTCTATTAACTATAATTGCTTGTTTTCATTTTGTGTTTCAGCTCCTTGGGGCCTATTTTATGTTATAATATGAAAGTCCAATATATAATATGAATGGTTTATTTAAAAAATATAGCAACCTGAGTGCCCTCCAAAGGACTGTCAACTGTGATGATTATTAAGCTATCTTCTGAATACTCCAAATCCTGTTCTGCTTGTACTGTCCCATTTTCTAGCTAAATGTACATTTTTAAATACTATAATTTTATCAAGAGACGTGCTGCAGAAAAAAGCTGCTGTTCAAGAGAAATATTTAAACAGAATTTACATTTTTACTTGTACCAGGGCATATTTAGGGGAGAAGAAGACATAATAAAAAAAAACTTACAGTACTTTAGTGGAACCAGTGCAGTACACAACTTCTCAGGACTTACTGAATATATTAGAACATCTCTTGTCAGGTTTTCTTGCTACCCTTGCATAGAAGGGTCATTTTGCATATGCTATCTTTCTCTGAAAGAAGCAGTAGTCATTCTTTATCATTACCTACTATCTACAAATGTGCTAGGCATTTCAGTCATATGTGTACACACACACACACACACACACACACACACACACACAAAAAGACAGATCCCTACTCTGAAGGGCTTAGCCCTTAGATGAAGTAGTCCATCCCTGTTCAGAAAAGTAATTAAGCATGGGCTTGATTTCAGGCACTTTGCTACTTCCTATTGACTTCAATGAAATTTAAGCATATGCTTAAACCCGTTGCCAAAATGTCCACATTAAGTTAATGGTAATAACTTCAGGAGGGATTGGATCAGATCTTAAATAAATGCAAAACTAATAATACAGTGTAAAAATACAAAACAAGCAACTGATTCTTGTTGCCATAACAATTTGCATATTAGTTCCATAACATTTGAAGACATTCTAATAATTTATATATTTTCTGTAGAAAAGATCCTAAAATGCTGTATACAGGCTAATTTTCACAGCACTTTTGGAAGGTAGTGAATGTTATCACACCCATTTTATAGACAAATGAACTGGAGTGCAGGGAAATTAAGTGATTGACTAAAGTTGTCCAGCAAGTCAGGAGTGGAGCTTGAAGCAGAAACCAGAAGTCTACATTGTGGTTATTTAACACTTAGGCAGCTCCCTATGAAGGAAGATGTTAAAACAATTTAGGGTGGGCTTATGGGAAAATGAAATTAATGGATCTGCCTGTACTTTGTACATCTGCTATGTAATATGCTTTGTAAAATGTAGACCTCCAGATCATGGACTCAGATGCTTCTCTACTTGCATAAGTTAATGACAATTATCTTTGCTTTTGATGGCAAACAATGTCAGGAGGCTCTTGTTTCCACAATCCATCATGCAGCAGAAGACTTGCTGAGTTATACTTTGTGACGAGCCGCTGGGAAAATATACAAACTCATATGCCAGTGTTGCAAATCAATTCTGCAGCAAAGTGGAAATAACTCTTGTACCAATAAGCAGTAAGATCTAAGAAAAATACCCTTTTTCTGAATGTTCAACTTGCAGATAGAAAAAGGAGACATCAATCATGTTACAGACCTTCAATTTCAGACATGTTGTTCTTAAAGGCAAGATGGAAGAAATTGGATAAGACCAGAATATGCAAAGACCATTTTTTTTTCTGTGGGAGTAGGAAGAGGGAATCTTTTTTTTTTTTTTTAAATAAAAAGAAAAAGTGAACTTGTAGCCTGGCAAAAGCATGTAACTGGTTAAGTTTACTGTCAAAATGACTAATTAATTGCTTCACAAATGGCTATTAATCATACATTAATGAGATATTCTCTTTGCTTTAGCAAAAAAAGGTTCTGTGGTGATCTTTTCTCCTTGGTACCCCAAGCAGGCTAAAAGCATGCAGAACTCAATTAATCTTAGAGTAGCATGGGGTGTTCGAAACTGCTCACAAGCTGAAAAGGAGCAAATAGCAGAGACATTTAAACTGTCCATATTTCACTGTGTAAATTCAGAGGCACTTAATCATCCCTCCCAGCATTCTTTTGTCCCTTTTCTCTTTCTGCCTTGTTACATCTACGCTTCAAGCCCACCCTGGACCAAAAAAAAGAAGTTCTAATAAATCTGATTCCAAACACACTCAGCTAAACATGTAAGGGGCAGAACAGATGTGCAACCGATCTTCTCACAGAAATGTCAGGGTCCTTTTGTACAAAGCAAATACAAATTGCAACCTCATAGATGTGCTCAGAGCAGCTTTTGGAATATCTTTATGTTTTGAAAGATACGTGACTGATTAATGAAACAAAAAGAATGCAATACACCACAGTTTGGCTTCTTGGAGGTTACACTGATGCAAAACCAGAGAAATAATGTAGGGAATCTGGTGTAAACTGAATGACTTGATTGAAGGGGACAGTGGGCTAAATTAGATGCTTGAATGCCCTAGGCATCAGTGGTGCATGCAGGGCAGTTTCAGTGGCTGTGCTGCTAGTGGTATGGAAATGGCAGTGACCGGGCTGGCTGTGCAGTGTAGCTGCTGCTATTTTTGCTCCCCTTGCCCTCCAAACTCAGTGCACAGGGTTGGTGCGCTAATCACCACCTCCCTCCCCACCTTCATTATGCTACTGGCCCAGATCCTCAGCAAGTATAAAACAACACACACATGTCCATTAAAATTAGTAGAACTATGCTGATCTACATCAGTTGAGGATTTGGCTTACTTTACCATACAGTACGCTACTACTATGAATTGTTTTAAAAACTATATATATATGTTTGTGCTGTCTCAATACAGTGGGAGGGGCTGCCATATCAGGAAATGTCATGCCTACTTAGTGAATACATCCTCCCAAAACTAAATTAATGTTGCTGCCTTAGTGCAGGGCTGGGAGAAGGGAATGGGGGCAGCAGGCCTGAAATATACACATTGGTGTCTCAACATGGTATTCCTTGGTGCTGTATGATTTGAGGTAGGCATATCCTATGGGGGTAACTCCCACAGCTCTCCTTGAGCTGGGTTGTAGGGTGTGATCAGTTGTTTCTGTGTGTGTCCTAAGTGCCATTTTAGAATATTTGGGCATTCCTACTTTTTCTTTTTACTGCTAACTACAGCATGAGAATTAAAAAGGAGTGCCTTATTGAGTGCCCTATATGTGCCTACCTGCAAAAGCTGTTGGAGGCTCAGAAGGAAAACTTCTTTAAGATCTGCTTTCCCTTCTGCTAGATTTTGTGCCCTCTCTTCTGAAGCAGCTGGTACTTTTCACTGTCAGAAACAGGATGCTGAATTAAACAGGCAGTGGTCCGATCCAACATGGCAGTCCTCATCTTCCTATGTACCCACTGGGTCACCTGATCAAAAGCAAGTTAATAGTAACAT
>NW_017729033.1:104535386-104535601 GCF_001723915.1 Gavialis gangeticus
ATGTACCCACTGGGTCACCTGATCAAAAGCAAGTTAATAGTAACAGAATGTTACTTCCTTCTGCTGAGTGTTCAGCAGGGATCTTGGTTGAGGCTTCATCAGGGAAGCCTCAAACCCTCAGCAGGTAGCCCACCCCTGCCTCTGCCCTGCACACAAATCTGGGGGGCACATGCCCCCCATATTACCCCCAGAGTGCCGGCAGCAATGTGGAGACC
>NW_017729033.1:104535750-104549586 GCF_001723915.1 Gavialis gangeticus
CCCGTGCCAGACTTATCTGTGGGGATCTGCTCTCTAGGCTGCTTGGTGGCCATGTGTACGCGTACGTGCGCACATGCACATGGTGCTCCCTACTGATTGCCATCCTCATGCTCCCCCCAGCACCTTGCAGGCTGGAACTCTGCTAGCCTGCAAGGGAAAACCCACCGTTTCCCATGTTTCTTCCTTAAAGGAGAATAACTAGCTTTTTATCCTTAAAATGTGAAAATCTGGGTTTCACCACATTTTGTCTGTGATGAACAGAAAACCCAGATCCCTGGTGTTCATTCATGTGTGTGAAACATGGTTGGTGATCTTAGTCTAGTGTCTGCATTATGAAAATCAGTACTGTCCTTGACAATAATTAACATCCTTGCTGGATATTTCAGCAGAGAGGTCATGGATTGAATGAATGTGCCCTCTGAGTTTGAGAGGGGTCAGGTTTTGTATTTCTTGTTCCCAGTTTTCAGTGGGTTTAAAAACAGTCTGAAAACTGTCCAAATGATGCAGAAATTAGGTATGAATAATGAAGATGCTTATAGAAGACAAAATCAGCTAATCAGCAATATCAAAACCAAAGAAGAGGTCAAAATATCTAGTTAATTTTTCTTGATCTCAATCATTTGACCGTGTAATGGTTTATATGTTCACCAAATCCAACTCACTCTCCAACTGATGAAATTTTAATGTACCTTCCTCTTGACTTGTGCAAATGGTTATATCTTATTTTAACCACACCTGGATTTTGTGAATGTTCATCTTCTGGGGAAAAATGCATTTTGTTTTCTAAAAGCTACATGGTGGTACTCTCCTTTGCCTACAGGCTGATGAAAACAATAAATTGTTCAACCTAAGAATATCTAAAATGCTGAATCACAGCCAGTTTCTATTTTTTAGGCCTTGTTTTCATTAACTTCTCCATTAATAGTCCAAATCTACAGTCAGATTGAAATGTCCTGTGAAATTGCCCTGTTTGGCTTAAACCCAGTAGTGATCAGCCTCTAGCAACTATTTTGAGATACTGTTTTTTATTCTGTGAAATAAAATATGGTCTCGATTTCACAAGAAAAGATTAAGCTGCAACAATTTGCTGGCTGCCCCTCCCTATAAAAGAAAAAGCTCTGCTTCTAAGACCTCAGCCAAGGTGGGAATTATTATTACAGAATGCATCAAAATGACCTTCTTTTACATATTGAGCTCCCTGGCTTGAATCCTACCTAATCAAAACAAGGAAGTTCAAAGGACACTGCACAAAATATACTCATGGATAATTTTTGCTTTTTCATTTAACAATAAAAAAATGGAGGTCATCCAAATCGAAAAATGTTCTTAAGATTTACATTGGAAAACAGCCATTCTGTGTACCTTGAAATGAAATGCTTTGGCAAGTACAACAGAAATATACAATCATTTTTATCAGCCAAAATCTATCAAGTTATAGTTCAGCATATTAAACTATGAATCAGCTTCTGCAACTGTTATTCACAAGAGCAATCCCTGCTCATATGGGTAATTCCATTTATTTCAATGAGAATATTTATACAAGTAAAGACTAATTCCTTGGGGAAGGATTGTAGGAGATTGGGAAATGCTGCATTGAGATGAGAACCTGGGTTTGTAAATTTTTGTCCAAATGATAGATTACATGTGAAAATATTTTCATTGCCTAATATTTCAGGATTTATATTTTATTAAAATATGACTTAGTGTATCAAATAAAAATGCATTACAGAAATTTTAGGGGTCAATTATGGAAAAGCATATAGCAGCACTGCCCCAAAGTCACAATCCTTCTGACCTCCCCCTCTCTGGGGAGGACATGCTCTCTGTTAGCAAGATACCCACCAAGGAACACATTAACTCCAAGCCTACCCTGCTGTCTGTGAGGGGACGAGATGGAGCCAAGGCTTCCCATACACTCTTTGCATATGTGCTTTAGAGGTAATGTTGTGCCAAGAGGTAGCCTTTCCCTTTGTGCTGCTCTCCAAGGTACAAATATGCCCTGCTCCTTCACTGCACAGATGTGCAAAAGAGGTAACTGTTTGGCCCCTAGTTAATATCACACCATTTTGCTTCTGGGAGATGACATTTAACATTGTTACAAAATGCCATCCTCAAGGGCCTTTAAAGTCTTTTCACTTATTTTTCACTTTATAAATATCAAAATTGTCAAGACCAATCTTTTCTGTTTTTGCTGGAGAATCTCTGAGAACTCTTAGGAACATTGACTATGAGCTTTTAAATTGAAGGGAAGTGAATAGTGAATCTTCAGTAAAGACTTTTTATATTCAAAATGTTAAATAGGCATTACATTTAATAAATATTAAGAAAAACAAGTTTTAAACAGACAAACTGAAAACATCATCCATCTAATTTACCTACCATATTTACTTCCATACCACATGCACCTTCCCCCCAAAAATTAGCCATCTAAAATAAGGGTACATATTTTAAGTGAGGAAGTTAATTACTACACCAGAATGGAAACTTCAGCATGCTAAAATGACTGTTGGAAGTTGTGCTGCTGTCCCTGACATCCCCCTACCACTCCTCACACACACTCGGACACACCCACATCCATAAACCCCTCCATCCCCATTTTCTAACTTACCTTAGATAGAGCTGGGAGGCAGCAGGAGCACCACAGAACATCTCTTTTGGAGGACTGACTCGTATGTTTGCTTCAGGCACAGCCTGGGTTTGTGCCTTGCCCCGCTGTTCTGCAGAGTGGGTTTTTTTGACCCCTGAACATCCAGGGATCTAATTTTGTCCCCGCATTGCAAACTTGCAGTGTGGGGAACATTTTTTCATTTCCACACGTGCCTTTTGCTGTGTCTCAAAGGGGTTTGAGATGCAGCAAGAGGCTTGCGTGCACTCATGTGGATGCACCCCATGTGTCCTTTGTCTTTGGATGAGTTAGGATTGTAGAAGTTGTTTTAGTAAATGTGCATTAGGCATGTGCATGCAGTGCCCCATCCACTGCAGCTGATGTTGAACAGTCAGCACTTCCCTACTGGCAGTGTTAGCATTGGAGAGGACACTGGCATTTTTGTGATGATCCTCCCACTTTATGCCAAGGATCTTCCAGAGGTAGCATTGGTGATGTTGTTTCAGGCTTTTCAGGTGGTCCCTGTAGGTCATCCAATCTTCATAGCTGTTTCCAAGAGTTGGGATTACCACAGCCTTATGCAGTAGGGGCTTTGTTCGAGTCCTGATGTTGTGATCATTGAGCACATGATGATTCAGTCTTCCAAAGGCAGATCTGGCACATCATATTGCTTTAGCTAAAGCAAGTACTAAATGACTTTGCAGTACCAACTGCACAGTCAGAGGCACATGTAGACATGCCCAGAATATATCAAACGTGCTGCTTCTTTCTTTTAAAGGGATTTAGGTCACTATTCATCAGTATACTGAAACGTAGATGCTAGTGTTCTCCTGAAGTATTTTATTGGTGGATGGAATCCTAGACATTAATTGTGTGCTCATTTGCGTGCTGCTGCTAATAATGTTTTTCTAGAACATATCTTCTTTCCATGAGTACTGGGAACAAACCAAAAGATTGAGATCCCCATGAGAATACTGAATTATTTTCCATGCACTTTCCTAACAAAAGTGTAGACAGCTTTCCTTAGTTTGGGTCCTTTTTTTCTTTAGATCTGAAATTCACTCAAATAAGATAAATTCAACCAATTATATCAAGGAGCTGTTTTTTCCTGTTTGCACTATAGCTGCCATTGTTTTCTTGGATTCTTGTAAGAGCTGCCTTTCTTTTCATCTGTGCTATAGTGTTTCCCATTTCCCTTCTCCATTGATTGTGTTCTTTTCTAACTTTTTTCAACATAGAAACATTTCCATATATTTAGTGAGTCCTGGGAATGTTTCTTTCATATTTGTGAAAACAACAGGCTGACAAGCTTCTTCTTGGTATGACACAGCATGTGTTAATCTATGTCCCTTCCAAGCTACTTTGTTCATAGTTAATTTGTTAAATTCTTTGTAAGAACAGACATGTTCCCCACTGAGCAATCAGCACAGCTGCAAGGAAAGGCAGCGGCTAAACAGAACCCACAGTGTGATGTGTATTTAGAACTTTGATACTACAGTCAGATTTGAGGGCAGTAAAGTTAAATGAACACATTACTGCATTAGGGGTTATCTCTGTAACCAGCATGGTGGTACCAGCAACCGTTAAAGGTTTAGACTCATCACTGTTTCATCAGCAAGCATATCATCAAGGAAGAGAGAAAAAAAAGAGACATTTCATCCTTCTATACTCTCTTTTTTATCAATGGCATGTGTAAATGTTATTGTTTTGCCCATTTCATAACAATCGTCTACTCTGATCATTGAAGAGTAGTACTGTATTGGAGATCTGGTTATAGTAACTAACCTTGGATCAAGTGATCAGGAGTTGATTCAGTTTGAATTAAGTGAAAATATAAGCTAAAGGACGTCTATAACTAAGAGAGAGCTTTGTTAAAATTCGGTTCATGAAAAGAAGGCAAGACTTCAGACAGACACAGTTAACTATCTCTTTCAGTTTATGAAAGGAATTATCTGACATGGTTGCCAGTGACAGCAGGGGACCAAACTTGATGATGCATAAGAGCACTTCCAGGTCTATGTTCTTAATTAGGATCTAAATCTTTGTGTATTTACTTGGTGTTTTTAATAATATTTTCTGAAAACAATTATGGGCCAAACATATTGAGAGAAAAGAAATGAAAAAAAAAGTGAATGGTAACTGAAAACCTTTTAAAAACATTTCCCTGGATGCCCCAAAACTCTGCAATCCTGCAGTTCAACAAGATGATCCTAATAACAACAAATCTGATTTAGTGGGAAAATGAAATCACCTGTAATATATTAATAGGTTTGTGTGCTTGTAATGTAGTATTATATATATAACACAACAAAGGACAAAAAAGGAAGTTAATAGTAATGAAAATAACTCACTAGCTAGAAATTGAGACAATTGTCTTGAGGAAGCAAAAGGACCCAATAAAATATCTATGGCCAGCAGAATCAACAAAAAGGAATTTATTGAGTATATCAAGAATTAAAGGAACCCAACAATTGTATTGGTCCATTGCTAGACGAAGAAGGTAGAGACAGCCATAATAATGCACAAACCACATAAGAGATCAACAAATACTTCTATTCTGTAATTGAGAAATAGCCAAGTGATGCCATATAATATGATGATAATGAAATAATTTCCATTCCAGTAGTAACAAAGGTGGGTGTTTTGAAATCCACTGGTACAGATTACTTGTATCCAAGAGCTTTCAAAGAAGTGGCTAAAGGGCTCTCTTGATGGTGATTTTCAAGGAGCCTTTTTACACTGGGAAGTTCCAGAAAATGGAAAAATAACTTAATGCCAAGCCAACATTTAAAAATAGTGAACAAGATTACTAGAATAATTATAAGCCTGTCAACCTGACATGATTCGTGGGCAAAATAATGGAATGGGTGATACCACACTAGATTAATGAAGAGTTAAGAAAAGGGGATGTGAACGAATGCCACTGGACATGATGTTATTTAAAATTAATCTTATCAAGTTTATTTTGCATCTTTTCTGATAAGGTACAAATTTGATGGATAAAGCCTAACATAATGAAGGCTGAGATGGGATATAATTGCTATCTTGAAATATACCAGCAGCATAAACAGCAGGGAGGAAAAACTCTACTTAAGCTAAAAGACAATGGCACAAAAGTCCCTGCTTGGCCCGCTCTTGCCTCAGTGGTGTGTATGATTCCTATCTATTGATGATTGCCATGTGCTTTGGAAATCTTTGAGATGAAAGGTCTTGAATCCATGTAATATTGTTACTACAGTGAAACCTGTCTAAGATGGAATTGCACAGGACTGAGAAAAAGTTATGGTTTAAACAGGTTTCCATGTTACAGGGAGATCTTCCCTTCTCCTCTGTTCTGCTAAGTATTCTCTACTGCCCAACCCACTCTGCTCTGTGCTCACAAACACAGAATAGGTAATAACTTTCTATTTTGTATACAATGATTCTATAAATGGGTTCCAAATGTCCTTTCTGTTTTCACATTAAATAGTTTCTGTTGTATACAGACTGAATATACAGAATTCCCCCTCAGGCATACCAGAACCTTAGAAATTTTCTACCATGAGCAGGTTTCTGACTTTTATAGGTTGCATCTTAGACAGGTTTCATTGTAGATGTTTTGAGGTTTTTCTTATAACATATAATTTTCTTTAAATAAGAAACTGAACATCAAGAATGTCCTAAACTCAGAGCTAATTCCAAATCACTGGGCACTTCTACACATGCACATTTACTGAACAGTAACCAAAATTACTGTGCAGAAAATATGGAGACTTACACCGACTTGAGCATAAATTTGATACCTGCATCATGCAGGTATCAAATTTATGCCCGATTAGTTACTGCACAGTAACCACGCGTAGACATGTTACTGCACAGTAATCCAGGGGGCTTCCCTGCTGGGTCTGCCCAGCCACTAGGAGCCGGCCTAAACCCAGCCCCAGGACCCCTGGCTGGCCACTTCTCTTGGCTTACTTGGGACTAAAGTTAGTCCCAAATTCTGGCAGTTGGCTCTGGCTTCAATTTGGGACTAAAGTTAGTCCTAAATTGTGGCAACCGTGTGGCCAGAGGCTGGAGCTTCCCCTGGTGGCCCCAGGGGCACATGACAGGCTTCTGTGACCTGGAGCTAAATTTAGTCCCAGATCTTCTGCACCTGTAGACATTGGCCTATTCCCACTTACTGCAGAGTAACTTACTGCACAGTAAATTTAAACCAGCATAAATGCACGTGTAGACAGTGATATGAAGAAGCCAGATTGAGGGTATTTATCTAACGTACAAAATCTGGTTAATTCATCACTTCAAGGGGATTGGTAACAATGACTAATTAGCCATAAGTGACTAATTATCAATAGTTAGGCATTTTCAACTTTTCATGAGTTGTGTTTTGTATGTCATATGGAGACAGAGTAAAGAATTATTTTTTATATTTTTAATGTAGAAAAAATATATCACAAAATTTTGAGTGTAAATTCTACTGTATATACATGAATTTTATGATTGTACCAATGGTTCTAACATTTTTAGACTCATGCGCTCCTCAGTAGGTTCAGAACACCCCTTGGTAACCTCAAGGTACCCTTTGGAAAATGCAGACTTTTGGTTTTCATGCATTTCTGGACTATAAAAAAAATAGTATAAGGATTTTTTCTGTTGTAAAGAACTTAGAAAGACCATAACAGGTCAGAATGTTTTAGCACTGGGGATTTTTATTTGAAATCTCTGATTTTAGTTTGTAAATCATGTTTGTACACCTACTAATGCTACCACTGTGAGGCATGCTGAGTCACCCATAAAAGCATCTCAAAGCACCCCAGGGTGATGCACCACTTTGGTTAAGAATCACTAAATTATACAGATAAATGTTTTATATGCAATTTTTTACCACACTGTGACCACCTCACTTTGAATATCCATTCACGTGCTGCCTTGGCATGAGTGTCTGGTGTTGGGCATGGTGAGGTTTCATGCAACCTCTGAAAGGGGTTTTGATCACTCCGGGGAAGACCTCAGAAACCACCTGAGACAACTTTGAATGTATTCTCAGTGGTGGGGTCACCTGTTGTAGGTCCCTCAGGATCAGTTACTCCTCCCAACAAATATTCATGTGTCTCCGCCTCCCCTACACCCCTTTCCATATGTCAGCCTCTGACGGGACACCTCATCTTGATGCGGCTTGCCCTCCGCTCTTGTTGATTCTTACTCTTTGTGTTCTCTTTGGTAACGGGTCGTATTTTTTCACTATCAGACTTGGGATCTGCTGGGTCTTCACCTCTCCTGTATGCCTCTTCAGCGGTCTACTGGGTGCCTGTTGATTTTTGTGTGCAGCTCCTGTTGCATCACACCGTCGAAGTAGGGTTACTGACAATGGAAAAGAAAAAGGACGAATAGAAAACAACAAAGGAACATGCACAGGAAAGAAAAAAAAAGGAAGGACAAAATGAAAAGAGGGCTGATGAGGAAGAAGACATCAGGCTGAATAGCCCTTCCTCACTCCCAGCCCTAGAGCCTGTGCCTGGCCACATCCCCCGATGCTGCCCCACTCTTCGCCTCTGTCAAGGTCTTCCTCCACACTTCCCTAGGTTGGCTCTTCTCCTGCATGTTGGTGCTGCAGATGACCGGTGTGGAAAGCCTTCGCTGCTTCCACCGCTTTTCCCTGAGTGGGATCCTTTCCTGCACACCGGTGCTGCCTATGACTAGCGTGGAGAGCTTCTGCAGCCTCTGCTGCCTGGGATGTTCTTTCCCAAACGGGTTCATCTTCCACACGCTGGTGCTGCTTGCGGCCAGCGTGGAGAGCCTCCACAGCCTCTGCTGCCTCCAGTGCTCTCCCTTCCTCCCTGCTGGTGCTGGCTTTTATCCCAGCTGGGCAGCGATTGATAATGACATCACCCGCCAGCTCCAGCTGTAGCTAAGTGTGGCTGATGAACCATGTGGGCATCTCTTCTTGGCATAGTTCATCCTTCATCCGATGTCCTAAAGTGGGTAATTGACCCCTGATTTCAGGGTTTTTCCTCTGGATGTGGGTTGCTCCTGTCCTGGGTCCCCCTATGGGGAAGGTTTCTTGCTCCGCCGTGATTGTACCCCTGGGCATACACAAATTTAGAATGTTCTCTATATAAGAATTACATGATTATGATGAAATAAAATAATCAGCTGAAAATATTTGCTTTGGAAGCTTACATGCAGTCTTCACATGAACACAAGATAATTCTGCAAAATTGAATGGGTGGTTGTCTGTTTTGCTGAGCCATGAAAAGCTAAAGATTATCCGATGCTTTGTGAGTATCATCTGGCTTGACTGGTGCTATAGGCAGAATTGGTCAGTACCTACTAAGATAACTAATTATCAGAAGCAAATTCCAGTGTAAATTAGTATGCATGTATATTTGGAAATGACTAATTGCATTATAATAATGATGAATTAGCCAAATGTTTTGTGTACAAATCAAGAGAATTCTGGTGGAGATTCAGTGCACCAAGTAATAAGACCATAGTAATAAGTTATCCCAGAGACTAATTACCCAGACTCCCTATGTTTTCATTTTTTACTCTAGGTCAGGGTGGCCAACCTGTGATATGTGTGCCACAAGTGGCACAAGTAGCCTCTGTGTGTGTTATGTGATAGGTTGGAGAGAGGATAGGCAACACAGCAGCAGATAAGGCAGGAAGGAAAAGGAAGAGAAGCAGATCAGGCAAGAAACATGAGGTAGGAAACGGAAAACAGTGCATCAGTTCAAACAGATTAAAGGGATTGGAGTGGCACTTAGGGAGGATCAGGGGCTAATATGTGGTATGCCAGCCAAAAAGGATGGCCCCCACTTCTGTAGGTAGACCTAGTGCTGAATCAGGCTCCACCTACCCTCAATGGGACCTTTGGCATACTGTTTAGGAGTGTGTCTTGCCTTTACGTATTTCTGAATAGAGTTCAGGATAGTCCTCACCTGGCCTGTTTCAGGAATCACTGAGCCAGCTTGGAATGCATATCAGAAAACAAACCCCCTTAACCCACAAGATTCTGCTTAATAGATTTTGATTCCCAGTCTCCCCACCCAGTTTTTCCTGTTGTTCTTACATGTGTGTATCACTTAGTCCAAACATTTCTTGTAACCTTCCTGCAGGTTTTCTGAGGTGTTTCAGAGCTGTCAGTGATCCTTAACAGAATATTGTCAAGTTAGTATCCATCAGGAGCTCTGAGTTCATTTGCATCTCCAAAAAAGAGAGAGCGAGAGGGAAAGAAAAGGAAGGAGAGATAGAAGTGCATACTTATTTGATAATAACATCAACAGTGCACTGAGATTGCCTGGGCTTTTTTTTTTTTTTTCTATTTCCCTCTTGTTGTGAGGGGGGGTAGTTTGTTATAAAAAGGTCAAGCATAACTTTGCAGCCATCTCTATTCTTTTCTTTTGCAATTCTTCTCTCTGATTAAATTTCCAGATAAGTCTAGGCACTGTTGCCCAGCCCTTCACATTTAATGATTTTATGCATCGCTTGCTCTTGGCACTGCTCAGAGCCCTGCCATCTCCACTGCAGCCTGTGATCTTTGCCTTTAAATGGTTGACATCCGCCAGCATTTCTCTCAGATTTTGATATGCTTTTTTATCTGGCAAGGGTGAAAAGGAAAGGTGAATGGGTGGGGAGGGGAGAAACTAATCCTGTAGGGAATTGCACAAAACACCAGGCTTTTTTGCACCTCATCTCTTTAACTGTCGATAATCTCCTTCCCTTTTTATTTGCTACTGGAAAAAGCAGCACCTAAGGTTAGATAACCAGAGAGATGAACTCTCTGAGTTTCTAACTGAATACAAAGCTAAGAACAAATGGAGGAAGTCAAAAGACAACTCATCTAGCCCCATAGCAATCAACCTATTGATAATCAGAGGAGACAGAATTTTGTGTGTTTCTCTGTGTGCAGAAAGTGGGACAGAATGGTATCTGCCATGTTACATCTAATTTTTCTCATGGAAATATTGAAAAAGATAGAATATTGACATAGCTGAAATAGCACGGACTGTAAGATTCTCAAGAAACAGTTTCCAGATGAGATAAGTACAGTGCTATTCCTATTGCCTAAACTGATATAGAGAAAGACTCCTTTTAAAAAAAAGAGATTCTAATAGGTTCTAACAGACCCTAATTTTCTACCTTGAACAGGTTTCTGGCTTTTACAGGTTCTGTCTTAGACAGGTTTCAATGTCCTGATTAGAGTCTTGGATGCAGTAAAAACCCAAGACTAAAAACTGAAAGCAGGATTTAGGTGCAATTGATCCAAAATTATGATCCAGAAAGCATCCACTCAGTTGCTGCCTGACAACCTCTGGCTGAAACGGAATGTAATCTTACAAGGTAGACCAGATTTTATGAGATTTAGAGTACATGGTGTAATGTTATATCATATAGAGATTTTTTTTTAAATCTCTTAATGGATATGATATTGGCAAATGGTACCAGCCTGATGATTGTGGAGACTTAATAATTGTTTTAGCATTTCTTAAGTGATGATCTTGGTGTTGTTTAAGAATGGGACTTGCCAGAATGCTCTGACTCCAACTTGCAAAGACAAACCTTTTGGGATTAAAAATAAATACTCCTGATTCTGTGTTCATTTATGAAGGGTTTTAGCTTTTCTGCTTAGCAGGGGGATGAATTAGATGAATCAGCCATATTGTTAGATCTGTGATATGGGCAGTAGTTCAGTAACACATGGAATAGCATCCTCTTACTCATCTTTAAATTTGAAATTTTGAACTATTTGTTTTTCTGATCAAAAAATAGTTTTGTCCAAATAGCTGTGTTGCAGAGAAATCTTTAAACTCCAACATTAAAAAAGTTACAGACTGGAACAGATTAACGAATAAAAAGGAAAAGCAGGGGCCAGCAGGGGACTTAGATATTATTCACTCTACTGCATGAAAGAAGAACAATGAGAAATTGGGTAAATCCAGAAACCAAGATGAAACAAACATTTCAGTATGAAATGAATGGAAATTAAAAAATGGACTCATCCTGAAAGGAAACAAAAAAATTCAGTTATGTTTGATGTAAACTTTTTTCCTTGAAAATTCAAAACTTTTCAAATGAGAGGTATTGGATTGAAAGGTTTTCATTTACAATTTTTATAGGATTTTTTTTTCAACTGACTCAACTTACTTTAGGCATCTCTGCAAAGATGAGATAATAACAGTTTGTTATTACTGACCCACAACAGATTCCAGCAATCCATATTCTCATTATTTATCTTCTGAGACTCCCAGTCCCCTATCAGTCCTGCCTTTTCTTTTCTTTTTTTTTTTTTTACATATTTAAGCCATATTTTTATAGTATGCATATTCATTGAGAAATGAATGAGATGCCAAATATCTAAGCCAGGCTACTACTTCAGAAGCAGCATTGTGCTGCATATAGAAACAAAGCAACAGTACAGGCAACTGAACATTATTGCATAGCACTCTCCAGATTGCGAAGTAGTTTGTTATAATACTCAGAAGTCAGTGAGTTGGGTTATGCCTACCAAATGCAGTTTGCTGGAGATGGCATGGAGCTGCAGACCCAACAAAAGCAGTGATAGGTATAAATATGATAATATGCTTCTAGTGCTTTTGGGGAAATCAAGCACTGTGCCACCTTAAAGGCACAATGTCGTTAATGAATTAGTTAAAAACGAATGAATGAATATGGTTTGAGTAATGGGAATTAAAGTAATCCCAGTATGTAGGAATTTCCATTAAGCAAGTTAGAATTACATGGAGTTAATTATATTTGAAAAGCAATGTGACCTTCCTTATTTACTCACTGGGCGCATCCAGACAAGTGCAGACATGCCTCTTGCCCCATCTCAAACCCCTTTGAGATGGGGCAAGAGGCATGTGCAGATGTGACAGACTAGCTGGTAGTGAGCTAGCCCAAGAGTTTTGAAGGGGTAAAAGATGATTGGAGGACTTGGGATTCCCTTTCCTTACCAATCAGGCCACAGAGACTCACCCTCCGTGTCCCCTGATTGGCCCCTTGGGTCACCTAGAGGGGGATAAAAGGGGCAGCGTGGATGACTCAGGGGAGACTAGTGAGGGACCACAAGGAAAGAGCTGAGCCATTGGGGTAGGAGCAGTGCCCCAGAAGAGCCTGAAGGAGCAGGACCTGCAGGCAGCAGTTGGACCCTCAGCAGTGTGGCATGTGGCCAGCAGGAGAGGCTCCCTGCTGGGCTCCAGGATCCCCTGGGAGAGGCTGCAGCCAGCAGGGGAGGCTCCCCTCTGCTCCAGCAAGGATCTGAGTAGCGACCTGAGAGGTTCCCAGCTCTGCTTCCAGCTCCTCCAATCAGAGGCCAGGCAACTCGACGTGAGGCCAGGGCTCCAGGAAGGTCAAGACCCCTAGCACACTAGAGTAGTGCTACCAGTGATGGTTGTGTGGCAGTGTTCCTGCCCACCATGTGGGAGATCTGAGTTCAAGACACTTGGGGTAGGTGAGCTAATAAGAAGTAAATATTCTTGCAGTGAAAAGGGGCCATTGTGTTTTCTCCCCCTCCAGGTACCTAGGCCCTATATTTCCTTGTCATGTGACATTTTGTATTTTGTGCCTTTTTATATTTCACCAACCAGTATTGTTTGCTTTGCTATTTGTGTTTTATATTTTGTTAACCCTGTCTTTTGTCAATGATTGTAAGTGTCTAACCTTTGTTGAATCCTGCCCCCTTGGGGCATTGTAGTGTCCACTATACCCTCTGATTTATGCCTGTTATGTTCCCAGTATTCTTTCCTCATTAAAAGGTATATGGTTAAGTCCCCATTGGTGGTCTGGCTCTGCTCTATAGGAGGAGGGGTGTCCCTACACCTCCCACAGTACCTGTGCAGCTGCTTTGATCCCTTCAGTTGGAGAGGGGGTACCTCTTGGAGTACTGCCTGGGTTACACAGGAATGAAAAATTAGATCCCTGGATATCCAGGGGTCAAACAAACCTGGGGGAAAAAACCTAAGGCTGGAGGCTCAGTCCTCCAGAGACACTCTGGCAGAGTGCCAGAGTGTCTCAATGATTGGTCCTTTCCCCAGTCCTGAAACATGCTGCCTGCACATGCTGGGCAGGCAACGGTGCAAGCTTCAGAGACCCAACTTTTGCCAGGTAAGCAGGGAGTTGTGGGGCTGGAGGAGTGTGGAGGGGACCTCAGGAGGCTGGAGACAGCAGGGGAATGAGTAGGGGGCTGGAGACAGCCCCAGAGGCATTCCCCTTCTGTCCCCTAATGTCCCAAGGCTGGAGGCAGCAAGGGA
>NW_017729033.1:104549700-104561079 GCF_001723915.1 Gavialis gangeticus
GGCTGGAGGCAGCAAGGGAATGTCTCCATAGCTGTCTCCAGCCCCCTGCTCCTTCCCCTGCTGGTCTCCCCACTCATTACCCCATCCCCCTGTTCATTCCCCCAGCTCCCTCCTTGCTCTCCCAGCCCCGCTCCCGCACACTCACCAGCAGTAACAGAGAATGAGCAGGAGGCTGGAGAGAGCAGGGGAGGCCTCCAACTTATCTCCATTGGCTTGTCTCCAGCCTCCTGCTCATTCCCATTCCCCTGCTCCTCTCCAGCCTTGGGAGGCTGGAAACATCAGGGGAATGAGCAGGGGGCTGGAGACAGTCCTGGAGGCTTTCCCCTGCTGTCCCATGCTCTCCTGAGGCTAGAGACAAGCAGTGGAAGGAGCAGCAGGCTGTAGTCAGTGGAACTCCATATTTGTGTAACTGGCCACCAGTTTGGGAAAACTGTTGATAAATTTGCCCATCCATTTTAATGCAGTGGATGGGAGCAACTTACCTTTCCTGTAAGTGAGTTTCACAACTTAGTCTCACTGCTTTTTATCCAGGGCAAATAAGTCTAAGATCTAAGCTTCCCCAACTGCTTGGTCTTTTAAATAGATTCTAATGTTCAGCCTGCTGTACTCTTCACATAGAACAAATTTTGAGTCTGACTCACACCAATTCAGAAGAGGTATAAGGATTTGTGTAACAAAGTGTGACTTGTTGTATTTAGCATTTAAAGGAAATGCCTGCTTTTGCAACACACATAGAAATCTCACAGATTCCATTTGGCGTGCAAATCTTGCTATGACACTTTTCAGAAATATATCTAGAATTTCTGCCAAGTCTTGCAGATTCCATTTTCTGAAAAGAGATTTGCTTTATCTTGGAATAAATCCCATCTCTCAGGTGTGCATTGAAGCTATATTGAGACTTTTGACTTCAGTGGGCCATGGATCAGCCTTTAGTTATTTCCTGCTGGAATTGTAGAAAATTATATGGGCATTTTGGCCTCATTATTATATACCAGATTATAAAGTTCCAAAGGCATATAGTTATTTTTCTTGGTATTTTGCCAGGTGGGTTTATTTGCTGGAATTTCTTGAGATCATGACCTATTACAGAAGTATGCTGCTCAGTTGTTACATTTAAAATTGAGTAAATTAATCCCCCTGCTTTCATTTTTCCACTGCATTTTCATGAATAATCTGATCTGTGATCTTTTTTTCCTAGACAGACAAGTTCTATGTACATTTTTTTCTTTGTTTTGTCTCTTTACTGTGACAGTTGGAATCAGTATGGGTAAAATTTAAAAAGTACTGTGTTACGTATGTAACATTTATTTTGATTATGCTGGCTGTTCCAAAAGAGAGAGAAGATAGTGCGTGCCTTCTCTATCCATCTCTACCTGTCTTTCTATGGTATTATCAGGATACTTATTATCACAGTCCTTGATTGATTAATGAAGAGTGATATTCTGGTATTAAGGTTCATGTTGATTAACTCCTCATTCCACAAACCCCTTTGCTGAAATAAATGGAGCTACCTGGGTTGGTAAGTGTTAAGTAAGTACCATATTGTAAGATTTACATAAGGTTTTCCATTATGCACAGTATTTTTATATATGCTGCAAAATGAAATAAGACAAGTGTATTATTGGGGACAGTTCCATTACCTGACCTTTAAATCCCTCACTGCTGTCTAAGTTGGAAACTGTTCAGAATAAAGACCATCGTTGTTATTTATTGTATGGAATCTAGCACAGTTGTACCCTCACTAGTAGGTGCTGCCACAGTACAAATAATAGATAATAATAATAATGAAATTGACTTGTTGTGTGAGTAATCAACTAATTACAGGGGAGGTGTTTTTCATTCAGAAGCCTTTCTTCTGATTTATTTGTGTTGATGTGGAAGCCCTAGACAATACTATGTTAAAGAAATGTGTCTAGTGATTTAAGTGAGTACTCAAAATTACCTAAATACAGCAGACTGTTGACTGCAAAGGCTCTATCTGTGCTCATTCTCTTTGATCTTCCAGTTCTATCCAGTTTTTTGAAAATAGGAATTGCTCATGGTTCTGTTGAGATGGCAAACAATAGGACTGTGAAAGGCCACCTTTGCTTCACTCCACAATGCAGAGAATAAGTTGCTGTGGATTTTCTTTTGAGGGTTAAGGAAGCTTTGGGGTGACGCATAAGAAAATGCATTTTTCCAGAGATGTAATTTTAACTGTAATTAAAAACCAGAGTGTACTTGCTCTAGCACAGGGTCCCCTAGCAAGCAAAAAGACATGCTATTCAAAATGGATGGGTCTTCTTTAATTTTGATAGATTCCCATAAGTCTCATGATATTGTTTATGTTCTCTGTTCTCTTTCTCAAACACTTAAAATCAGATTTCTGGGTCAAATATGCAAAGAACCATTCATTTTAAATACAGTTATCCTCAAACATTTTAATGTAAAGGTTAAGCATTCACTTCTGAAAGCTTGTGGGTCAGTGAAATACAGCTGCCTTGATTTTCCCAGAAATAAGTAGCAAAGAGCTGTTATCACGCTTAAAGCAACCTTTTACTTATATACTTCAATTAATATTACAGGGAAATATTTTGAATTGTTTATCAAGAGCTGGCTCAGAGAGAGTTTTCTAAAATTCTGTCCTTGAGAATCTATAATATTTGAGGGGT
This sequence comes from Gavialis gangeticus, assembly GCF_001723915.1. Taxonomy (NCBI): domain Eukaryota; kingdom Metazoa; phylum Chordata; order Crocodylia; family Gavialidae; genus Gavialis; species Gavialis gangeticus. The sequence continues at coordinate 104,552,352 of NW_017729033.1, forward strand.
CTCCAGCCTTTACTTCGTGGTTGATTATTAGGGCTGTGTGAAACAGCACCATTTCGTTTCAAGTTGTGTTTTGCTGTTTCAATGGGACAGTGTTTCATTTTGAGTTTTGTTTCATTTTGAAGCACTGTTCCATTTTGTTTCATCAAAACTGTTTTGTTGTTTTGACACTGTTTCAATGTTTTGCCCATAGGCTATAATGGGGAAGCACAAAAGTGCATGTAATTTTTGTCATTTTTTGGCAGATTTGGATAAAAACAGTAGGAATGATAGCCCCTTCTGAGGGCATGAAGCCTCCCAAGTTTCAAAGAGATATGTGCAGGGGTGTCTGGGAAACTGCACCTCAAGCTGCTGACAAGAAAAACTTGTGTCACGTGTGTGTGTGTGTGTGTGTGTTAAGGCACAGCACAGTGAAAACTGCAGGCATGTTAGCCCCTGCTGAGAGTATGAAGCCTGCCAAGTTTCAAGGAAATAGGTGCAGGGGTTTCTGAGAAACAGCACCTTAAGCTGCTGGCAAGCAAAACTAGTGATGTGTGTGTGTGTTGTAAGGTGTGCCCTCACTGGTGCTGGGGCCTCTACACGACACAGTAGTGTGCCCCAATGAGGCCTCCTCCTCCCCTACAGCCTTAGTCTGGTTCACCACTTTAAATGACAACAGGCAATAACTTAGTAAGCAGCCCAGTAGCACCAGCAGCATCTCAGGCAGCCAAACTGTCACAGTCAGTATGAGAGCAGTCCTTCTCTTCTTCCCCCTCCCTCTTCATACTTTCTGTTTCTCTGCAGGCAAGCCCAGCTTCAACTTGGAAACTTGAAATATTTTGAAACTTTTGAAATGTTTTGACTGCCCTCGTTTCATTTTGAGGCTGTTTTGAAGCCCTTCGTTTTCAAAGAGAGAGTCAAATATTTTTTTCAGAAGTTAAAAGAATCTTCCAGTGTTTCAGTACATGTTCTAACATCTGAGTTCCTATTTTTAAGAGGGTTCAAATTATCTAAAACAGGATGAAAAATACATTGCATACATAATATTTATACTATGCCAGTATCAACAGGACTTTAAGGATGGAATAAAATATAAAGTATTTTCCACGTGTCCTGCAAGTGTGCATAGGATTGTCCATTTGTTTTACTATGCACCCATCTAGAGTTTGTGTTCACTCGTATACATATCTTGCTTGCTAACAACTAAAGCTGTGCACTGAATGCGGGAACAAATTGGCAGAAAAAAATCCCTTCTTATCATGTGCTGCCTCTTCACTAGTGAGCTCTACCGCCATACCTGTTCTGGGACAGCTGTGGCAGCAACAATTCCATACTAAAGAAAAGCCCTTAGCAAGGAGAGCACCAAGGCATGTTGTCAGGATGCCTCAGAAGCTGATAGGTAGCATCTCTCCTTAGGGCAGTATAACATGGGCAGATCTGTTGGCCAGAAAGGCAAGGAGTGGTCCACTTTGTTCCCAACTCATTCTTTTTTAGAGAAAGAGCTGCCTTTAGGGACATAAACTGTGGCAGCCCTTGTAGCTAAGGTAGAATGATGAAAGGTAGGATCTTTCCTTGTCCATCCAAATACCAGCTCCAGTCTGGCCCTTGTTGTATTTAAAAGGAGAATATATATTTTTGCTGTCAAAACGAATGACTATTTTTTAATGACTTCAGAGTCTAAGCAAATCCCAAAGCTACATCCTCTTTTCTGCTCAGTTTCCCCAGAACATTTTAAGGAGAAAAAAGTTTAAAAACACAAGAACCTTATTGAACAAATAAGGGAATGACAGAATATCTGCCAATGCTAACAGAATCATTGTGGGTACAACCATTTCCAAAATCACCAAATACAGAATCCTTGCAAATTATAGCTTCATCATTGGATAGATTTAAAACATTTTCATCGGAACATTTTTTTTTTTTTACCAGAAATGGCCTTTCAACCAAAACAAAAGCCTTCACAAAAATGTTCATTTTTAGTTCCTCTTTTACCTGAAAAACAGGAAACAAAAATCATTTAGTAAAAAAATCATTTTTTAGTTTTGTTTTCATTAAAAACGTTTGGGTCTTGGATTTCAAAAAACCAAAATATTTTAACTAATACCAAAATATAAGGGAGAAAAAGGGTTTTTGGAAAAACAACTTCTCAGATCTTTTACTTAAAAAATAACATTTTGATTGGAAATTTTAGGAAAGAAATTAACTTTCTAATTTAATGAGAAGTGAGTGTCATCTTTGGATATGCCGGAAGCCCCATGTTATTTACCTGGCAACTATTTTAGCAATCATACTCTGAGTATACATACACTTATGTACATATAGGACTGTACTGGGTTATAACTCAATCTGAAAACTAATCATCTGTAGTTAGCCATATTAGTCTGAAGTCAGGCAGAAGGCAGGGCAGGGCAGGCCTTTAGGGCACCTATATACATGCAGGGAGGATTCTCTGACACACTGTAGTTGTAAGCATTCTTCTAGGATTAAATGACTAGAAAAGGACAACTGAAGGAAGAAAAGATGCTAATGATATCATTATTGTTGTATCTTTACTCTGTTTCTATTATTTCATTTATTATTTGTCAAACCCCTCAAAGTATGTTAAGTCCCTCACAGGCACATAAAAAAAAGTCCCTATTCCTCCAATTCCTGCAATTATAACTTTAATAGGTAAAGCAGAAAGGGTTGTCACATACAATCAGAAAATGAGAGACAACATTTGGAACTTCTTTGTTAGAGCTGGGTTTTATTTTCACCCACCTTCCCTTCCTTTTGCTCCCTTATGATATATCAGCAATCTTTGTCATCTTTTCTGATCAATCTCTTTCCTCTGAAACAATGCCCTCATTCTCAAATTCCTGCCTTCAGGCTCCATACACTGTTGTCCAGCACTGTGATTAGGCCAAGTGCAAAGTGAGGGGAAGTGGCGATTATATACAGCCATTCTTGCTTTCTAGCAATTTAAAACACTCTTTGCTTGATGTAAATACCTGCATGTGATGAAGGGCAATGATGAGTTGGACCATTCTTGTCCCCTTTCTCCAGTACAGATCCTGGATTAAGGGTTAGATGACATGATGCCTGCAGGAGAATGATCAAATGCAGCATAACCTGTAAGGGCCTCATTTCTCCATTGTGTCTTGCATAGTTATGTGCACTTGTACAAAGTGTAAAATGTTGCTGTTTTGATTTGGCCACTTCACACCTCTTGTTGTTTCTTTTGTGCAACATAAATGACTGTAAAAAGTACAAAGCAAAAGAGAATTAGATTCTGTTTCCAGTAGTCTCAGCTGGGTCAGATTGCAAAAGGTCCTCATGAAGCCAGTTAAAAGTATTTTGCATTCTTGCCTGTAACTCTCTAACTTGAGAGAAACTGCTGACTGACATTTGTGTGAACAAAAAAACAGGCGCATTGTTAGCTTCACAAATCATTTTTCAAAAGAAGTCCTGATAATATAACTTTTTATTAAGATTTCTTTTAACCATTTCAAGCAATTAAGTTATACAATACCTCCTTTTTTATTGCTTTTTTTTAAAGCAAAACAAGTGTTAATTGGTACATAAAGAACAGTTAAGTCAGATACAAATGCGATATCCATAAAACTCACTATGTTACAAAAGATTAGAGGGCTTCCAGAGTTCCTCCAGTGCAGGCAACTAACTGGTTCACCCTACCATTTAAATACTCACTCCTTCCCAAGAGTACTATTCTGGCAGAAACAGCATCTCACATTCATAAGCCTAGCCTTTTCTCATTTCAAGTTCACTTCTATGGATGAGATATTTGGGATGAGATTTTTTTTTTCTGCTTTGAAATCAAATCTTTAACTGAGATGGCTTGGTAATTTACATATGAGGAGGAAAAGTGATAGCTTAACTTTAATGAGATGCCTTTGGACAACTATTTTGTTTCTTTTGAGAGAGAACAGGTTAAAATAATTCCTTAGACATTTCATGAGATGAAATTCTCTCCATTAAAAATAGCTTTTCCCACACATATCAAATGTGCTCATTTTACCTGATGGGTACTGTGGTGTACAATTGTCTGGTTTTGCCCATTTTGGTAATTTGCATCCTGGCTTATGCCAAGATGTTGCAGAAGGAAACCATAGAAAGTCCTTCTCTCTCTCTCTCTCTCTTTCTCTCCTATTGAATAAAGCTCTACAACAAGGTTCTTTTTCAGAGGTTGTAACATGGGTGATTTTTCAATGTGCTCTTCAATATAGCAGAAATTAGACAGGAAAACAGAGGCTTTTGTTTCCAGTAGATCATGTGAAAATATTTACTGGAGATGATAATGTTACCCAGGGGAAGCTGACAACAGCTTAAACATGAATTGCAACAATCAAGAGATTGTAGGCTGTCACATCAAGCTGGCGACATGAAAGCTTCAGTCATGCTGTTTAAGAGAACTAGATTTTGTATTTGAACTGGGTCGTCAGAATGTTCCCTTTGACCTTGGCTGTTACTAACAGGCAAAGACTGCCTGCTAACATTTCTAGTTTAATTGTCAATCCTCAGTAAGCATGACTGTCCAGCCACTTTTCTTTTCTTTTGTATTATTCCTTTCTTTTTCTCCACAGATGTAATTGCCATAGCACAATCATGGCCTGAGATGGCTAGAGCAATGGCAAATGCTATTGTAGCAAAACCCCCAGTTTTTCTTTTTTTTATTTATTTTAAAATGCATCCCCTTCCCCCAACCATTTCTGACTTTTTCTGTCCCTCTGTATTCCCTATAGATAAGTATAAGTAAGCTAAGATGTAGGATAATAGCTTTAACATTTTATTTTAGGTAGTAAGTTTTATTTTTCTATGTTTGTATTGATTTTTTTTTTTACTTCCTTTTATATTGTGATTACTGTTCTAGGCCTATATATGTAAGTTAGCATAAGTCATGTCAAGTTTCCATCTTGCAATGTCAAGCCTCCGTCTTATCCCCATGCCCGGTTGTGTAACCTATGACTTGTACTACCCCTCCTATGTAACTTGGTTCCTGAATGAATGGAGATGAATGAGGGTGCTTGAGAGACAATGGCAGTAGGTCTAAAAATAGCTCCCTCTGAATGACCGAACCATCAACACCAAAACCTGGATCAACGACCCACCCCTTGGAACTGCCCTCAGCATTCAAGAAACAAAAGATGAGGCCACCCACCATTGTGCCAAGCTGCACATGCTCAGTAAGAACACCTGGAGCCCTCTGGAACAGGACTGACATTGTTTGGACATGCCCTCCCCATAGGAGATCATAGGTAGTCTGACCCATAAAAAGGGGTAGCACAGATTGACTCTTTGGGACACCCTCTCCATCTGGACCAGCACCATGCCACACCACCTATCCACCCAGAGGCCCTGCCGGTGACCCTCCTCTGGACAACACATACTGGACAAGGGCCCCTTTCCAGCTTGGATAGGTAGCTATCACCCCCCTCCCCCTCTTCAACCAAGGACTTGGACTCTGCTTCTTTTCTGTACCTGGACTCCAACCCTTCCACTGAGTCTTTCTCCTGTTGCCATTGTGAGTGCTTGTGTATGTGTGTGAACCAATAACTTCATGAGGCTGTGTGGCGTGTTGTCTGTTTAATAAACTCGTTATTTGGACCCCTGAGTTGGGTTTTGCTTTACTTTGGTTCAGCCCTGCTCCAATCTGTGCTCCTCACCCCTCTAACTTCTGTCTCATTTCTCCCTCTCCTGCTTCTGGCTCACTGCCACCTCCAACACCTGTCCTGAGCTCCTCTCTGCCTCCAAACCCCCTCTTTCTTTGCCACTGTCTTATCCCCACTGCCTTTTCCCCTGAGCAACCAGGTTTCTGCCTCAGTTTCTTTCCTGGCTGTCTCCTCCTTGCCACCACTTATCTGTGTCCTCCCCCAACCCAATATCTCAGCTGTCTGCCTCAGTGTCCAGCCCCAAGCTCCCAGGTTTCTATCTCTCTCTTGTTCCTGGCTGTCTCCTTCTTGCCACCAGGATTTTTCCCCCCCTTGTACCAGTGACCTTGAGTAACCCTGGGACCACTTGATCTTAAGTAAACCCAAGCCTCAGCTCCTCAGCCAGCTTCTCTCTAGTCCACTGGTTCTAATCCTGGTTCTGGCAACTTTCACTCCCTATACTTTAACTGTCTCTCTCTCATCTTAACCTTTCCCCAAGTATCCCAGGTACCACAAGCACACACATACACACTGTACCATCCAAGTTAGGAACTTACCTGTGTGTATGTGTAGGTGGGTTGTATGTATGTGAACTGGTGAGTGTGTATATATGTCATTGTGTGCATGATATATGAATTAGTAATCTGTGTATGTGTACTCAGTGTGCAGGTATGGACAATTGATTTTTGTCTAACTTTTGGGGTGTATAGTGTATGTGCTTGAATTGGTGATAAGTATGCATGTGCCTAGGCTGGTTTGGATGTGTTTGTACCTGAGTTGGTAGTGTGTGTGTGTGTTTGTATGCACCTAATTGATTTGTGTGTTTTGTATATGTGCACTTGTGTCACACCTTCCTGTCGAACAGCACAGTACTGAGATCCTGAGAGTTGGCCTGACCCCACAGGGCAACACTATATGTGGTTATGTAGACAGATTCGCTGGAGCAATAATGATTACCATTCAGCTCAGTTCTCCTCCTACAGCACTTTACAGTTTACATAAATGATTAATCTTAAATATAAAAGGGCATCAACATTAATTTAAATACCACCATGAGGTAAGTATCAATTCATCACCCCCATCTGTGATAGAAAAATATAGGGATATTAAGAAAAAATATTCAACCTTGTGATATTCCATCTAAACTCAGGGCTATCATATTACCCCACCATGCCCATAAAAACCTGAAGAAGAGCATGTGAGAGAACTTTTAATTAAGGCAGGTGAAGTTGTAAGTGTCATCAACTTTTTTGGACTTTAATGGAAGGCACTTATTTTTTGCTGCTTCTAGTAATACTGAACCTGACATTTCACTGATAAGAACTTATTATGATTGCCACTAATTATTTCCATTAGCCTTCCCTAGCCCCAAAAGAGTTTTAGAAGCAAATTTTAGATCCAGATTGTAAACAAACTAAAGCTCAGTGGGCACAAATCTAATGTTTTTGCTGAGCCAAGAAGCAGTTCAAACTCCAATCTGCCTTTTGATTTTGAATTGCCAAAGTTTGGAGTGGCTTAAGTGAGAGATTTGCGTTAGAACTGTCCATGTTGTCAGGCTCATATTACTTAGACAGAATTTCAGTGCAAGTTATAGGAAACCAGGTTTGCACCCAGCAACTGAGTGAAAAAATAAGCTTTTTTTTCCTCCTGCAGCAAAATAGGCAGTTCACATAAATGCACTTTAATAGACATCCCACTGTGTGCAGCAACTTTCCATTCCCAGTGCTCATCTCACCACTACGGCTGGTGTCTAACTACTGATACAGCTGCTGCAACGAAACCTAGGTGACCACCAGTATCTTTGTGCAGTACATGCACATGCCATAAACTGCAACTGCAAATGTGTTGCACAGAGATACATTCCCTTGTTAGTTAGTTAGTTAATTAAAATCATTTGAGCAACATTTTTGACACCCAAATTTTGACAAAAATAGGGGGAGATTGGAGGAAAGAGCTTTTCATGGTCACTTTGTTATTGGAAAGGCAAAATAATTACCGGAAAAATAATATTTTCACTGACAGTGCAGGGTAATTAGTTTCCCAGGGAGAAGATGTGGGTAGCAAGGGGCTATACACAGGGAGCCTTTGTCGTTTTATGGATGCTCATCTGTCAACTGTCAGGTTGTTTCAAAAGAGCTCTGGCCATAATGTTTTCCCTCTGTACCTTTCCCATCATGGTGGCCCAAATTTGCCTGACTAACCATTCGTCTTCCTGTTTGCCTAGTCTGGGCATTTACAATGAGCTGGGATGGAGTGGTGCTGCTCCAGCTGCATAGCATGGACACTTGCTGGGATGAGCACTTTAACATTTTACAAGGACAGAAGGATCTGTGGCCTGAACAAGCTCACTGTCCTCCACCCCCTGCTGTCCCTTACCCCTTTCCCCTGCACAAAATACATCTAATAAATCTGAGATGGGCTTCTCAGCCTGCAAAACCAAGAATAGGTCTGAACCCTTTTTTTCTTGTAAGGAAGAACTTTTTCTTGGGCTCTAATACACAAATAAGAAGTATGTTGCATTTATCCCTGTACATCCTAACATATGCAAATGCATTCTGTCTTTGTGTGTATCTTTCTCTGTAGAGACAGATATCCTCAGCCAAAAGCCATTGTTAAACTGGAGCTAAAATCATAACAATAGATTAAGAGCAACATTATTAAACTTGGCTGCCTTAAATTAGGTGGCTAAATACATGCAAGGGCCTCTGAACATGTGCCTTACTTCTCAGAAGGATGGACCTCAGCGGAAGATAACACAAAATCGGGCCCAGGTGCCAAAACAGGGATATGAATTCTTCATTTTAGACATTTACATTTTGTAAAATTTTGAACGAATGACCTAAAGAAAAAAACATGATAGTAATTTGGAGTAAAACTCTGCAAATGTCTGAGCTCCAGGAAATTCAGAATTAAAATTGGATTTAAATAAAAAATTAAAGACTGGAAATGAAGAATTAAGGTATCTCAGAGAACCTTAACTCTGCCCTCTTTTCCCCCATCTACTCTCCAAGTAAGGGGAATATATATATAAGACCCTGGACAGATATAATTTTTGAAGCGTACCAAATGCCTTTGACGTGCTCCAAGCAGCAAGCGTATAGGTG
>NW_017729033.1:104561090-104562612 GCF_001723915.1 Gavialis gangeticus
CCCCTTTCCCCTGCACAAAATACATCTAATAAATCTGAGATGGGCTTCTCAGCCTGCAAAACCAAGAATAGGTCTGAACCCTTTTTTTCTTGTAAGGAAGAACTTTTTCTTGGGCTCTAATACACAAATAAGAAGTATGTTGCATTTATCCCTGTACATCCTAACATATGCAAATGCATTCTGTCTTTGTGTGTATCTTTCTCTGTAGAGACAGATATCCTCAGCCAAAAGCCATTGTTAAACTGGAGCTAAAATCATAACAATAGATTAAGAGCAACATTATTAAACTTGGCTGCCTTAAATTAGGTGGCTAAATACATGCAAGGGCCTCTGAACATGTGCCTTACTTCTCAGAAGGATGGACCTCAGCGGAAGATAACACAAAATCGGGCCCAGGTGCCAAAACAGGGATATGAATTCTTCATTTTAGACATTTACATTTTGTAAAATTTTGAACGAATGACCTAAAGAAAAAAACATGATAGTAATTTGGAGTAAAACTCTGCAAATGTCTGAGCTCCAGGAAATTCAGAATTAAAATTGGATTTAAATAAAAAATTAAAGACTGGAAATGAAGAATTAAGGTATCTCAGAGAACCTTAACTCTGCCCTCTTTTCCCCCATCTACTCTCCAAGTAAGGGGAATATATATATAAGACCCTGGACAGATATAATTTTTGAAGCGTACCAAATGCCTTTGACGTGCTCCAAGCAGCAAGCGTATAGGTGTGTATGGTTGAAGAAGTGATTCAAACAAGATCCTCAAAAAATGAAGTATCTGTAAGTTCCATAGAGCACGGGAATTCCTTAACATCTGCATACTTTATTGAGAGTGACAGGAAGCTGCTCAGTCTTTTAGCATCCCATAGTGCTCTGCTCTATGGGATAAGGGGCTGAAAGAGAGTGAGCTCTCTTCTACATTTTTGCCTGTCTTTGCTAGTTTCCAGAGGCTGAGAAGAATATGAGGAATCTTTCTCTCCAACCCCTTGACTGGAGAGCAGAATCTGTGCATGCCTCTTGGCCTCCAGTCTCCCAAGGATCTTGTCTCTCCAGTCTCATTGGCTGTCTTCCCTGCTCTCCCCTTCCCTCACTCCATGGGGGTGGTGAGGAGCAGAGTACTGTGGGATGCTGAAGGTCCAACCAGCCCCTGAGTAGAAAGCAGTCCAGCTGGCAGCCTGTGGCAGCCCATGCAGGTTTAAATAAGGGCCTCCAGGCTCCTGCCCCATTGCTTTGGCTGCAACAGTGGCCAGAGTCTCTGGGCTCCCTCTGCCTCCTCTGTCTGCCACTTCCTGCACCCATCTCATGGGTGGCACAATGCAATATGGTATGTGAAGCTGAGGATGAGCCCAGGTGAATGGTGCAGAAGAGATGGGGAAGAGATCCCGTACATTCAGTGAAGTGGCAAAGCACCCACACAGGTGCCTGGTGCAGCTTAGCTGTGGGGGAGGAGGGAGGATCAAAGGTGTGCAGTGCAGTGGGTGGGCAGATGGAGGGGGAGGGGGTCACAGGCATATGGTGGGGG
>NW_017729033.1:104562623-104577219 GCF_001723915.1 Gavialis gangeticus
ATGGTGGGGGGGGGGGCTAGGGGGTGGAGCCCATGTGGGGAGACATGGCTTACCCTGATGCAGCATGTAAGACATGCAGCCCTTGCAGGTGCAGCCAATGGGGCATGTGGCTTTCAGCCCCCCTGAAAGCTGGACAGCCCTGCCCTAGTGCACCCCCTGGCTGGAAAGCACCACTGTTGCATGACAAATTTTATGTAGTCCAGTTGGAGCCACATGTACAGCACTGTACAAAACTGAAGTGCTCCAAATTTGAAGGACCTCAAATTGGAGCACTTCAAATATACAGCTGCTCATGGCCTAAAACAAAGATTATCACTGGCTGACAAGTCAGCGAATAGTCTGGGCTCAAGGTCTGTGATAGCCCCTGAGTCAAGGAGAGTAAGCTAGGCAAGTACTGGCATTCAGATCAAGGTCATTTCTAATAGCAGCAGGACTTTTTCACCTGTGCACACCTCCCTTCAGAACCCAGTTGCCTTAACATTTCAGTAGAACCCCATTTCAGTGTTTTTCTGTGACAGACTTGCATGTTACTTTGGACAAGCAGGTTTTTATTGTGTTTCTGCTTTTTACATATTGTCTGGTTGCCAAAGAGTAGAAACAGATGTTAGTGTTCCTCACCTTTGTGCCAGCATAACATTTTTTATGGTGGCACAAAAACCAGCAAACAGTCATCCATGATCCTTGTTGTTCCACAAATGCCCAAAAGTTGTGTTCATGACAAAGGTGTTAAATATTGATTTATCTGCTTTTTAATAACAAATATCTGCTTGCTTTGTGGCAGGAGAATGTGGGCAGTCCAGAGCTGCCCATGCTCTCTAGCCACCCTTGGCAGGTACTCTGGAGGCTTGAGGAACCTGATCTGTGCACCCTGGGGGGACTGGGCTCTTCAAGTCCTTGGACCATCTGCTCAGCTTTCCCCTCTTACAGAAAAAGCTCAGGATTCCCTGCACTGGGGGGATTCTGGGGGCATGTCTCTGTAAGAGGGGAAAGCCAGGAAAGCACTCCAGGGTCTTAAGGGGCCAATCCTGCCTGGAAATCCCCAGGTGTGCAAGACTGGGCCTCTCAGGCCCCAAGAGAGCACATCACCCATTGTCCTGCTGCATGAATGAGCAGGACAATGGATGATGTGTGCTTTGTCCAATGAAGCAGGTCAGCTGTGCCAGGACACATCCAGGACCAGCTGATCCTCCTCATTTGGCAATGTCTGTTTCTAGCCAGAGTATCAAGTGCTGTCAACATGGATTTCTTATGTTAAACTTCAGATACTTTCCAAGTCATCCAGTATCATTAGAGATTGTACCCTCTTGAAAGCACTCACTCTGAAAGCATTTACACAGAAAGGGAATGGAGGCAAATGTTTGCAGAAGTAACTGTGCACATACTGAAGCATACAGTGTCCAGTGCATCAGTGTATTTAAATACATGCCTAACTTACAGTATCTGAGTAGTTACCTGACATGGTTACATGATGTTCTTTTTGCATGAAAGCCTTCACAGATTTTCTTGTATTTTGGAAGGGACTGAATTGCTGGATGGGAGCTGTCATATTCTGTCTTCCTCTGACCTCTGCTAGTTCCTTCTATTTTACCTGCTCTTTCAGATCTCTGACACTTCATACAGCTTCTCTCTGAAAGCATGCACTGTCACCATGATGCCAACAGAGAGTGATGTAAAAACACTTACCTTCTCAGGCCTTAGTTCAACTAAGGCCTTACTCATGTGATCACATATACTTTAACTTCAATAGGGGAATGCACATCTGCATTTTGCTGAGTCAATATCTCAGGTATTCCTACTTTACAGTAGGATGAGTCACATGAGTAAGTGCTCATCAAAAGTATTGAGAGCCCTGGCATGGAATATTTTTCCACTACATTTTACCGAAGATCATATTGAAAAAATGATAATTTGACTAAAAAATGTACAAAATAAAAATACCCCAAAATAATTTTACAGTTGCTAGTGGATTGTATTTTCACTGAGAATTGTAAGCCACAGAGTTCTCTAGTTTGGATTTTTTTGATGTGACTGATCAGCTGAATGAATACCTCAACTGCACAAAGCCCCCAAAAGGACAAATGCACAGATCTTTGGATTTTACTGAGTATGACTAAACAAATGTAAAAATTAAGATCAACAACCACCTACTCTTTTCAATTTCCACTTTGGTTGCTCTGCGACACTTAAGAGTAGCTGCAAATGCTCCCTTGATAGAGTCGGGTTGCTTCTTTAATAATACCATTCATAAATACACACTGGGTGTCCAGTGGAGCACTTGAAACTCTGATAATCAAAAGCTTATTGTTTGTTTGAGAAGCTTGAAAGGGAAAGTGAAGTAAATACCAAGGGAAAATAGAATAAAGGTGGAGTTTTTCCTTCTAAGTCAGCAGGAGGTCGTCTAAAGTATAATATTATGCACAACTTTTATCTTTGGGGTTGGGGTTTTGTGTGCAATTACAGTGGTAAAGTCAGTGTTCCATGCATAATCAATTTGGCACTCTACAGATGGTAGAATGCCAGTGCAATATTAACAGCTATATTATGGGCCAGTGTGTGTGTTGAATGGTTTGAGGACTTGTGTCTTTAGCTGAGCGCAGTGTTTAATTCTGTGGAGTAAAATATGAAAAAGTAAAAACCTTCTGTATGAGGAAAAGAGTAGCTCTGATTTTTCCAAGCAGGCAGAATATTTTACCACTGGTCCTTCCCATAAAGAAAAAAGCTTGAGTTAAAAAAAATCAGTTCAATTTCTGTAAAGAATTTTAATATTTCTATGCAACATAAATACAGGTCTCATAGAATGAATGTGACTGCACGTGTGTGCACATTGATGCAAGAGAGTGAGAATATGTCTACATTTTAAATGTGTAACTGCAGCTTTTGTGGACATGCCCAAGCTAAGTTAAGCCCGTCTAGCTTGGGTAGTGATAGCAGTGTAGCCGTGGCATTTTGGAATTCAGAGCAGGTTGCAAAACTGTACCTGAGAACCTAGGTAAATACCTGGGCAGTCAGTCCACACAGAGCTCTGTGCTACTATGTCTATGTGTCTCTCTGTACCAAGCTAGCTTAGTGTGATTTGGATTGTAGTGGAATGGGTTAGCCTTTAGTTTGTGCAAATGCACAAACTAGTTTGGTCTATACGAAGTGGTGCACATTGGCTGTAATTTATAGTGGCCTAACATCTCTCAAGTGCATTTTAACAACCCTCACAGCAGCAAGACATTGACCATGGTTGTCTCCCTGCTTTACCTATGGCAGGTTAGGGTGCTGTGCCTCGTAGTTGTGTGTCAGGATTGACTGTGTAGACAAGGACTTGTATAGGGTAGTTTGGATAGAGATGATCCTTCCTCAAGCACAGTTGGAGTAGATGTAGGGTGACCATATGGGACAGTGTGAAATCCAGGATACTTCTCCCCTTGCCCTCACCCTTGCCACTCAAGTTAGTGATGCTGCTGCAAGCAAAGGCAGGGGTGGGGTGGGGTGGCATGATACAACTCTGGTGTTACTATTCAGGCAGCTAAGGAAGTCAATGGCCCATTTTTTACCCATTATTCTTTACAGGTTGCACCCGGCGGGCTTCAAACATCCGGTCCCATGCTGCCCGGCTTTGAGTGTGTAAGCTTGCCCGTCGCTCCGTCCCTGATATAGTATAGCCCGGATGTGTTGCCCTGGGGTAGCCTTCACCCCAATCTCTCCTGCCACGATTTTGCTCGTTCTTTCAGTGGTGGGGTCGACTACTAGGGCATATCCAGAGTTGGGAATCTTGGGGCGATGGTCTTCTGTGAGGCTCCAACCTCCCCTACACCTCACCCTAATACCCAGCCTTGCCGAGCTGCTGTTGTTTCCGGGCCCAACCCTCGTCTCGTGGTATAAGGGGCACTCTGCCACAAATATGGAGATCTATCCTGACCCCGAACCAAGCTGATTATGAGACCCTCCATGGCCTACCTCCCTGCCCCTTCAAAAGTGGGAAACAGAACAACAAAAATTAGAAAAACCACTACCAGCAAAAATCCCTGGCTTCAAACAAAGATTGGGCCCCCTGGCCTGGAGAATCCCTCTCCCTATTAACCCTGTCTAAGGCATTCCTCTGTCCAGCTGATATCCTCCCTGAGTGCCACACGGGACTACTACTGGTCCCTCCAATTCAACCCCACTCGGTCCCTTGCCTAGCAACTCAGCCTGGTAGGAGCTTGCTTCCTGCAGCCCCTCTCGCTGCTTAAGTTCTCTGCTCCCTGTCTGGGTAGACTCCTGGAGCCTTCCCAAACCCGTGCTGATCCCACCTGGATTGCAGGGTCACCTCTCATCACTCTCTCTTCGGGGCCATCTCCGCTGTCAACTTCTTCATCCGGAGTCCTGGGATATCCGCCCTTGGCTCTGTTGCTGCGAATCAGGGCATCCACTGCCTCACCGCTGGCGTCCTCCCTCCGGCAGTCTTGGGGTAGCCTCTTGCCTTGTGGAGAGTCGTCTGGATCCGCCTTGCCTCTGAATGGGGCTCCTCCGCAGGTGGCTCCGCTCTGGCTCTTCCCCCCTTCTTCTTCCTTTTGATCGCTTTTTATTGTCCCGCACCAGCTCTGTTCTTAATTAACCGCAGCTGGCTGCAGTTTCAAAAAGACGTGGCTAATCAGCCGCACGGGTCCCGCCGCCTCTTCCGGTCTTGCAGGTAAGGGAATCGCCATTTCTTTCTTGCTTCCCTCGTCTTCCCTGTCATGTTTTGGGTCCCGGGACTCCCCCTTGGCCCCTCGGGGTCTGTTCTCTGTAGTTCCCCTGTGACACAGGTATTAACAATCACCTCCCCTTTTCAATGGTCGTTCCACTCGTTATCAGCTTACCTACTTTAGGGCAATTTTGCTGTCTGCTTGAGCTTCCTATTTCACAGCTTGTGCCACTCCACCTCCCCACCTTGCACCCCATACCTGGGATGCTTGTTTTAATTTTCACTGGCTGGACAGGACCAGGCTCCGAAACCCAGAACTGTCTCAGCCAAACTTGGACATATGGTGGCCCTAACATGACTTCATAGACTTCATAGACATCAAGGGCTGGAAGGGACCTTGTGACATCATTGAGTCCAGCCCCCCTGCCATAGGAAGGAAGGTTGCTGGGGTCAAATGATCCCAGCAAGATAAACATCCAAACGCCTTTTGAATGAATCCAGAGTAGGTGCTTGCACCACCTCTGAGGGGAGTCTATTCCAGACCCTGGACACTGAAACTGTAAAGGAGTTTTTCCTTATGTCCAAACTAAACCAACCTTCCAGGAATTTGTAGCCCTTAGACCTTGGGGGCCCTAGAGAACAACTGTTCTCCCAGGTCCTGATGTACCCGCCTTATATACTTATAGGCTGCCACCAAGTCACCCCTGAGCCTTCTCTTCTCCAAGCTGAAGGGTCCCATGTCTCTCAACCTCTCCTCGTAAGGCTTGCTCTCTTGGCCTTTGATCATGTGGGTGGCTCTCTTTTGGACTCTCTCAAGCTTATCCACATCTCTCCTGAAGTGGGGGACCCAAAACTGAATGTAGTACTCCAGCTGCGGCCTCACTAAGGCTGAGTAGAGTGGAAGGATAACAAACCTGGTTTTGCCTGAGTTGCATTGCTGGATGCATGCCAGTGTTTGGTTTGCTTTGCCAGCCATGGCATCACATTGGTGGCTTGTGTTCATTTTGAAGTCAATCAAGATGCCCAAGTCTCTTTCAGTTGTGGTGTTAGTGAACAAAGCACTGCTAAGCCTATGAGTATGATGCTGGTTTTTCCTCCCAAGGTAGAGCACCCTGCACTTCTCTACATTGAATGACATCAGGTTTTGGTCTTCCCACCTTGTGAATGTATCCAAGTCAGCCTGTATCCCCAGCCTGTCCTCCAGTGTGAGCGCATTCCCCCCATAGTTTAGTGTCATCTGCCAACTTTGCTAGTCCACATTTGATGCCCAAATCCAGATCATTAATGAAGATGTTGAAGAGTACTGGCCCGACTACTTAGCCTTGAAGGACTCCACTGGTCACTTCACACCACACTGATTTGCTCCCATCAACTAGTAGTCTTTGGGTTCGACCCCGGAGCCAGCTCCCCAGCCATTGGACCATGAGATGGTCAAGGCCACAGTTTCCCAGCTTAACCATGAGGACATCATGGAAGACAAGTCAAAGGCTTTCTTAAAATCCAGATATATGACATCAACCTTGTCTCCCTTGTCCAGGCAATGCATCACCTGATCATAGAACTACATGACCTTTAGAGATCCCTTTCAGCCCTATTTTTTCTCTGATTCTAAGTCTTGCATTTTCAACTAAAAAAGACTGTTGTCATAGGCATATCTCGATATAGAGATATCCCTGATATAAACTGTACTGTGGCTCTTAAATTCATAACTTAATACCAGAAAGAAATATCTGGCTTATCAGAATTCTCAACTACTCTTCATTCCAGAGGAAGGCTCTGATACATCTCTGCTCCATGTAAATGTTGAGTATGGCTCTGGTGTTCTTTCTGAAGTGCCATTGCTTTTGTTTCTTTGACCTGAAGACTATTTATGATAACAAAGTAACTTTAAAACTGGCCTGTCTGTTCTTACTCTAAGAAAACTTCCACTGGTGTCTTTTGCACTAGAACAGGGGTTGGCAACCTACAGCCTGTGGAGCCATTTGAATTGGCTCTCAGATGTGGAATCTTGTTGGTGTTTGACAGCAGGGGGCTGCAGCAGGGGTTGTTTTCCCTGGGCCTCCAAGGAGTGAAGGAGTACTAACCTGCCTGCTCACCTAAGTCTGACCTGAGCTGGGTCATTTCATCCTACAATTTGAAAAGTTTGCCAACCATTGGGGTAGAAGATTGGGCCCCCCTAATGCTTCATGGTGTTGTAATTAAGTTATTGACATAAAAATGGATAACTTAAAGAAAATATAATATAATATAAAGGATAATTTGGAAAGTGTCCATCTGAATGTGCTTTGTTTTACTTGACTCATCGGAGTAGCTATCAAACAGAAACAACCCAAGCTTCTCAGCCATTAATATAGGAATCACAGTGTTGACTTCAAGAACATTACATGTGTGAATAAGGTCAGTAGGGTATGGCAGAAAAAAACACAACCAGCCACAATCACAACAGCAAAACACTAGTTATTTTTTAATGAGATAAAAAACAGTGAAGAAAACCAATAATGTAATCTAAAGGCCTTAGTCCAGGCAACCGTAAAGGTGTATATCCTGAAAAAGGGGTATCCTGGGTAGGCCTCTAATAGGGGTCACCTCCTTTTCTGCAACTTGTAAAAATCATCCTTGCTGCAGCCTGTATTATTCCTGCCTCTCTTTTTACCCAGTGCTACCCCCTAAAATCATGCCACACTGTGAAATTCTGTCACTGCAACTTTCAAGATATCAGTGGGTGTGAACTATTTTTTCATTCCCACTGTTAGATGTTGTGTGCCTTCAGTGCTCAATCTTTAAAGAACTGAAGTCTCTTAGGTCTCAATAAAGGGTATGGAAGCAGCTAACGGGCCTGGCCCAAAAGTTTTTGTGTATATTTTATGGTTGAAACTTATAAAAAAGACATTATCAAAATACAAATAAAACAAGAAAAAGGAGAAGGCAGGGTAGAGATAAATAATTTTTTATGAACAACAGCTAACTTAAGCAGATGCTATGAAAGAACATGCATAGACTAGAGCATTAAATAGAGGGAATGGAGGGAAAGCAATGGAACCTTTTTAACTTCCATGTGGTCACCTATTTAAACAGACTTATCAGTGCCTCTTACACCAAAGATCATTGTTGTCGGCAGCCCAGATCCTGAAACTGCATAAAGCTATGGTGAAACCAAAAGGACTGTATGGATACAGGGATCTATCTGCATAGAGCAGCTTTCAAACCTGGAGATTCTCTTGGGCATAGCACATATGAAAACTGATTGTGGAAAGTGGCTGAGGAAAAGTGAAGCTAGGACAAGAGCTGCAGCAATTTACAAACATGGATAGTTCTCCCTTAGGCAAGTTGTTTACTGCTGTTTTAAACATTTTTATTATGTAGCCACATCTCCAATATAGATTAATCTGTGTGTTTGGCTGGTTACTTGTGAGGCCTGGGTACTTGTGGAATTTTCTTTTGATAATGCATCATATAGCCTTTTCTCCTGGTTTATGAGTTTTTAAAATAAAGAATGGGAAAAGGCAGTAAATCATTCAGGTTCAGACAACAGAAGCAAAGGGGGTAAAAGGACCCACCAAAACAATAGATATTTAAGTAGAAAGTGTTCCCACTCCTTCTGACAAAGAGCCTCTAGAGGATTACAATGCAGTCAATGTTGCTTTAATTAAATTTAATGCTGTGTGAAATGCACTCTGAGAAACTTTGATGAATGACTGGGGCAATTCACGCAGCTCACTAAAGGGCATCCAGCCCTTGCAGGGGTGTCAGGCCACGATGAATTGGTTAGTACAGGCATGTTTATAGACTGCCTAAGGAACCTTGTATCTGTGTGGTAATGTCAGAGATAATGTTATGATTCGCTGGACCTTGGGGGGCTTTGATGACACGGTTAATGAGATGTCCCAGGGAGCATCCCAGCAGGTTACTCTCAGACCTCCCACATCAAACAGAGCAGCTTTGCCCCTTCAGAGCCTGCCGTCTTCCAAATCCCTCAGCTGGGCTTTTCTTTCCATAGGGACTTTTCTTTTGTTCTTAGTCAACTTTAACTTTGTCTGGCAGCTGAAATTCAAAAGTTGTTAGTTTTTAATTTGATTTCTCTTTGACCAGCCTATACAATGGCTTTCTAAAATTTTATAGAAAAAAAAACAGAAAAGAAAAGGAAAAGAAGGTAAAGCAAGGGCAGAAAAATGGAGGGGTGGAGGAGGGGAGGAAGCAAAGGAATGTTTCCTTCATGCAGACTTTAGTTGCAAAGCAACGAGCTGTGATAGCGTGACTGTGTCTTTTATCATCAAAGAAGTAAAGGAGAAAAAAACACCAATGCATCAACTGATAAATAAAAACCTTTTATTCAAGTTTGTCTTAAAGGTTTGTACAAAAGATGGTGGTTTAACAATTTCCCTGTGTAGAGAAAAAAAACTCACTAAAGGTTTGTTTTAAAGTGAGGTTAGATGGTAAGTAAACATTCTTATAATAATACATTTATCTCTGTGAAATTCCCAGGGCAGGAAATTGGCTTACACTGTTATATCATTAAAGGGGGACGTACATCAAAGGGAATATGGGACCATCTCAATGACCCTTCTGAAACATAAAAACTAATTTTTGGTACTTCTGAAATTCTGCAAAGGGCTCTGAGCAAAAAATGGATGATGGAATTGACAGATCTAGGAATGGCATCAGCCACTAACAGTGCCTTCATTTGGATATGTTTATCCAACAAAGGCAAAATGTCCTATGATCCTACACAGTCCTACACTGAGGAACAATTCTTGAGGAACAACAAGGTGTTAGTCATTGAAATTGTATCTACAATATATTAAATGTGTATGAGAGTGATACCCTTGCAGCAGCAAGCACCATTCTTACCTTCTTTTAAATCCTTTCTGAAAGCCCAATACCATAATACTAACATTAGCCACTGAAAAAGATACCTTGGTTACTTAAACAAAAAATGCTTGCTCTGAGCCAAAAGCAACCCTTACTTATGTTGGATAGCACTTGACAGCTTGAGGAGTCTCTGCTGAAAGCAGTGGCTTTACCCACAGAGCAAATATTGATTGAAGCGGAGATAGAAGAGGGACCTGGATCTGAGACCTCCAAAGCATGAGCTAGTGAGTGGTAAGAATATGCAATATGAATCTAGCTATTTGTTTCCTTGGCTTTTATTTGAAGTGCCTAAAACTCCAAAATGTTCCAGAAAGGTCAAATTATCCCATTTTAGAAGATTACACATTTTTGTTTCATTTGAATATGCAATTTTAAAAATTGCTCAGCTCTAGAGGAGGTGTTTGAAATGTCCTGATTTTGCTGAGCACCAGGGAAACAGAGAAGGCCTTCTGACCTACAGCTTTTGTCTCCAAATCATCTCATCTGCTGTGCTGCTGCAGCTTACATGTCCACCTTTGCTCAGGGCAATGTTAAACACTCTTCAAGCAGTGCAGTGGTTTGGGTTAATCCTGCTGCAAAGACTCATACTTCTGCACAGCCTCTCATCATTTAATATTGCATTACTATTATTTTTCAAATTTTCTAATGTTATTTTGTTTGTAAAAATTAAGAACAGGGTGGAAATAAGTGCACATAAGGCCAATGGGGCTGTTTCTTGGAAGTGCAATCATAATGCCTATAGAAGGGCACATGGCCCAGTTGCACAATTAATAGACATGCTCTGCAGGAAATGAACATTTTACAGACAAATGATGTGGCATGTAAACAAATGGCAACCCAGCTAAATGAGAGACTGAACAGAATACATTATGCAACTCCTGCCTACTGACATGAGGAGAGACTGAGTGGATGGGCACTACTAACCCACTCCCTTCTTTCCATATCATTGTAGTCTGAACAAACTACCCAGGTAGGGGCACTTAAAGTTAAATGGCATTTATTTAATAAGTTACTCAGTGCTGGCCAATATTGCTATAATGAAGTTAAAACTGGAGCTGAGAGGAAGCAAATGCCAGATTAGGTTTGGTAACTTGTCTTGTAGGAAGGAAACAGCAAAAGAGGCTGAATGTTTTCCAAGACCCTAATCTATTTTTAAATAGGTCTCTCTTTAAAATCATAGCAGCAACAATCTCTGCTGTAGTTAATGGGCTGTCAGTGTTTCCATTATTTGAGTGACTGTTTTCTGAATCAGAAACTAAAGACAGCATGTCATTGTCACTGGGTCAATGCCATTAACTCTAACAAAGGAGCTGGAAGCCATTGGGGGCAATAGCATGTGGCAGCTTCAAATGACATAGCAAGGTCAGTGAAGAGTCAAACATGGCTAAGGCGTGTCATGATCTCACCAATATTGTTGACCAGGGTGAGTATATGAGCCAAGCCTTTAGCATAAGAAATAGACATCACATTATAACAGTATGTAGGTGATGACAAGCATGTCTAATTTATATATATAGAGACAGATCCATTGCATAAAACCATCAGCACTGGAGGGGTTTATACAGTATTGCTTTGTAAACTTAATGTAAAATCAAGGAGGTGTAACCTCTCAACACACTAGCAGAGTGCACCTGTAGCCCACTAATGTAATAGTTACTACAGCTTATTGATATATTATAAACCTCATAGAAGGTTGAGACTGGAGCTCTCATTGAAGAGTGGCTCCTATCCTGGGCCCATCCCAGCCCATGCACAGAACTTCCTTTGACCTCAGTGGAAATTTCACACACTGAAAGCCAATAGCTTTTGGCTCCACACGTTTAGGCTAGGGACAGACATTCAGAGAGCCTGAGCCTGAATTGATTCAATCTTCACAGATACATAATCTGTGCAGGTTAGTCTAACCTGCCTAGGTTGAACTGGTTTCCAACTGAACAAACATTCTCTCTGGACTGAGGAAATGCATTCACATGCTTGAAGTGGTTCAGGCTAGAAGTTGGGGGTGCTAGAGCACCCCTCCCTTTCCTTCCGGTGCTGAGCTGAGCGGGGTGCAGCCAGGCCGCTTTGATTAGGGAGGGGTCTCTCCCCCACAGCCATCCAGCAGGAAATTGATAACAGTGTTTATCACCCCATTAAGAAAACAAAGGGACATTACCAGCTACCTGTTGATTATCCCTTTGTCCTGCCACAGCATAGACCATAGCCAGCATGTGGTCTGCTAGCTAATGCTGAGGTGTCTGTAGGGTAGAGGGGACAGAGAGGGGATGCGGGCAGCTGGCAGTCTTTGCCGGAGCTCTGGCCAGGGAGCAGAGGGGAGGGGCCAGCTCTGCTGTGCAGCAGAGAGCCCTGCTCAGCCCAGAGAGCATGCCAGGATGCTGTGGGAGTCTGATTTATCTTGAACCAGCAAGGGGTCTGGGACAGACATTGCATAAACTGGTTTGACCCAAATCAGTTAAGTCTGATACTACATTCAACCAGGTTTATCTCAAACCGGTTTCAGCCATTTTCAAAGTGGTTTATGTGCAATGAACACCTGTTCTGTTACAGATTTAAACCAGTTTTTGATAACTTAAACTGGTTTAATGTGTAATGTATGTCCCTAGCCTTAAGGGTTTGGAAAAGAGTGATGCTCTGAACAGAGTGCCATCTCCTTGCAAAAACATTTGAGCAAGTGTGTTTTTCTTTCTTTAGATGCTGAAGTTTTCATGGCTTATAATTACAACAATAATTTTTAGTTCAGGCCTTGTCTGGTGTATATGATTGGTTAGACTAATGACCCTGTTGTTTATTTTGGGTCCTGGACTTCTCCAGCCAGTCATTAATTAATAGAAAATCCCACCTCCAAAGGTCTGTATTGTTTGACAGCAGCTCCAGAATCCTTGGTCTGTAAAGGCCATTTCATACCGTGTTAGGTAAAGCAGGACAGGGTGGCTGGCGAGTGGGCTGGAATTCTTAAGTGGCACAAATCTTGCATTCTCTGTGTCAGATGCTCTGATCTCTAACACAGGAATAAAAAAAGGACTTATTGCATAGGCAAGATAGGGCGAGGAAAGAACATGACAGAGCAGAGCTTTATTGTTATCATTATTGGCATTGTCAAAACACATAGGCCTACGTCATGCTAGGTGCTGAACAAGCATAAACAAAACAGATGGTCCCTCTCTCCACAATTACAGTTTAGGTGGGCGTATCTACACGAGATGCTACTGCGCAGAGGTTACTGCACTTTTATATAGTACTTGTATAATCAAGGACTAAATAAATGCACAGTAACTGGAGTTACTGTGCAGTAGCGCCTGTGAATGTCTTTCCAGTGACACTACTGCACAGTAGCTTAATAATACTGTGCAGTAGCATAGTATTACAAATTATGCTCGTAAGCCATGTGCAGTTCGCTCTAGGCTGGGGCAATGATTACGCAGAGCAAGTATCCAGAGTCAGATACAGAATCTTTGTTCGCTGCAGCGAGGTGCCTCCGGGGAGGGACCTCTCCTATTAGATACAATACTATTTTATACCTTTGTTAGTACATTAGCATTAGCTCATGATTAGCTCATGCTCGTAAAAATACCCAATCATCTACTAACTAAACTGCTACACTATCCAATCAAGTGGCACTGTGCGTGTGAACACCGAAGGTTAACTCTTGTGGCTGTATGCTCCATATATTCTTGCCAAGACATGTCTTATCTTATAAAAACAGTCCTTGTACTTCTTTCAAGGTTCCTGTGTTGACCGGATTCAGTTAGTTTCATATCTTATCAGTAGCCCTTACACAGCACTTTTCTTTTCCACCGTCTAGTAGGTGCTGTGTCCGTTCTCGTGTAATGGCGGTCAGTGGTAAAGGAAATGGCCTCACTTAGCATTCGTAAATTCCACATATGTCACGGGGGCACTTGGGTGCCCTGTTCCTGAGTAAGGATTGGAGGAGCTGCTAATCATCAGGGCAGCTCAGCTGTGGGTTGCGGGAGTAACCAAGTCGGCCATGTGACTGGAAGGGGGCAGGGCTGGGCCCTTATAAACAGCTAGGCCGGAGCCTGGCTGGCAGTTCCCTTCTGGCAGCCTGCATGTAAGAGCTCTGCGGGAGAGCTAGGCTGAGCAGTGCCGCTTGGCACATAGAGGGCTGCATTATGGTGTAGGCGGAGAGAAGCCTGACCAGAAGGCTTTGGCCCGAGAGCCAGGACGGCCGGGACTTGATGTAGAAGCCGGTAGGCTGATTGTGTTGTTATAGCCGGGAGGCTTATGATTTTGGTTGCAGCCGGTTGGCTTATGATTCAGTTGTGTGTATCATCCGGAGGACCGGGTGAGGCTGTAGGGGTGTGAGGAGGCCTCACAGGAGATCCCAAGTAGTCCGGGGGTTTCCTGGGTGCCCTGTGCGGGCACCGAGCAGCGCCGGGAAGGCGCGGCAACTTGGCACCAGCGTGGTGCGGTGTGTGGGGTTGAGACCCCAGCCCGAGAGGGCAGTATTCGGCCCAGGGAGGGCCTAGGACCCTGAGAAGGGTCAGGGGGCCAGGCACGGCTGCATGCCACCTGAGCCCCAGCGCCGGTGAAAGCCCGAGACGGGGCTGGCGCGTAGGCTCGGAGTGAGCCAAGAGGCTCGGAGGGAGCCAAGGGCGCGCGCAGCACAGGGCAGGCCCCAGCGAGGGCAAGCGCCCAAGAGGCGCATGGCATAGGGACCCTGAGAAGGGTCAGGGGCCAGGCACGGCTGCATGCCACCTGAGCCCCAGTGCCGGGAAGCCTGAGACCGGGCTGGCACATAGGCGGCGGGAGCCAAGGGCGTGAGCAGCGCAGAGGCAGGCTCAGGGGGAGCCAAGGGTGCGAGCGGACGGAAGCAGGCTCCGGGAGAGCCACGAGCGCAAGAGCGCGGGACTGGCTAAGAGAAAGCCACGGGCGCGAGTAGCGCAGACAAAGGCCCCAGTGAGGGGCAAGAGGGGCAAGAGCGTGGGAAGCGCGTGGCCTAGGCCCCTGGGGGGGCCAGCCGGTAAGAGTGAAGCCCGGGGAGGGCTAGCGGAAGATTGGAGACACAAGAACGTCAGGAACAGCTGCGAGGCTTGGGGCGTGCTAAAGGGGAGG
>NW_017729033.1:104577229-104582388 GCF_001723915.1 Gavialis gangeticus
TGAGGGGAAGAGCGCGGGAAGCGCGTGGCATAGGCCCAAGGGGGGGCCAGCCTGCAAGAGTAAAGCCCAGGAGGGGCTAGTATAAGGTTGGAGACACAGGAACATCAGGAATAGCTGCGAGGCTTGAGGCGTGCTAAAGGGGAGGTAGGAGGCACGCATAGCCCATAAGGCTGGGGTGCACCAAGTCACCCTAAGATCATAGGAGACAAAAGGCAGCCTCCCATATAAGACTATATGAGATCAAAGACGTAGCGGGCGAGAATAAGAGGGTGCTGATCTCCTAATTGCCACGGCAAGGGGGCGCTAGCGGGATCACGGCTGCTCATAGGCCCCGCTCCGTGACAACATACAACAGTCCCTCCTTTTCTTTTGCTCGTCAGAGAATTATATGGGAACAGAATAGTGACTGTAGCCATGGACTACATTTGCAATAGTCTTACAACACATACAACCACACTGCAAGAAAACAAACAGTACAACAAAAATTAGTATCACAAGGATGAGGATAGACAAGACTCTTTTTGCTATAAGTCCAAAGTCAGTTACCCAGTTCCATAAAGAACCAGAGTCCGAGTCCTTAGTCTGTTCAAAGGTTGTCCAGGCCTGTTGAATGGAATCGATGTGGGCGTGGAGAGAATCACTCTTGTCCGGGATCCAGGTGCAGCATTCGGTCCCTATTACAGCGCAGGTACCTCCACAGTCAGCCAAAAGATAGTCGAATGCCATGCGGTTCTACAAAGCAACCTGGCGGAGTGAGTACAATTCTAGAGAAATATCCTTTAAGGCCCCAACAGACTCATTGACAAATACTTGTAAGAAAAGAGTTACCCTCTTGATGGCACGTAAAGCCTTGGCTGCCTGTACCACGGAAAAGCTGAACCAAAAATGGCAGATGCATCATTAATGTACAGTAAACTAGTAGGATCCACACTTCTAGGCCAGACATGCATAGGTAAATGAGATAGAACTCTTACTCCGGGTACTAGGAACCCCAACCCACACCATCCTGTCAAATTGCGCAGAAGCCATAAGTAAGCTTTCCCGCCGCATAAGAAATACATCCCTGTGGGTGCCAATTGGGGCAATTCTTGGAGACACTGATAACAGTTTGAAGGAAAATAATCATATGACTCTCCCTTGCTGGCTCTAAGGGTTACATTAACTTTACACGATAGTGAAAAATTACAATTCTTTTCCCATCCCGTATCTGGCCCGTAGGTATCATTTTGAAAATAAGAAAAGAAAGACCAAAATCCATGTATAGGTCTATAAAGAATGGGCTGGGGGTTTGAAGAGGGTGGTGAGTGAATTACCATCCAATTTATCTCATATCGTGATTTATTAAAGAGAGTTTCATTCCATCCGATCAACGTGAAATTTCGCCGAATTTCCTCTGTCCAGCTGGATGGATAGCTCACCTTTTGTACCCAATCTCCATAACCCTGGACATCAATTCCAATGCCCAGGAGAGGAAATCCATGTGCCTGAGTCAACAGAATTTGAGAACAAATCCAACACTGTGAAAGATTATATGCATGAGTAAAATTCTGAATAAATCGGTGATAATAATTCTCCTCAGGGTGCAATCCCACACTACCGTTTAACGGGAGAGGGTATATTGGTAAAGACAGTCCCAGGTGTAAGGCACAGACTAACAGCACCAAGGATGCGGACCTTCTCACGCTTGCCCCAATTTGCCACGACATCCTGGCTGCCAACACACAATTACCACAGTAAGAACAATTACTATTATAATGAATACAACAAATCCTTGTGGAGATCCGGGATCCCAATAATTTCCCACACCAGTCCAGGGGTCTGTAGAATTATTCATGCAGTAAATAGTTGATCCATTGATCTTCACTCAGGCTTAGGTGCCAGGTCCGGGTTCGATGCCTTCTTCACGTGGCGATAGTGTATCCAGCTGCTTTTGCCTGCAAGCTTTAAAGCAGAATAAGTACATAATAAAACTTGGTAAGGCCCCTCCCACCAAGGTTCCAAAGGTGAGGTTCGTGGTATCTTTTTAACCATTTCACCCAGTCTATATTCATGTATCTGTAAACCCAAAGGTGGAGCTTGGGAGAGTTGTGCCTGCGTATTACTCTCTTTAAATTCTTTCTGTAATTTAAGAACAAACCTAGACAGTGTCTCATCCCCATTCGAGAGGCTGGCATGTGCAGGAACATATGTTCCCGGGACCAAAGGAGGCAGGTCTACCAAAAAGAATTTCTTGGGGTACGCCTAACGTGCCACAGAACTATTGGTAACACCTCCGGCCTCTTAAGTCTAGTTTCTTTGCAATATTTTGCTATCATGGTCTTAAGAGTTCGATTCATCTGTTCTACCTGTCCAGCTGATTGTGGATGATACGGGGTACGGAGTTGTCTGGCAATTCCCAAGCAACAATATACTTTCTCCAATATCTTCGCAGTGAAGTGTGATCCTCGATCAGAATCGATTACTTCCGGCACTCTGAAGCGTGATATCCTTCATGAAAAACTTCACAACTGAACGAGCATCTGCTTTTCTAGTGGTAGTGGCTTCCGGCCAACCAGAGAGTTGGTCGACAATAACTAAAAGGTGTTGATATCCTGCGCTCTTTGGCATGTCTGCATAGTCAATTTGAAGGCATTGAAAAGGAAAAATTGCCCATGGTCTCCCCCCTTCGATTTAGCATCAAGCTTCTGCTGAGCTGAAAATGCCAAACAGGTATTGCAGGCACTCAAAACACGTTTAACAGCTGGATAAACATGGGGCGCAGCCCACCACCAAAGGATTGCACTTGCGGTCCCTTCAATCCCAGCATGCCCTAAAGAATGAAAGATATTGCCTTACCTGCAGGTTCTACCTTGATTCAATATGTAGATGATCTGTTAATAGCTAGCCCTGATTATAATTCTTGTTGTTTGATTCTGTGGCTTTATTCAAGGCTTTAGTACTTAAAGGACATCGTGCATCTCCATCCAAGTTACAGCTGTGCAAGACTCAGGTAAACTATTTGGGCTTTGTAATTCGGCCAGGAGAATGATTGCTCTCCCCTAATGGGGTACAGGCTATCCAAGATTATCCTCACCGTGTCACTAAAAAACAATTACGGGCTTTCCTGGGGGCAACAGGGTTTTTCCGTCCTTGGATTGTAGCATTTGGGGAAACCGCCAAACCTCTAGTGCAGGCAACTACCTCTGTGGCTGCTGATCCGCTAATCTGGACTTGTGAAATGGACGCTGCCTTTGTCACCTTGAAGAAAGCTCTTATGTCAGCCCCTGCTTTAGGTCTGCCAGATTATTCTAAGCCTTTGTTTCTTTTCGGTCATGAGCGGCAAGGAGTTGCTAGTGGTGTTTTATTACAGTATCTTGGGGACCGCCCACGCCCTGTGGCTTACTATTCTGTACAACTGGATCCAGTCATTCGGGGCTCCGTATCCTGTGTTTGTTCCATTGCAGCAGTGGCTGTGATGGTGGAGCGGTCCCGCCGTATTGTTCTCGGGCACCCATTGATGGTATGGGTTCCCCATGAAATTGAGATTTTGCTGAAACAACATACAGCACAGGCTTTGTTAGTGCTGTGATGCACTACTGCACAGCATTATTCAGCTACTGTGCAGTCAGTGTCTCGTATAGATACACCTGGTATGCACTGTGTTCTATCTGCAGTCTGTGTAAGAACTGGCCCTATATCGCTCTGCATTGCAAAAGAACTAGAGGGGCCTGAATGGGGTAGCCATAGCCAATGGCCTGAGTTTACCACAGTTTACCATACCTTTGCTACCTCTGGCTTGCAATGCTGGTAGAATTCAAGGTCTTGACTACTATGGTCTAAAATACTGTAAATGATTTAGGTCCTGACCACCTTAAATACATTATCTGTCTTCATGAGATAGCAAAGAAACTGAGGGTAATTGAGTCATTCAAACCAACAACTCCTGATTTAAGTCAGAGAGTATCACAGCATCATAATGACATGTTACTGGTTTTAGGGATTCACTCTCTATCATTATACAGCATGGCCTGTATGTTTGATTTTTCAAGATCCATTATGAATCAGTTCTTTCTCAGTCAGTGGGTGTCAGGCTGTTAAGTGGCTGAGATGGGGAGAAATTTGGTTTTGGCAGATAGAGTCAGTGGGGGTCAGTGAGGGTCAGTGAACAATTTGAATGTTATATGCATTTTATAAATCAATTGATACCTAAAGCTATAACCAGGCTGATTTGAAATGAATAAAAATAGATTTACTTACAAATGCAGAATAAAACCACAGTACAGAATCTTAGCTAGCCTGATGATGTAATGATGGCTTTAAGATAGTGTCATAATAGCACACTGTCTGTTTTCCCTCTTTTGAAAAAGAAATCTTACAACAGAAATGGAAACTGAAGTGATCCTGTTGAGTCTTTGTAACACTGCAGGTCAACCCCCCACCGAAGGATGATTTTTACTTACCATGTGGGTTGCAATGTCTGGGCACAACATAGTGGCCTGAAGCTGAAGTTCCATCTTTCACTTGGACTTTCCTTGCTGTGGCAGGTTCCAGTCAAACCTTTAACATTATTTTAACATAGGTTTTTGTGTATTTGGTTTCCTTTTGTGGTTTAAAATTAATTTCCAGGCTGTGATCTAATGGCAGTAATTACCTCAGAAGTGTGTACAGTCCAGGGTATATTTATTTTCGTTTCAACCAAGGCAAATGATTACAGGTCTTGGCTTTACTTCAGGGATCAGCTCTGTTGGGAGAGCCAAAAACAACATCTACCTTTGCAATCTGGCAAGCAGGTCCAAAATACCTTACAAGAATGTTTGATTTAATGATATGAAGGGCAGGAAGAGCAACAGAGAAAAGCCCTTTCAGTCTTTATGTTGTAGCTGGAGGGCTGGAGTGCAAATGGCTCGCTAGTGTTATGTTGTGGTGTGACCCAGCCTTGTCATATAGGGTGCTTGTACATGTACTTGGCATTTAGTTGCTAAAAATGTTCCTGGTTTTAATTTTTCTTTCATATTTTTCGAGGACTAATTATGTAACGTGTACCTGATTTACCACATAAGAGCTTATTATGCTATGACTAGTAAAAAGTTTCATAGTTTCATAGTTTCTAGGGTCAGAAGGGACCTGAGATCATCTAGTCTGACCCCCCGCCATGGCAGGAAAGAGTACTGGGGTCAAAC
>NW_017729033.1:104582964-104609947 GCF_001723915.1 Gavialis gangeticus
CCAGCAGGCGATGATCGCTGTTGCCCAGGTGGTCGAGCACCCGCAGCCCCCTCACCAGGTCATCACCCGGGGCCAGCACTAGGTCCGACAAGGCGTCCCCCCTGGTGGGGCTGTGCACCTCCTGGGTTAGCTGGAGGTCCTGCACTCTGTCTAAAAACCTACACAAGCGTTCAGACCTGGCTGACTGCTCTTCCCAGCAGATGTCCGGGAAGTTGAGGTCCCCCATGACTACCACATCCGTAGCCTTCACTACCTCTGTGAGCTGACCCAAGAATTCCTGGTCAAGCTCCTCTCCCTGGTTGGGAGGTCTGTAGTAGACTCCCACCATTAAGTCTCTTTTGCCTCGAGAGCCTTTCACTCTAACCCAAAGCACTTCAGAGTGCCCCTCCCCTGACTCCTTGCCAATGGATGAGGATGTGTATTCCTCCTTAATATAGAGTGCCACACCCCCACCTCTCTTTCCTATCCTGTCCCTTCTGTACTGCCTATAGCCCGTGACACTCACCACCCAATCATGTGATGAGTCCCACCACGTTTCCGTAATCCCCACTATGTCCGGGCTAGTGTCAGCCAGCAGGAGGGTGAGTTCCTCCTACAGTGCTACAGGACACGCCAGAACAATTTTAACCTTCTGCCCTTTCAATACTACCTTACTGCCAGGCAGCACTTTAGGACAAGAAATGCCCTACCACAGCACTTGTGATGCTCCGGCAGGTGCTGGCTGAGTGTGGGGTACCCTTAGGTGCAAAATCCCATGTCTCTGGGTTCCCAAGGGGCAGCACCCCAAGCCCTAGCCCAGTGCCCACTCACTTTTGAAAAATAGCACAGAGTACTCAGGCAGTTTGGTGTGCAGTATTTCCCTACAAAGACCCCCCACCCCCAGGTCTTCCCAAAAGGGTACAAAAGCATTGCACCCTAGGGCTGCATGCTGTTTTCCCCAGGCAGGCATTGGGTGAGGGGTA
Source organism: Gavialis gangeticus (assembly GCF_001723915.1). Taxonomy (NCBI): domain Eukaryota; kingdom Metazoa; phylum Chordata; order Crocodylia; family Gavialidae; genus Gavialis; species Gavialis gangeticus. The sequence goes on from NW_017729033.1 coordinate 104,583,927, forward strand.
TCCTTAGGCAGGGCTACACTAGTGTGCACTAACATTGCATTTCCCACCCACCCACTTTGCAAAGTTGCCCCAAGCCAATTTTCCCCCCCACTATTTTTTGCACAGGGAAAAACTATGTTTTTTCACATTTGTTGTGCCTTTTCCCCACACGTGTGTTTTCATGTGCTTACCAAGCTGGTGCCATACTGTTCAGATTTTTTTTAAACTAGAACAGGGCCAGCAGGGGGTGGGGGGGGTCTGGAGCAGTTGTTGGGGTGCACATGCGGTATTGATGACCAAGAGACTTCTGAGTTGGATTAGAGATGGCAGCACACCAGTGGCACAAGCACTCAACCCAGCGGCACACTTGCCCCAGCATAGCACCGGAGCCTGCTGCTTGCTGATGATGTCATGTGCAGGTTTGCTTTTGAGTGTAGGATGAGGCCGCTTTTGTGACACTCGAAAGAGGACACCCCGAACCAGTGGCAATGTGTAGGGGATGCACAAGGGTGCACGTGCACTGGGCAGTGAGATTGGGCAGAGGGGGACCCCCCTCCTCCGGCTGGCAGGACTAGTCGCAGAGGGGGACATGTGCCCCCCTGACTAAAGCAGCACCAGTCACCCATGCCTCGAACTGTTCCACAAGCAACCTGGATGCTTAAAGATTGGTAAGTGAGACCTGACACTTGGCTGTACCCTGAGGGAGGGCTGCATTGCTTATTTAAACTATCATGTAAATAGGGTTTAATTGCCATGAATGAAGGAGCTAGGTATCCCACAGCATGAAGTCCTAGCTCTTAACTTCCCCCTTCCTCCTATTTCTAGTTAATGAATGAAATGCTTCATATGCTGCTCTTGTTGGGCACAACAGGCAGAAGAGAAGAACAGAAGCCTGCAAGACAGTCTCCTAATGCCACTTCTGTCTCCAGAAAAAAATGCTGCCATGTTACTTTCAAGTTCCTATTCAATACTCAGTATCATTTTAGATGCATTATTCTTAATACCCTCAGCATTATTCGTAATACCTTCACCATTACCCTCTCTTTACCATGATGTAGACAAGTTCTCGTATTGTGTTAATACATCAGAAACTAAGCTTGCATTTTAAATAATCACTTCAAAATTTTAAAATTAATATTTCTGTTTCATATCTGAATATGCCAGTATTTAACAATGACCTTTTTTTGGTCCCTTTTTTGCCCTACTTCCAGCCTTCCCTGCTTCTGCTGCTGCTCCTCAGTGACCCAGTCAACAGTGTGCAAGATATAAAAATGCTGAAAACTTACAAAGGGTCAAGCTAGTCCAAGCAGCTACTTACTAAATATGCTTATTTAGTTCAAGGATCGAGTATGTAATCTTCCTTTTTCATTGTTTGTCTTTGTTCATGTAGCCCCAATTTTTTTTACCTTACTTGTGTACTTTCCATCCACATACACTCCTGCCCACCGTCCCTCTCTCCCTACCTGAGTCTCTCCTGAGACGTGGTGGCTTTGTAGATAGAACCCACATTTTTTTGCAAAAATCTTGATAAAACCAGCCAGTCCCATTGATGTAGGAGTTCAAGCTGGGCAGCCTGTTGGCTGTGCTAAAATTCTGCCCTGCTGGGGCTTCTTGGGCAAAATTGTGTTTCCACACACCTTCACTGCCCCACAGCTGGAGCTTCTCAGGGAAAATACTCTTTCCACACACCTTCCCCAATGTCTGGGGGGCTCATCAGGCAAAGTAGTCTTTCCACACACCTTCCCACACAGCTGGGGTGGAGGGGTTCTGAGACAAAATAGTCTTTCCCCCACCTTCTCTGCCCCATGGCTAGGGGCTTCAGGCTTTAGCATTGCAACATTAATGATTTAACTTTTCATTGTGTCCAGCACATTTTCTGCTATACTCAAAATATTACTTATATCTTCCTCCTGCAAACTCTGAAAATACCTTTTTAAGGTTTCTTACTGTTTTGCACATCTAAAAATAATCCTTCCACGCACCTTCCCCCATAGCTGGGGGACTTTCTGGGGACAATACTCTTTCCATACACCTTCTCTGCCCCATGGCTGGGGGGGCTTCTGGGACAAAATGATCCTTCCATACACCTTCCCCCACCTCTGTGGGGCTTCTGGTGCAAAATAGTTTTCCACATACCTTCCCCCACATCTGGGGGGCTTCTTGGGAAAAATAGTCTTTCCCCCACCTTCCCTGCCCCACAGCTAGGGGCTTCAGGCTTTAGCATTAGAACATTAATGATTTCATTTTTCATTGTGTCTGTCATGGGGACATAAGCAAGGGCAAGTGGGAGACCATGCCCACACAGAGTGCTGAGGGAATTAGCAGAGGTGATTGCGGGACCCCTGGCATGGCTTTATGAGCGCTTGTGGTGCTCTGGTGTGGTGCCAGAAGACTAGAAAAGGGCCAATGTGGTTCCCATTTTCAAAAAAGGGAGAAAGGAGGACCCAGGAAACTATAGGCCAGTCAGTCTTACCTCGGTCCTGGGTAAGCTTTCTGAGAGAGTTATCCTGGCGTATGTCCGTGAGGGGCCAGCAGGGGAGATTATGCCTAGGGGCAACCAACATGGGTTCATTAGTGGCAGATCCTGTCAGACTAACCTGGTGGCCTTCTATGACCAGGTCACAAAATCCTTAGACACAGGAGTAGCAGTGGACATAGTCTTTCTGGACTTTAGGAAGGCCTTCGACCTGTCTCTCACCCCATTCTCATTAAAAAACTTGGGGACTGTGACGTCAACACATACACAGTCAATTGGGTCACTAACTGGCTAGAAGGTCGCACCCAAAGAGTGGTGGTGGACGGGTCCTATTCAACCTGAAGGGAAGTGGGCAGTGGGGTTCCCCAGGGCTCAGTCCTCAGCCCTGCACTGTTCAACATCTTCATCAGCCACTTGGACAAGGGGGGAAAAGCACCTTCTTCAAGTTTGCAGATGACACTAAGATGTGGAGAGAAGTGAGCATGCTAGAAGGGAGGAATAGGCTGCAATTGGACCTTCACAGGTTACAGGGGTGGGTGGATGAGAACAGTATGGGTTTCAATACTAAGTGCAAGGTACTGCACCTGGGGGGGAAGAACCAGCAGCATACCTACAGGCTGGGGAACTCCCTTCTCATCAGTGCAGAGGCAGAAAAGGATCTTAGGAATTCAGTCAGAAAGTTGATCTCATTTTGAGGGGGGATCAAAGGTTCAGACAGGAGTTTGTAGCAGAGTTTCACAAATGTCAATGTACTGGGAGCAAAATTGAGAGTACCCACCCAAAAAAACTCTGCAGTGTCTTGCAAAGGAGAGCCATACCTCCTATAGCCACAAGAGGAGAGTCCCAAGGTGCTTCAGGTATGATGAGGAGGAGGAGGGGGATGCTGATGTGACCCAGGGAGGGTGCAGGATGGGCGTATCTCGTGAGGGAGCATGTTCTCATTACTAGAGTTTTCTATGACCTTCCAGGATAGGTGTGCTTCTCTATCCTTCATGTACTTCCAACCCAGTATTCACAAAGCAGATTCCACTTCAATCTACTGGGGGCTACATGGGGGCTGTGTGAACCAGGTTAGGTTCACAATCTCTCTCTCTCTTTTCTCTCTACCTACTTTAGGAATTGTTTTGAAATCTCTGATAGAAATAAAGTATTGCAAAAGGACTTTGAAAACTGTCCTGTATTTTTATTTTCCATACAAGAGGCTGGGTGAAAATCTTTTGTGACGCTGGGTGGGGTGATACAGGGAGGCACCTGATAATATGAATCCCAAAGCTGGTGACAGTCAGCTTGTGGCCAGCATGACCAAGGCTAGTGTCTTGTGGCTGAGGGCACTTATCAAGTAGATCATTAGCCATTAGCCCTTTACAAAGGCATTAGGGGAAACACTCTACATAATGTAGCATAAATTAGGTATGTGGCACAGCAAGAAGAAAGACAGCTGCAAAATGCCTTTGCACTGCCCAATGTGCCATCAGGCATGGGCAGCCACTTGAGATACTTCCCTATCCACTCCTCAGGTAATATGGATAACCCCACACCCCCTCAACCCTCCAAATTGTAGTGCACACTACTGTTTACCTGCTGCAGCACAACCACCTTCATGCCTGGCTGCCACAACCTTTAGTTCACTCAATGCCAATGACTGAAGAGACCATGTGAAGTGGGTGGCACTGTTTGATTTCCTGTGTCAAAAAAAGCTGGATGTCACCTTTCTGCAAGAAACCCATACTGATGCAGCTAGTCAAGCCACGGCTTGTCTCTCAGAACAGGAGTCACAATCGTCTTATAACCACAGCTGATGCCTGACTCAGCAGTAACACAAGAGGTCATCCCTGGCCACCTTCTAATTGCTCGTATCACATTGGCACAACATTGCCTCCTCCTGTTTAACATCTATGTGCCCACTGTTGGGTGAGAACAGACAGCTTTTTTTGAGACCCTGGCTGACTTTTTGAGGGGTGCAGCTGACAATGATGACCTTCTCCTCCTGGATGGGGACCTTAATTGCACAGTCAATGAACAGTGTGACCAGAATAGGCCAGAAGCCCATACGTCCTCAGCCTGGCAGCTGTTACAGCTTTGCAGGCAGGGGACCTGGTGGACATCTGGTGCCATTTCCACACTGATGCTAAGCAGTACACCTGGATAAAAGCAACTGCTGGTGGGATTGCCGTGGCATGCCTTGACTGCTTCTACATCACCAGGCATTGCCCACTGGTCCTGCATGGCAGCTGCATTATTCCATCCAGACTCTTGGATCACAGTCTTATTTGCTGCAAGCTGAGTCTCCTTGGCAGAGTGTGTTCCCACGCACCCTACTGGTGCTTTAACACCAGCTTGCTGCAAGATTCTTACTTCTGTGAATGCTTTGCCTATTTCTGGTGGACATGGGAGACTGTGAGAACCACCTATTCCTTCTGGAAGCAATGGTGGGATGTGGGGAAGGCAGAGATCAGAGATTTCTGCCAGCAACACACACAGCTGGCAACGAGGGAGCTCCGCCGCCATGTCTGGGGGTTGGAGGAGGATGTAGAAAAGCTTGAGGCAGCCCTCCTATGCTGACAGAGATACAAGACTGCTCACGAGCCTTAAACTTCAGAAGAAGCATCTGTGGGAGCTGGCAGGGGGAGGTTCTCACCCTGATACCAAAGACAGGGCACCTCAGCTGCATTTAGAACTGGCGGCCAGTATCTCTTCTCTGTGGCAACTACAAGATTCTGGCAAAATCCTTAGCCACTCGACTGCGTACTATCATTACCTCAGTCATCAGTCCCGAACAGAGGTACTGCGTGCCAGGCAGGACCATCCAAGATAATCTGTTCCTGCTTTGTGACCTTGTGGCAGCCACAGACTTCTTTGGACTGAATGTTGGGCTCACCTCCTTGGACCAGTAGAAAGCCTTTGATAGGGTCAGCCACAACTACCTTTTCCAGACCCTGGAGGCCTTTGGTTTTGGACCGGTCTTCACCTCCGCCCTCCGGGTACTGTACTGAGATGTCGCCAATCTTTTGAAAGTGAACAGCATGCTCTGTGCTCCATTCCTGGCTCACAAGGTCATCCACCAGGGCTTCCGCCTCTCAGGAATGCTGTACGCTCTGGCCATTGAGCCCCCACTTCACACTCTGCAATGGCGCCTGACCGGCCTCATTCTTCCATTGACCTCTGGTTTGGTTGAAGGCCTGTTGGTTAGGCTGATGTAGTATGCAGACGATTTGACCATTCTTCTCAGCACCCAAAGTGATGTCCAGTCACTGGTGGACAGTTGGTGTGCTTATGAGCATGCTTCCTCAGCTCACATTGACTGGCCTAAGAGAAATGCCCTAGTCCTTAGTGCGTGGACCAATCATCCCCCCACAGACCTGCCCGGGGGTCTCACCTGGCAGTGCAAGGGCCTTAAAGTTCCTTGGCCCATCAGTCTTCCAAGCCCAGAATTGGGAAGCCTTAGCAAGGAGATGGAAGTGCTTCTGCAGCAGAGCACTGGCACTTGCCCAGTCTCTCCTACTATGGGTGGGTCCTTATTGTGAACAATTTGGCAGCTGCAACATTATGGCACCATTGTGCCGTGTTGCACCCCTCCCCCCCAAAAAAATTACTTGAACAGCTTCAAAGACTGGTGGTGGACTTTTTCTGGGATGGATGCCATTGGCTCCCCGAACATGTTCTCTATCCACCTATGGCTGAGGGAGGCCAGGGCTTGGTTGACCTGGCAAGTAGAGTGGCTGCTTTCCACCTGCAGGCTCTCCAGAGACTCCTTTATTGTGAAGACCGCTGTCCCTGGCAGCAGCTGGCCTGTGTGTTTCTGCACTGGGTAAGGAACCTCAGGTTTGACTAAGAACTCTTTCTCCTGGATCCTGCTCTCCTGGACTGGGGCACCCTCCCGCCCTTCTACCACATGCTGGTGTGGGCCTGGCAGACTGCCTTCTACCTCCATCTATGGGTCAGACATCTGCAATTTTCACAGTTGCTGCAGGAGCCACTTGTCTACAACCTGGCCATGCAGCACAGACTGTCGAGCCTCAGGTCTGATAGCCTCACTGACTTTCTCATCCACTCATGTACAGTCTGGCTAAGCCGCCTTCTCAATCTGGACCGGTTGGAGTGGCTATCAGCCAAGGCTCTGGCTGCCCAGTTGGGCATGCATTCAGTCTGCTGCGCCGCTTCTCTTTTGAGGGATGTGCAGACCACCCTCCCAGCGGAGGCAGCGGCTGCCATCAAGGATTACCTCCAAGCGCAGCGGGACATCCCTTCTGGAGATGTCTCTGGAGAGCCCTTTCCACCATTGCCCATTGTCCCAGCCGTTGATAGCGATCTGAGTGGTGGGCATGGCACCTTATTGACTCTTCCCATGCCTCCTGACAGCGATGCTGGGATGCATCTTGACATGCTCCCCTGGAAAACCCTGTACACATGGGTGGTTTGTGTCTGCCATGCTCATGTCCTTGCCACTCAACCTGACATGATGTGGAGGCGGCACCTAGTGGCACCAGCACTCACACCAGCTCTCCCTGCATGGTGCACACTTTATAAGCTACCCATTGCCAAATGGACTGGTGACCTCCAGTGGTGGTTGCTACATGGGATACTGGCCACCGGCACTCTCGATTGCCACATGGACCTGACTGCATCAGCAGCCTTTCCATTTTGCCCAAGGGAGGTAGAAGAGGATTTATTCCATACCTTCCTCAGGTGCCCCTAGCTGCTGCTGCTCCTTGCTGCCCTTGGCACCTTGTTTGAGGTGCTAGGCTTGGACCTCTCAGAGACCACCTATTCTCTTTCCCATACTGGGCGGCAGAGAGGGGTGTCATCTGCCTGGCTAATTATTTTCTTGGTCAAGCTAAGATGGCCATCCTCATCAGCTGCAGGAACCGGCTCCCTGGGGCCAGCTCTAATGTTGCCCTGAGACTCTTTCAATTCTTGATCCGGGCATTCCTGACAATGGAATTTGAACATGTGGTCCTCCAAGCATGTTGAGCCATCTAGGGGGTTGTCTGCAGCATTGAGGGCATCCATTTAGTCCTCGCACTGTGATACTGTTTGCCTCTTCCCTGGGTACCAGCAGAGGTCTGAGCAGGCTGTTTTTGCACTAGCTGTTTTTGTGAGGGTAGGGCTTGCAGGCATAGCCTTAGGCTCTGTCTGTTGTACCTGGATCTCCTGGGTGGGCAGTGTTCAATTTTTTTGTTGGATTGTTACTCCCTTTTCCCCTTAATAAACCTTTATAAAAAGTCAAAAGTCTTTATTTCATTCTTCATTTGTAAGTTCAATTATGTGATTAAATTAAAGTATTTGTTAATATTAAAATTAACATAGGTTATTACAATTTTTTAATACAATATGGCCTTCTGTATGCTTGCTGGAACTGAGAAAAATGAAAAGAGGGGTGGAAGAGGAGCAGGAAAATATTGGTGGGAGGGGGCAGTGGAATTAAAGTGGCTGAGGCTAGCTGGCCAGTGGGGGCTTGGGGGAAAAAATGTTTGGAGTCTGGGTGGCATGCAGCTGAGGCTGGCTGCCTCTGATAGGCAGCAGCAGCACAGTGGGGAAAAAGACAGCCAGAAGCAAGGTGTGTGCGGAAAGGTGGAACATGTGTTTTTGGAAATCTCACCTTTCATTAAAATAAGCAATAAAATAAGCAGTAAAAATTTACAAGATTAGCACCTAGTGTCTGATTGAATCAACGCAAGAGAAATTAGATGAATTTCCGTGGATTTCCGTGGATTTTCAAATGAACCCAAGCAGCACCTGGTGGTGCAATAGTTGCAAAGCAGGGAAAATCACATTTCGGGCATGAGTCACACCATCACAAATTTAAAACAATAAAAATAACGTTCATGGAAGAAATTCGGGAGCTAAAAATAAAACATGTCAGAGGTATTTTAAATTACCATAAAAAATGCCACTAAAATAATAAAATCAGCTGATAACATGGAGACATAGATGCAATTTAGCTATCTTAATGGCAATTTTTGTAACGTGGACACAGGAAAAGTTTAACATAAAAACAGGAGACGTGTAACATGGACAAGCACCCATAATGACAACCTCTCCCTACTCTCAGATTACTTACTAGGCTCTCTGAGTTTGAGATGCTTTGCAGGTGAATTATATCTAATGTTGGGAACAGGATAGAAAAAAAAAGACTAGTATAATTAGTTGGTACAATTCAGTAGACAGAGATATAAATTTGAAAAGTGTGATGTTTCCATGATTACAAACTCACAGGTCAAGTTTCCCATTGCTTCCTCTGCAAACTTGTTGTCAGCAGTATTCATAAGGGAAAGGTCTGTTCTGAGAATTGTTTTAGGTATACATAAGTTTAAGCAGAGAGTGGGTGTCAGTATGAGGAGGGGCAGCTGATGCACCAAAATGTGGTCAGATTCTTGAGGGGTTATATTTGCCTGCAAAGATTTTACTGACATTTAAATAACAAAGGTGAGAGCCAGACTATGTCCATCTCTCAGTGATCATGGAGGAAGGCAAGCAAGCAACTTCTGCTTTCACGCCTGTGTGTTCAGCTGCACAAGAGCGACATAGGAGCGATGTCTGTGCTGCTGAAGGGCAAGAGTGGATACTTCTGCGTTCTCCTTCAAGACATGGGATGCTACAGGGTTTGGAAAGAGAATATAGGATTTTGGCATCAACTGCTCTCTGCCATGGCCCAACAGTGGGTTTAAGAACCAGGGGAACAGTCTTTTCCACCCCAAGCTTTCCTCATTAAGCCCCCTCCAATCATAAAGAGAAGCACCAGAAAGACTGCTGTTTTGCAAAGATCCAAATCCTCTGCTGCTCTTCCTGCAATAAAGGGGCTCTGTGTCACCCTATTCATTGGCATAAGAGTCATAATCTAGCATTTAGTCTTAAACCTGATGCATAAGGGACCAGGTTTTATCCACAGTTCAGTCCAGCTTTGTTTGTAGTCCAGAATTAATTGCAAATGAAAAATGCATGGACAATTTTTGTGGGTGTAAATCACATCTATTCAAAGGGAACCTGCTCACTGAACATTTGAGCACATATTAACAAGTTTTAAAAGTGAGAAGAAACAATTATAGCAAATAGTCTGATAGCTAGCATAAAATGGGCTATAAATTAAAATCTGTAATGTAGTGTAGTTTAATGTAAGGTTGTAGAAAACATTCCAGTTTGTGACATATTATATGTAGCCTTGACTGAGGAATAATTTATAATAATATAAAGTTTATTAGAGTTTATTAGGTCAAAATCAGAATTTCTATATGGGTTTTCCTTGCAACCACTGGGGTTAGGTTCCTGAAAGTTCCCAGGTTGGCAAAACTGTGGTTGGCAAGACAAAAGGTTTATGGGAAAAATGGCAGGTGGAGGGCTGATGCGTGGCCATGGAAAACCATGTTTACTCAAAACTGTATAGTGTGGTAGCCAAAATGGTATATAGAGTATTAAGTGTGGATACGCAAAACCGTGGTTGGTGAGGAAAACCTGTACAATTATTCTCTATTTTTTCCATTTTTCATGAAATAATTTTAAAACAAAACTAAATTTTCATTTTTGCTTTAGTTCAGTTTTCAAAATAACATAAGCTTTGTAATTGGTATTCCCCTTCTTTCTCCTCCTGCTGTTTTGACCATGAAAGCCTGGTAACTCTAGTCATACCACAGCTTTTCAGAATTGCCTAGCCTTTTGAAAATCCAGGTAACTCTGCTGTAAACCCCTTATTCCTTTGTGTATTCTGCCATTCCTGGCCTAAGTCACCACTGAATATGCTGAATAAAAATGACCCCAGTAATGAATTCTGGGGTTCTTCACTGGGTACTTCCTCAGATTCTAATGCTGTGTCACTGATGGTAGCCCCTTGTTTAACCCTTCATTGGTTTTATGTACCTAATTGTACAATCTATTTTCAAGTATTCCAGCTGGGAGAGGAGTAAGCTTGACAACTTGTTAACTAACTATCCAAGTCACTAGTCGCATCTTTTTTTCTAATTGCCTTAACCTGTTTCCAGTTCTGAAACAACTTGTTCAGTTCCCCTGATTTGTTCTTTCTGTGATTTCTTCACACAGTCATTTAAAAGGCTTGTAGCTATCCCTTAGCCATGTATCAGTCTAAAAGGTGATTTTGATGGCATTACTGTAATATTATGTTTTCAAGTTGAATACTGAAGTTTTCAAATTTGCCTATAATTAGGCTTCTAAGTTCATATTTAGACACTTGAATTAATGGCCTAGTTTTCAAGAGTGATGAGCAGCCTGCAGCTGTTGTTGATTTCAGCAGGAGATATGACTGTTCAACACTTTGGGAATCAGTCATGTTCATAGGTGAAGAAATACAGGTTTACACATTCAACTTTTCAGTAGAAGTTTTACTTCATTTTCATAGGCAATAAACCTCCACAATTCTACTGAAATCAGTGGAAGCTGCCAGTGCTCAGCACCATTGCAAGTTAGGCTACAATCTTGAATTTTTTTTTTACTTGTCCTGTTTTCTAGCAGACTAAGACATCTTATGAGGTTTGGGTCTGTATTTACACCAAGATATTTCCAGTGACTCTTCCAGAGTTATTCTTGAGTTGTAATGATATAAATGAAATAAAATTCTCGTCCCTTTAATAGAAAATTCCATTTTAATATTTTTGTATTTTCCAACTTCCTCACTTGACTTCACAATCTCATTTCTTTACTACTCTCACTCACAACTATATTTAAAATTTAAAAGCAATATATATTTAAATGTAAAACAATATGTATGAATGTGTGCACAAACACACATGTGCATTTATATATGTGTGTGTGCATATGCTCACTCTATATGTAACAGAGAGAGGAAGAGACTGTGCTGTACTGAAAAATGAGATATTTTGTTAAATTTTCAAGAGCTGTGGATGCTCTCTGGAATAGTGAAGTCATAAGGGGCCTATGTTAGATCATACAAAATTAATAAAAATGATCATTCCCCTTTGAAATATTCCATATTTCCATATTAGGGATTTCCAACTTACATTTACTCTTGGCTGCCCATCACATTGGATGAGGGCTTAGGTGGCTAATAACATCTGACTTTATTTTCACGGTTGACATTGTCATAAATTGCTTTCTCTCACATTTGGAGAAGACAGGGAGATTTGAAGGGCAGAAACATGTGCTGCTGTTTCTTTTTTTTTAACTCCTTCAGATAAAATCTAGAATCTGTATCATAGTGTGAGACTGAACATCTGTGACCTTGGCCTTTTCATGGTACCAGCTACATCATCATTCTGACTCCGTATCGAGGTTCTCCCTGGCCCCACTCCTGAGATCATCTGTATTTTTATGAAAATATTTATCTGACTGCTATAACAACAGTACCTGAACACTTCATGTGTGTTTAGAAGTAAAAATAAAAATCTCTATCTCTCTTTTCCCCTTCCTAGCCTGCAGAAGAAATAGCTTCCACAGTTTACTTGTGTATATTTGTGCACACATGTGCTTGTGTGTGTGATTTACTGAGGGAGTCCTGACTTGAAGAAATTAATTTTGCATCTGTTTCTGAAAATGGTGTTTTTTTCACTATGTGTGGCTTAATACTGAGAAATAATTAACTTCAAATAGCATCAGTAATAGCATGAACACCTGTACATAAGACACTAGAATAAAACAATTATCTAATTTCAGACAGCCCATCAGCTAGTAACTACCTTTTTGTCAACCTGCCATAGTTTCAGACTGGTGATGCAGAAATGAGGAACACTCTGTTGCCTTTTCAGTCTTCGCAGAGATCTTTTGAATTAAATAGCACTAACTGTATTTAAAAATTTGTGAACAAAGCTATACGTGCTTCCTAGGGAGCCACTAGCTGCCCTGAGGTAGGATTTTATAGGTACAGTAAAGGATGTCTGTAAAGACTAAAGTATTTCTTAGGTTACATTATGACCTCAATGACAAATTTTCATCTTACTTAAAAATGTTGAAGGCTGAGGCTATGGAAAGCTACTCCATTTTTCTTGGGGAAAAAAATAAAGGAAGATTGAGCTTATTTTACCATTGTTCTTGTAATTTTGTAGTTATTGTAATTGCTGTAAACCAGTAGTTAATGTAAAGCAACATCAACAACAAAGGAAAAGTATAAGTATATTAGACAATGTCTCTGAATAACAACTCTGACCCAGATAAAACAAACATTAAAAAGTCTGTGAAAACAGAAATGTAGCCGTACTCTGTCATTAGCTTTAGACCCCAAAATATAGAGCGCCAAGATTCTCAAAACTAAAGGAAAATATTATGAAAATGGCTTTAAAAAGCACTTTAAAAGGTCCTGCTCCTATAAACATTAGGAAAATACAGAGGAACTCTAAAAGTGCTTCTCAGGTACTTAACAGATGTAAATTAAAGATATATTTTTTAAATTTTAAATTTCACCAATGTTAAAATATTAGGATAGTTTCAAGTAAAATCAAGTTAAACCATGTTTTTTGGTCTTACTTGCCTGCCATAAATGAACCAAAGACCCCCCAATTTTGCTGTCCAGTAAACCTTTTTTCTCCCTGTATTTCATCCTATCGACTCTCATTTTATGTATCCTTTCCCAGTAGAAGCCAACATCTCTCTTTCTTTAGTCATTTATTTAATTTACATGCTGCCCTTCTTACCAAAGGATCTGGGTGGCTTACAGTAATAAAACAGAATAATTTAAAAACAAGAGAGCAACAAGTGGACCAAAACAGCTTGAAAGGGAACTAAGACATCTAAATAAACCAGAGACCCCACCCCTAAACAGCATCTCATCCTAGCTTTGTTTGGTAAATGCTTGCCTAAATAGGAAGTTCTTACAGTGGTTCCAAAAGATGTCCAGGTTTGGGCTCTGAGAAGCCTCAAAAGGGGAGGGAGTTCCAGAGCTGAGGAGCAATAGCAGAGAATGATCTTCTACATGGTTTCACCAAGCAGACTTGATGTAGTGATGGTACTTGCAGGAGTTTGCTCTCACTTGATCTTAGGGATCATCATGGGGCATAAGAGAGAAGGCAGTCCCTTAGGTAAATATGGACCAGACTGTTTAGGGCCTTGCCTGGAGGAGTAAAATGAGTGGGGTTTGCTCAGCTGTGTCCTCCCTGGGACCAGCCACGGAGAGATTGGCAACCCTACAAGGAGTACCCATGCTTCCTGGCTATAATATCTCATCTAATCTAACTGATGCTTCAGAGAAAGGTGGAGGAAAAAACCCAGAAGTCTAGGGATGTATTTTGGACAGTAGGAGGGGGAAGGATTCTTCCTGGGAACAGGAGAAGCCCTAAAGTCTGGGGTTAATACAATATAATATGGTGCAAGCTTCCAAACAAAGTTTAAGTGCACTTCCAAAAGCAAAATCTTGTAGAAAGTCAGAATTTTCTGCTGTGCCCAGGAAAATCATTTTAGTTTGAGAAAATTAAAATGTTTATAATAGAATAAGGGAAGAAGAGCCTAGATGTTTTTCTTACACAAAATGATTAACAAAGGCAAAGGGAAATGTGCACAGTGTGATCTAGATTCTCAAAGGAGTCTAGAACAATTTAAAGGACTCAAAACCCAGTGAGGCTCAGTGTACACCAGTGTCCACTAACCTCTTTAGAAAATAAGATCTTTCAAAAATCTGCCCTATATAGAAATGTATCTGTAACCTCCTTTGCCTAGAATAGCACTCCTCCTCCCCCACGCATTTATATAGCTGGACTCAGCTACTCATGGATATGTGTGTGTGTGTGTGTGTGTACACACACTCCGTGTGTACATGTGTGATATATATTATAATATACAGCGATGAAAATTACGTAAATCTTTTATATTACAGGCCTTCTTTCCTTGAAGCAAGCTGAATTCAGTTTCTTATGGATATAAGTAATATATATCATATTACACACACCCACATGGAGAATATATATACCTATACACACACACACACACACACACACATATATATATTACTTACATCTATGAGTAGCTGAGTCCAGCTTGCTTCAAAGAAGGAAGGCCTGTAATATAAAAGATTTATGTAATTTTCATTGCTACACATAAAACATCTGACAATGTTTGCCAAGAAAACCAAAATGCCTTGTTTTGTTTGCACAAGCCAAAGGAAAAGTGCAGAGTATCCGTCTGCATATGAACATCAAAGTCCTTACAGAGAACTCAGGAACGGTGACATATATTTGGACAAACAATATGAGAGCCGTCTGTTATGAAGTCATAGGGGTCTCTACACTTCCTGAGAAGAATCCTGATTGGAGCTGCATCTTTTCTTTTTTCTCTTTATCATCACTTCATGGTTAACATCTGTTGATGAGTGGGATTAACAGCACATTTTCAGTGACATTTAGCTCTTTTAACAAGCTCTCTTCAGTCAAAGGTGGCTGGCCTGAAAAAAGGGGAAAAGTCATTAAGCAAACAAATCGTTGCCAAGATTTGATGCTAAACATGCCAACGCCCTGTGTGAGTTATTCTCTGTATATGAAATTTATTCCACAAGACTGTGACCTTGATGTTGATTAACCAGAAATCCCTTCTTTTCTTGTCATTATTAACACCTTAAGGGGCTTGAAATGGCCTCTTTTTCTTCTTTTTTTAATATCCATTAAGAAGGATTTTTTAAATTTATCATGTATATTGTAGTGCTGCTCTTCAGCATGGCCTCATGAAACACAACAGCTTATTTCCATGCAAGTGCCAGGGAGGGCCTCAGACAGTTGGTGTAGTCAGTCCGCGCTCCTATATGCTGAATCCAGCTATAGCGGTGCGAATAATTACTGACATGTGACAAATGGGGGACAAACCTCAAGAGGAATCTGTGATTCATTTAAAATGATGGTGCATTTCAGCAGTCTTAGAGATTCATCCCAATTTGGTGGATCTCATGAGGGACTTTTTATTGTCTGTTATTTGGAGAGTGCTAGGGAAATGGAATTCCTCCTTAGTTGGGCTTTTCTGTTCTTGATTTTTTTGGGCCTCATTTTCTGTCACATGAAGGCTCTATCATCCCTTGTGATGTGCATTTAAAGTTGGTGGGGACTGGTCCTGAGAATCCCCTCTGCATAGAGTGGGGTCCAGAGCCAGTGCAGAACTGGTAGAAAGGGTTCTATGGTATCCCTTCTCATGGAGAACATGATTGAGATACACAGCACTACTTCTATTCCCAGGACCTCCAGGAAATCAAGGAAGACAAAGCATAAATTACAATAGGGAAGAGATTGCTTTAATTTATACTGAGGGCAGTGGACTTTGCCCAGTGTCAGCATATAGGAAGTGCAAAGATAATTTAAATCTACCCTTGTTTGCTCCTTTCTCTATCAGGCCCAAACACAGGAACAAAGTAACGGAGAATCAGGCCCCCTCTTGTGCCTGCTGTGAAGTGTGAACTGGGTTTATGAAGAGGGAGGGAAAGGTAGAGCTAACTGACCTGTAAAATGTTCACCTGTTTGTGTCCTATGAAGGAGGAAAGTTAAGAAAGGAAAACCAGGTATGTCTCCTTACATCCTTTTTTGGATGGAGTTAGAGTAATAAACCGAATAAACTCTGGCCACTGTAAACTTAACTTACAAAAAACATTAAATGATATTATACTACAGAGAGGAGCTAGCACCTACTGCTATATGGCTGTCTTAGCCTTTATGGCAATTTGCATAGATTAACTCATACTGCTTTGGGATTTCACTGTCAAGCTGTAAGCTTGGAACTCTCCATTATGGTGGGACATCAGACAGTATCACTGCAGTTTATGAGACTGTGATCAACTATTGATAATCAAAATCTAGCCTTATCTTTGTCTCCCTTTCTCTCTGTTGATAACAAATATATACATACCATTCTGAGTCTTCTGTTGTGGTTCTGGCTCTATATCTAGTATTACTTACAAACAACATGCAAGAACAGAATGTTATTGCAATGAACAAGATTGCAAGGTCAAGTGCTCATAAATTAGAAAATGCCATAATTATCTGAACTTCCAAACTGTTGCAGAGTGTTTGAATTTCTAGCAGGAGTTAATTCTTTGAAGAAAGAGAACTTCATGGATACAGAATCAAAAACTCCTCACAGCCAGTTTTCATTCATGGCATATGCATAACATTTATTCTTGAGCTGGAAAGGGGAAAACAGAAAACACAGCTGTGAAAACTACACAGAACTAGTAGCACTTTTACAGCAAAGAAAGAGCTCTGAATGCAGGTTTCATGCAGAATTCTGTCACATACAAACCTGACCTCATCTACTGTGGGAAATCTATTCGTGTGATCTCTCTACCAAACATACTGAAATCCTGGGGTTAGAAATGGAGGTGGGCCCATTACTCAAAACACCACTAGGTCAAGGGCCAGATTGGTACCTTCAGACCTTGTGTCTTCTATTTTTATAAAAAAGGATCAATTTGAGAATATTATATGTATAGGCTAAGTACAAACAGTCAAAAAGCCTGAGGTGGAATTTGCAGATTTCTCTAACCTGCATAGATTGAACTGATAATGAACTGAACTGATGTTCAGATTTTAATTGCAAAAGGAAGATGGAAAAACTGACCCAAGCCCAAAGGCAGAGGGCTCTAAAGCACACTTCCCAAGCTGCCTCCATGGTGGGGGGGAAAGAATGCCCCTCCTCGTGCTGGCCTCCTGAGCTGGTCATCTGCCTACATGGGGGGAGCCCCATGCTGGGGATCCCCAGAGCCCTTGTCTGCCCAACTTCAGGGGAGGGGACAGGAGGGGATTCCAGCTCTGTGAAGACCAGCAGGTGCAAGTCACAGACATACAGGTGAGAGGGGAAAATGAAGCCCCCCACCCTGGTCTCAATCCCCCCAACTGAGCTCTTCCTACCAGGAGGGGCCTGGGGTGGGGGGGGCACTTTCCCCTCCCCACCCAACTGGGCTAATTCCATTGAAAGAAAGATTGGGCCCCACCACCCAACACAAGCCCTCAGGGCTGCCTGGCACATCTTGCCAGCTGCTGCTGGTGCTGGGCTCCAGCAGGACTTGTTGGGCAGCCCTGGGGGCTTCTTGTACCAGGTGGCAGGGACAGCAGTGCTCCAGAGAGGGAAGGACTGGCCTTGCCACCTGGTACAAGCCCCCAGACTGCCCAACGCATCATGCCAGAGCCTGGCACCAGCACCAGCCAGAAAGACATGTCAGACAGCCCTGGGGGCTTGTGCCAGGCAGCCCTGGGGGCTTGTGCCAGGCAGCAGGGCCTGATGTTTCTTTCTATGGAGCTACCTGGCCAGACAGGAAAGGGAAATTCCCCCAGGATGTGGCCTCCGAGCTGGGAAGACTCCAGCTCAAGAGGCCAAGACCAGGATGGGGAGCTTCATTTCTGGCCAGCCCTGGGATGGGGGACTCCTTTACCTCTGCCCCCAGCATATCAGTGACTCATGCCAGCCTGTCCTGGGAGTAAATGGCAACCTTCATAGGCCAGGGCTTGGGGGCCAAGGCTGGGGGAGCTCTGTTCCCTAACCCCAACCCCACTCTGCTTCCCCACAGGGCTGACAGGCACACATAGGCAACATGTATGGGGGGCACAGGGGGGCATGTGCCTCCCCCCCAAAATTGACCCTCACTGGCTGGGGAGTGGGGAGCGCCAGCCAGTGCCCCCCCCCGAGAAGTGGTTGTGATCAAACACTGGGGGACCCCCCTTCCTGGTTGGTGATTGGCTGCTGGTGCTCCCTCAGAGCCAGGAAGGAAGCACCAGTCACCCATGCAGACACAGGCAGGACCAGGCTGGGGAGCAGAGGTATTGCTGCCTTAGCGCTGTGATGGCCATGGGGCAGGACTGGCTCCAGTTCAGCCAGAGTAGATAACATAGCTGAAGTTAGCTTGCCTCTCCTGTGAGGGGGGCTAGCAAGGGGCCCCAGTGCATCCTTTGATGCTGGGGGACTGGGACATAACTTGAGTTGGGAAGGGATCTGGACAGAAGTTTCATAAACTGGTTTGACCTAAATCAGTTAAGTTTGATACTACATCTATCCAGGCTTATCTTAAACTGGCTGTGGCCATTAGGCACTGAAATTCTGTTCAGTAACAGGTTTAAACCTATTTCTGATCACTTATTCTGGTTTATGTGTAACTTCTGTCCCTAGCCACTTGGGACTTCTGCATCTGAGATGAGAAATAAAATATAGTTGTTGATAAATACATTTCATGTGAAAGTTTTCTTTAGCTTTGACAGTTTATTCAAACTAATAAAGAGTTGGCAGCTACTCAAGTATGATATGTTTCAATGAATGTCAAGCTTTTACTAATGAATAACCTCTGCAAAAATTTCTATTTTAGCCAAAACTTCATCAAAATTGGTAGATGATCTATACCATTGACAAATCTGGCCCAGATTTTCATTATATATGTTCAGGTTTCAAGTAAAAAATGATTGGGTTTTGTGTTATAGTTGAGTTGCACAGTAATTGTGGTCTTTTTTATAGAATTACTGATTGACTGATTCTTTTGTGTCTAATCAGAAAGAGTCAGCAGAAGTCGTTACAGCATGTTTCTGCTAGCCTGTTTGGAGGGTAGAACAATAGAAGAGAAAGGAGGTCTTCCATCAAAAAGATGTATTAGATGGGGGGAGGCAGGGCACATCTATATGTGCAACACTCCAGGATGGGTTTACTCTTGAGTAAATTTTAGAATTAATTCTTTACTCTAGAGTAAGTTACTCTAGAGTAAACCCATCTCAGGCAGGGGTCTACACATGCAGGTATGCGGGAGCAGATTTGCTGCTCATGACATCCATCTGCTTCCACCCCTGCTGGCCCTGCACCATCCCCCTGCAACAGCCAGAGGGAGCTGTAGTCTCCCCCTGGGTGCTAGCTCAGAGGCTGACAGCCAGGAGACAGCTGTCTCCTGGCGGGGGCTGGGACATTGTTCCCTATCCCCGGGAGCTGCCTGCTGCCAGGGTGGAAATAATGTCTCCTTGTCCTGGCAGCAGGGAGCTCCCAGCCCCCACTCCACGATTGTGACTGCAGGGCCAATGATGGGAGATTCTTAATATCTCCCAAACCAACCTCTGCAGTTGTGGGGCCCAGAATTGGAGATTCTGCTACCAAGTTAAGAAATCTGCATGTCCCAGCTGAATCATTCACTGATCATAGCTTTTCATGACATTTTCAAGGATGGTTTTTAACTTTTTATCTTGTCTTTTACTACAGTTCTTGTAGATTCCATACAAGAGCCTATTACTCTCATGCTAAAACACAGGTCAGGTTTCATTATAAAATATGTTCATTCAATACAGGGTTTTGTCTTTTTCTTGGAAATTGATGCTGGCATAACTAGTCTATAGCAACCATGTCCAAGGGCATTTGGATCTACAAGGGTATTTACATGGGCAGAAGTTGCTGCACCTAGGAGGAAAAATGTCCAGCACACCTACTGCCTAGGAAATGACCTTCTCTGGAGCATGGAAGCGGAAAGGGATCTTGGAGTCCTAGTGGACTCCAAGATGAACATGAGTCGCCAGTGTGACAAGTCATCAGAAAAGCTAACTGCACTTTATCGTGCATCAGCAGATGCATGACAAACAGAACCAAGGAGGTGATACTTCCCCTCTATAGGGTGCTGGTCAGACTGCAGTTGGAGTACTGCGTGCAGTTTTGGGTGCCACACTTCAAGAGGGATGTGGATAACCTGGAGAGGGTTCAGAGGAGGGCCACTAGTATGGTTAAGGGCTTGCACGCCAAGCCCTACGAGAAGAGACTAAGGCACCTGGACCTCTTCAGCCTCCACAAGAGAAGGTTGAGAGGCGACCTTGTGGCTGCCTATAAATTCATCATGGGGGCACAGAAGGGAATTGGTGAGGCTCTACTCACCAAGGTGCCCCTGGGGGTCACAAGAAATAATGGCCATAATCTAGCAGAGAGCAGATTTAGACTGGACATCTGGACATTAGGAGGAACTTCTTCACAGTTAGGGTGGCCAAAATCTGGAATGGGCTCCCAAGGGAGGTGGTGCTCTCCCCTGCCCTGGGGGTCTTCAAGAGGAGGTTGGATGGGCATCTGGCTGGGGTAGTCTGAACCCAGCATTCTTTCCTGTCTACGCAGGGGGTCGGACTCAATGATCTATTGAGGTCCCTTCCGACCCTAACATCTATGAATCTATAAGTTACTCAAAAGTAAGTTATCTGTGAGCTCTGCCCCAATTCTTCCCTTCTATCCACTGTTGCCTATCTCATTTGTTTTTTCTTAAACAGGTCATGGCAGAGATATGGCTAGGAGACCTCTGGAATAGATCTTTCTATTTTCAGTGAACAGTTCCTGTGTACCAGCAGGAAGTTTTATTACAGGCTTCCCTTGCTTTATGCCGTACATGCGTTGCTAGAAAACAGTGCATAACTCAAAATTGCATAAAGGGAACCCACTTTACAATGTAACAGATAGGGATACATTCCAAGACCTTGAATGTACTGACCTCCAGACTCATTTCTACTAGGGCTGTGCAAAATGTCATCAGGTGTTTTGTTTTGATGCTGTTTCAACTCGTTTCAAGCTCAAAACAGCAAAATCAAAATGACCAGCCTTGAAATGAAACAAGGCCAGTCAAAACATTTCACAAGTTTTGAAATGTTTTGAGTTTTGAACCAGCAGCACAGCCAGGTAGTAGGAGGCAAGGGAGAGCCAGGGCTGCACTCCCAGCGGCTACGTGCAGCCCCATGTGGCTCAACCTGGCAGGGAGCACAGCCCTGGCTAGCCCTGACTTCTGCCACCGGGCTGCACTCCCTGGGGCTGGTGGAGTTGATTGGAGTGCAGTGCCAGCTCTGCCTGCCTCCCAACATTGGGCTGCACTCCAATCAGCGCCAGCAGCCCAGTGGAGCTCAACCCAACAGTGGAAGGCAGGCAGAGCCAGGGCTGCACTCTGCCTCCTGCCAACAGGCTGAGTTCCATGGGACTGCAAGCCGCTGAGAACCCATCAGGTGCAGTGCAGCCCAGGGGCTGCACTGTGCCCAGCTCCACCAAGCTTCAAGTGGTGGGGACCCAGCCCAGTGAAGGCAGGTGCAGCACAGCCCCAGGGCTGAGTTCCCTTCCCCAGCCCGATTGAAATGTCGAAACAGCGTTGAAACAGCAAAACTGTTTCAATGAAACAGAACAGAACAGTGTTTTCAAAATGAAACAAAACTCAAAACGAAACACTGTTCCATCAAAACATCAAAGTGGAATGCTGGTGTTTCACACAGCCCTAATTTCTACCACTTTTCCAAGACAATTTTGGTACTCACCAATAGCAGATAGTACACACAAGTACAGGGTTGTGCTGAATGTTATCATAATGGTAACACACATCACAGACAATAAGCAAGGAGCACAGATCCACACAGGAAATTATTTTTTGGTGTGCGTCACTCCCACAATGCACAACACAAAGCAGCTGACTGTGGGTTTCCACCACACCGATTGCATAAGAATGAATGTGTGGCGACCAAGTTGCCTTGTCACGGTCTGGGCCGACACAATCAGACAGGTGGGGACTAGCGGCGAGGAGTCAGGCAGTCAGTATTCATATGGTTGCAAAACAAACTTTTATTTTCTTGTACTTACACCACCAGGTAACAGTAGTGTAGCGCAGGTCAGGCTTGGTTACAACAGCAACAGTTAAACAAAGACAACCGTGTGTGAGGGTGGGGTACGCCAGGAGACGACGGCAGCAGACAAACGAGTTAATGGAAACGAAGACGAGCGTGTGTGAGGATGGGGTACGCCAGGACACGATGATGTCAGGGAGACAATCACAAGTGGAACTCTGGGCTCATTCGAATCAGGGTTCTGTGATTCTCCTGAGCCGGTCTCTGCTCTCTAATTTAGCTGAGAGGCCTCCAAGCCAGGATTCTGTCAGAGCGGGTCTCTGCCCTCTCTGATCTCTCTTGTCTCTGATTTAGCTGGTCTCCACTGTGGGCGGAAACTCGCTGGCTTAAATACTCGCCAGGTAGCCAATCACAGGGTTCTCTTTTTAGGAAGTTCTAGCCAAATTACATAATGCCAGTACATGACTGGGCATGCATATCTTGCCAATTCAGATTACCTCATTTAATTTTATACTGACCATGTGTGGGGCATGCTTGGACATGCACACTGGCTTTCTGGGGTTTTTCCATTCACATGCTCACATTAGTCTCCTTTAACTCTGTGTTATCCAGCATCCATTTCAGTTCTGGTTCAGACAGAATGTACCTCAAATATAATGAATTTTTGGTATAAAAAGGGTCATTACATAAGAGCGAATTTGCACATACAGAACCCACATAAAGCGTGGGAAACCTGTACATGTAGTACATCACAAACTGAGAATGCCTACTGCCATTTATGTGTGATGTATCTCAGCCTCTGACTGTGATTCTTCTCCATGCCAGATTCCACTTCTTGTCCAAATATCTTCTGCCACATGAGGGATCACTGCACAGCAAAGGATGTAGAACACCCCTGTTATTAAGCAGTGAGGAGACAATAGACTGATGCTATCGTGATGAAGAGCATATAAGTATATAATTGAATATTGCAAATAGAAATGTAGAAGCTTCCTTTAATGTAGCAACCAAAGAAAGTGTAGCCAGAGACAAGCTTAATACTTATGATACCAAAGACCTAATAATTTGTCTCCTTCCAAGAACAGTGTGGACTTGAACCATCTTAGAGGGACAAGAATTGGCATGTACTCTTGTACTGGACTCCCTGTAAGAACTTTAGAATTCCTCTGACCTTTCTTTTTATAACTGATCAGTGAAACATTGTACTTGAGGAATGTACACCATTTGATATTAGGTATATGGGAAAGGCTTATAAGGAACCCTTCAAGGACCAGTGTCTGAAGTATACCAGCCTATCATCTCTAGGTCATAATATCATAGGAAAGTATAATTGAAAGGCACCTAAAACAGTAGTCCAGCACTATGCTCAAGGTAGGATCATCCCTGATGAAACTGTCTCAGCCAAGTGTCTGTCCAACCTGCCCTTGAAAATTTCCAAAGATGGAGATTCCACAATTTCTCTAGGCATCCAAAGCTTGACCATTCTCATAGTCAGAAAGTTCCTCCTAACCTCCAGCCAAAATTTCCTCTGTTGCAGCTTGAGGCCATTGCTCCTAGTCCTGTCCTCTACAGCCAGAGAGAAAAGCACATCTCCATCCTCTCTATAATCAACCTTTGGGCATTTGAAAAATGTTATGAAATCCTTCCTCAGACTAATTAACACTTGCTCTTTCAGCCTTTCCTCATAAATCTTGCATTTCAGCCCTCTAACCTTTTTTGTTGCTCTGAGCTGAACTCTTTCCAATTTATCCAAGACCCTCTTGAAGTACAGTGCCTAAAACTGTACTCAGAACTCCAGGTGAGGCCTCACCAGTGCTGAATAGACTGAAATACTCACTTCCTTTGATTTGCAAGTGACATTCCTGTTAATACAACCCAGGATGCTGTTGGCTTTTTTTGCAACAAAAGTACAATGTTGGTTCATATTCAGCTTATGGTCCACTGTAACCCCAGGTCCTTCTCTGTGGTACTGCAGCCTAACCAATCATTCCCCTGTTTGTATTTGTATATGCAATTGTTCTGTCTGAAATGCAGGACTTTGTACTTGTCCTTGCTGAATTTCATCTGATTGATTTGGAATAATTTTTCCAGTCTATCCAGGTCATTCTGAATCCTAGAACTGCCCTCCAGAATGTCTGCAACTCCACCCAACATACTGTCACCCACAAATTTGTTAAGTGTACACTCAATCCCACCACCCAAATCACTGATGAAGATTTTGAACAATAGACCTAGGACAGAACCCCGGGGAACCCCACTTGATGTCTCATCCCATCTAGACATTGAGTCAGTGATGACTACTCCTTAAGTCTTCTTCATTGTGTCTCCAGTCTAATCCTTCTACATAGTCTGCTCCCAATATTCTGC
Source organism: Gavialis gangeticus (assembly GCF_001723915.1). Lineage (NCBI taxonomy): Eukaryota > Metazoa > Chordata > Crocodylia > Gavialidae > Gavialis > Gavialis gangeticus. The sequence continues at coordinate 104,608,206 of NW_017729033.1, forward strand.
ACAGGCCACTGCTTCTGTTGCTGGTGTTGCCAGATCTTGTGGGGTGCATTATGGCAGGGCATCTCAGGAAATGATGGTTTGCTTCTCCTGACATACACATTGGTCAGTTGCATAGAGGCCCCATGATTTCATGAGAGAGTTGTATTGGCTGAGACACACTCTCAATCTGTTCAGCCTCTACCATGTGTGTCATTTGTAGTTGGAACCGGATGCTAGCTCTTCACTGGAGGCAATTCCTTGTTGGCTCCATTCAACAGTTTTGTTGCCTAGTTTCTCCCATTCTTTTTGCAAGAGAGTAGTTCTGGCTGATTCTGGTGATGTGGTCAATGGTGTGGTAGTGGAGAAAAAGCTATTTCTTGATGATAGAATCCTGGTCATCTCTCTTAAGATATCGAAAATTGTCTGATAAAATCACAAATTCTCTGATTAAAAAAACAACAACTGTGATTAAAATGAAACACCACTACATATATAGGTATTAATTGAGCACAATGTTGTATTGATAAATTTACAATTTTAAAGCAATTTGGAAGCCTACCAGTGCCTCAATCGCTATAATAAAATAAATTCTAAATATCTATAAGTTTTGGTATTTGATTTTGAGTTTTTTATCATGGAATATCATAGTTCCCCTTACCCCCTTAGCTCACCTGGAAGCAATTCCAGGACCCTCACTCCCATGCCACAGCCTCTCAGCCCTGCTGGTGCCCCTCACTCCCCACCACAGCCACCCATTCCTCCCAGTGGAGAGGCCCCAGGTGCCAGGACTATGGGGCCAGGAACCCAGGTCTGTAGCCCCCTGCCCCCCACAGCAGTTTCTGAACCCCGGCTGCCACTAGTGGCTGCTGTGGTGGAGCAGAATGTAGGGCCTGGCTCCAACCCCATGGGCAGCACAGCCAGAGCGGAGCCCATGTTGGGGGTATGTGCTGCCTGCTGTAGGCTCAGGGCCCCCCTCCCTGATGCTGTCCCTCCAGGGCATCCGTGGTCCAGTGGGCAAGGCCCAGGACAGCAGGGCACAGCAGGACTGGGTGGAAAAACTTGCTGCTGCTGCAAGTCTTGTATTGTCATGGTGAGGCACCCCTTGCCTTCCCAGCAGTAGTGAGAGGCACAACTCCACACCACCATTCCTGCTGCTGCCAGGTGGGCAGGGGGCACCTCACCATGGCCATATGAGACTTGCAGTGGCAGAAACAAGCATCCCTGCCTGGCCCCTCTCTGCCCTGTCATGCTTAGTCCTGCCCAGTGAGCTGCAGAGAACCCAAAGGGAAGACAGAAGGGTGGGGAGCCCACAGATCTGGGGGGGCATGTGACCCCTGTGCCTCCCTGGGATTGCTTGCAGTGGCAGGAAGCAAGCCCCCACTCCCCCCAGATGAGCCACTTGCAGCTCCATCCTGCTCCCTGGCCCAGCGGCCATGCACTCTGGCCCAGGGCCCCAAACCCCACACACCACCTGGGCTAGGCAGCTGCCCCAGCCCTGCTTAACTCCTTCCCTCCCCCACTCACTATGAGGGCCTTAATCTCCACCCCCAGCCAAACTTACTTGCAGGAACTGTTCTCCTGGCTGCCTGGTGGCCATGTGCATGTGTGCATGCATGGCACTCCATGCCTGATTGCCCTTCTCTTGTTGCCCTGAGGGGTCAGGCCAACACTCAGGATCTCAATATTGCACTGTTAGACAGGATGGTATGGTGTACAATTGCACATATACAAACACACAAATCAATTAGGTGCATACACACACA
>NW_017729033.1:104614947-104615674 GCF_001723915.1 Gavialis gangeticus
ATACATATCCAAACCATCCTAGGCACATGCATACCTATCACCAATTCAAGCACATACACTATACACCTCAGAAGTTAGACACAGATCATTAATTTGTATATCATGCACACAATGCCATATATATACATATACACACACACACACTCACCAGTTCACACACATACAACCCACCTACACATACACATAGGTAAGTTCCTAACTTGGGTGTTGTGATGTGTATGTATGTATGTGCTTGGTGTACTTGGGATACCTGGGAAAAGGTTAAGGTAAGAAAGTAGAAGTGTAGGGAGTGAAGGTTGCTGGGAGTGAAAGTCACCAGGACCGGGATTAGAACCGGTAGACTGAGCTGAAGAGCTGAGGTTTGGGGGTAACTTTAAATTAATTGATCTTAATTGATTAAAAGACAATGTCCAAACCCTGCAGAACAGGGGAGCGATGCCGGCACAGAGCCTGGGACTGGAGCCGGGGCTATGAGGGAGCTGAAAAGGTAGGTGGGGAGAGGGAAAATGGGACTAAGGGAAAGTGTGGGTGTTAAAGAGGGGCTCTGGGTGTGGGGAGCCAGAGGATGGCTCCAGGGCAGCTAGAGAAGTAGTAGGGAGTGGCAGTAGGTACTGGGAGCTGGAAAAAGGCTCCAGCTGCTGGCAAAAAACTGCAGGACAGCCACAAGGAGCTGTGAAGCTGTGGAGGGGGATGACTACAGAACGTGCGGGGGGAAGCCTGGAAACAA
>NW_017729033.1:104620674-104622895 GCF_001723915.1 Gavialis gangeticus
TTCTTGTCTCTGTTCCTGGGTGAGGTCCATGGTTCCTGGATGAATCAATGTGAGGTGATGGCCCAGTCATTACAGGCCATTTAGAGGCCTGCTACCATTGTATTTCAATCATTCCCAATCATTCTCATTCATCCAGGAACCAATTTATATGGAAGGGGTATGTGACTCATACAGTTGCAACATGGGATGCCCAGGCAGAGGACACAAGATGGAGGCTTGACATATAAAATGGAAACTTGACATGACTTTGGTTCACTTACAAACACAGGCCTAAACCATACAATATCCATATGAAACAATAAAATCAATACAAAAATGATAATTATACAATATACAACAGTAAAAATCAATACAAACCTAATAATTATACAATGTAAAACAGTGGATATCCAAAACCAAAAACTTGCTACCATAATAAAAATCTTAAAGCTTATCCTAAGTCTGAGCTCACTTATCTAGAGGGAATAGAGAGAGAGAGAAAAAGTCAGAAATGGTTGGGAAAGGGAAGGGAATGCATTTTAAAATAAATTTAAAAAAAAGAAAATCTGTGGGTTTTGCTACACTCCCACTCCCCACAGCCCCTTGCATGCTGGAACTCTGCTAGCTAGAAAATCCATTTGTTTCTCCATTAAAAATAGAAATTGGAGTTTTTCTCATTTAAAAGGGAAAATCTGTGGGGTTTTTCCATTTTTCTATGGGAAATGGAAAACCCGGATCCCTGGAGATGGTGTGCTGGTTGATGTCCATATAGTGGTAATTGTCTGACTCTTGTACTTGCTGGTCAATGTTACCTGCTACTTTCCTTCTGATATAAGAGGGAGCTATACCAGATAGTCTGTATAGGCAGGTAACAGGGGTGGCTTTTGGGCAGCCTGTATAATTCTTCGTGCATCATTTAAGTCAGTCTCTATATGAACTGTGACTTGAGCATCCCCGAGCAGGCATATTCAGCCCCAGAGAAACAAAGTGTTAAGGCAGTGACGCATAGGGTGGATGGATGTGCTCCCCACTTTGAATTTGCAAGCTTCTGCAGAATGTTGTTTTCTGTGTTGTCCTTGGCTTTGCTATTTAATGGGTGTGTCTACTTGTGCATTAGAATTGGAAGCATTTTATTCATGAGTAAATTACTCGCAAGTAAACACTCCCAGGCAAGCATCCACATATGCATGGAAGAAGGAGCAGATTTGCTGCTATTGGCAGAAAACTGCTCCCACTTCCCAAGGCCCTGCAGTGGGCCCCTGCAATGGGCCAGGAGATGGGACTCTTGGCCAGAGCTGGAATATTGTTCCCTGCCCCTGGGGTGGGGCAGCCTGCTGCTGGGATAGGGACAATATCCTCCTGCCCTGGCAGCAGTTACCTCCTGGCCCTGGTTCCTCAACAGGGGCAAGAAACTTGGGAAGAGCTGCAGGGGAGGGGCAAGCCCCAGCCCTCTGCCTTGATCTACCTGCTCCACCCCAGCATCTCTTTCCAAGCCTCATGCCTCAATCACCCAATCAGAGCATAAGGCTGGGACCTGCCCCTGACCAGAACAGGTCCCAGCCCCCACTCCATGATTGCAGGGTGGTGGCTTGGGAGCCTGTTCCCTCTTCAGCTCCATGATTGCAGAGCTGGATGGGGAACAGGCTCCCCAGCCCTCACCAGCAGGGAGCTCCCAGTGGTTGTGGAGCTATCTCCCAGGCCAAGCCCTACAACTGCAGAGCTCCAGCTGGATAATAAGGATCTCTCAGCACCAGTCCCACAACAGCAGAGCTGCTGTTTGGAGATAAGGATTTCCCAGCCCCTGGCTCTGTGATGGCAAAGCGGGGCTGGGAAATAAGGATCTCCCAACCCCCACTCCCCCATCACAATCTTGGAGCAGGGGGCTTGGGGCTCCCTGCTGCTGGGGCAGGGGGACATAGTCCCCACCCAGGCTTTGGTGGCAGAGCCTGTCCCAGCAGTAGGCATATCCCAGGGACAGGGAGTAATCTCCCGCCCTCTACTGGCTGGCTGGCTGGGAGCAAATGGCACCTGCATGATCACTCCTGCACAGTAAGTAATTGCAAGTAATTTTACTACTTGCATTTGCAGGCAGCAAATTTACTCATGATTACCAAAGTTTACTGTGCAGTAAGTGTGTGCACACTTACTGCATGGTAAGATGCGCACACATGGTAAGACAGCACGAATCATGCATCACGGAGACCAACTGGCGACTACTGGAATGGTGTTTCGAGGCGGGCTT
>NW_017729033.1:104622906-104624249 GCF_001723915.1 Gavialis gangeticus
AGGTCCGTTCCGACCCTAGAAACTATGAAACTATGAAACTTACTGTGCTGTATACTAAGCTACTGTTCAGTATCACATCTCATGTAGACACACCCAGTATGTGCTTTTTGTAACAAAGTGTACGGTCCAGCGTTACCCCTACGTAGACCAGGTGTTTCTGATATTCCAGACTGGTCACCCCAGGTAACATTCCACATTCCGGTTTCTCAGATGGAAAGCAAAGATTCGAGTTTTGCTAGGGTTGGGTTTGAGATAATTATTTAGGTAATAATCTGACATTGTATTCAGTGCCCTCTACAAGATCTTCTCTATGTCCTCAAAATTCTTCTGCTGTATGATAATGCAGAGATTGTACTCCTTGAGTACAACCAGTTAGGTATCCACTTTGCAGTGTTATCATCTAGTCTTTATTTTCTTATTTTTTAAATGAGAATGTAATAGGGAACAGTGGCAAAAGTCTTGCTAAAGTCAAGGTGTATCACATCCACTGCTCTCTCCTAATCCACAAAGCCTGTCACTTTATATGTAGGTACATATAGTCTATAGCTGCACCAAATACCTGAATGGGTTTTGGCATATATTAACATCACCCCTACACACCACCTACTCAGGTGTACAGGCCTCGGGCACAGAAAGTCTTCCAGCCAATCTGACTATAAACTGCTCATGATTGCAAGGCCTTGCACACAACTTCCTCTGTCTGTTGCTCTCAAGCAGAGATAAACCTGGAAAAAAAGACACAAGTAGCTGATAAGCAGATTCTTAGAAAGGCTCCATAAAGGGACCTAGGATATAACTTAGTGCAGTACTCAGGAAATAAGAACAAGATATATTTATTTTTGTGCTTTGCTCAGGCTGGTTGAGGATCAACCCTCAGTATTGATCCTAAATATCAGTGTAAAAATATCCTTAATTTCTCTGTGCTTCTGTGGCATCTATAAAACCAGGATAACAACATTTCCTTACCCCATAGGGATGTTGTGAAGCTAAATGTATAATATATATGTCATGTAATATATTGTGAGGTGCTCAGACGTACTAATACAGTACACATAAGTATCATAGATTATTCCTAAGAGTAGATTATTTCAATAAAAATGCACTATGGTGATCTCAGAGGGGTGATTTACTATTCATTTCTAGTTAAATTACTAACATGAACGTATTTCTAGATCTTTGAAGATTCAGAAGATCTCAGTTATATTCATGCCTTCCACAATGCCATGTGAAAGCTTACTATGGCTTTCTATACTCTTCCTCTGTCCTTCCTCTGAGTCCTGGCCCACTCTTTTCATAGAAACACTTCTAGTTTGAGATGGCGCTTAGCACCCAGCTTTGGTAGG
>NW_017729033.1:104629249-104630422 GCF_001723915.1 Gavialis gangeticus
TGTCATGTAATATATTGTGAGGTGCTCAGACGTACTAATACAGTACACATAAGTATCATAGATTATTCCTAAGAGTAGATTATTTCAATAAAAATGCACTATGGTGATCTCAGAGGGGTGATTTACTATTCATTTCTAGTTAAATTACTAACATGAACGTATTTCTAGATCTTTGAAGATTCAGAAGATCTCAGTTATATTCATGCCTTCCTATTAATATCAGTGGATTTGCACCCATGCAACTAAGGCTAGGAACAGTTGGTGCATTTATCACTGAAAAAGTTGTGATTTTGTTTATCCCTGAAGAGAACTATCCCAAGATTGGCATGTACACACATCACTCTTCCAATCAGAGTTTAGTGAGTATCTGAATACTGTGCTGCTTTTCTGCCATTTGATTCAAGGCAGAATAATTCTACAGACGTACCCTGCTATATCCCCAGATAAACTGTTAGTATCCTTTTTCCAGGAAACTTTTTTTAGCATTTATCCTGGGATAAAGGAGATGGACATCTGTACTCTTGCACTTTTTCCAGGATTAAATTATTTATCCTGGGGTAAATGTGAAATCTGTTTGTAGCATAGAGAAGAATTTGCCTAATACCTTTCAAGTAAAGACAGACAGATCACAGACTTTCTCTGCCAACAAAGAAAGAATGAGCAGTAATATACAGTATATAACTTAAATGTAGTAGTCCTGTTGATATTTGTGACATTTTAATGCACTGTCATGGCTTGCTGTAATTGGCTGGTTTTTGTGTAAAAAAGTTTTGAAGTCTTGCACAGGACTCAGCTTGTGTGACATCATTTCCCGTGTTGATTTAGTTTCATTTTCTGTTTTTCTGGCTTGCTTAACTGCCTGTAACAGCCTTAAAGCATTCTTCTGATCTTTATTTCTGCATGTTTGCAAAATAGTTTTTGAATGTCTCTGTGCTGAGGAGACATTCTGACTGAGGTTGATCTCTGATTCATTACAAAGCCACTTGCAAACTAGATAAGTTAGTGAAATATTTATTATAGTAACCTTCTTGATAGGCCTATGGTATTACACTAAGTTATATTAAACAGGGAAGGGCCTAATTAATACTCCCAGACATTATTTTCTTGTGGTATTTACGTCCTGACCAGAAACAACAGTTGGGGAGCAGGAGCGAAGGGAGCAGGGTGCACGTG